>NC_041382.1:235773959-235835527 GCF_002162155.2 Triticum dicoccoides | reverse complement strand
GGTAGGGTACGCCCCCACCCTCATGGGTGCCTCGGGACTCTTCTGGCCCATCTCCGGTACTCCATGGGCTTCTTCTGGTCCAAAAATTATCTCCGTGAATATTCAGGTCAATTGGACTCCGTTTGGTTTTCCTTTCCTGCAATACTCAAAACAAGGAAAAAACAGAAACTGGCAGTGGGCTCTAGGTTAATAGGTTAGTCCCAAAAATCATATAAATAGCATATAGATGCATATAAAACATCCAAGATTGATAATATAATAGCATGGAACAATCAAAAATTATAGATACGTTGGAGACGTATCACGTGCATAGACGTGGCTCCACCAACTTCTCGCGTGCTTGGTAGCGGGGCGGCATCACGAGGAGGGACTGCAGACGACTGTTGGGGAACATAGCATAATTTTAAAGTTTTCTACGCATCACCAAGATCAATCTATGGAGTCATCTAGCAACGAGGGAGAGGTGAGTGCATCTACATACCCTTGTAGATCGTGAGCGGAAGCATTCAAGAGAACGGGGTTGATGGAGTCGTACTCGTCATGATCCAAATCACCGATGACCTAGCGCCGAACGGACGGCACCTCCGTGTTCAACACACATATGGTTGGGAAGATGTCTCCTCCAACTTGATCCAGCAAGGGGGAAGGAGAGGTTGATGGAGATCCAGCAGCACGACGGCGTGGTGGTGGAAGCAACGGTGATCTCAGCAGGGCTTTGCCAAGCTCAGGGAGAGGGAGAAGTATCACGGGAGGGAGAGGGAGGCGCCAGGGGCTAGGGTGTGGCTGCCCTCCCTTCCCCCCACTATATATAGGACCCCTAGGGGGCGCCGGCCCTAGGAGATGCAATATCCAAGGGGGGCGGCGGCCAAGGGGGGTGGAGTGCCCCCCATGCCAAGTGGGCGCCCCCACCCTAGGATTTCCAACCCTAGGCACAGGGGGAGGCCCATGGGGGGGCGCACCAGCCCACTAGGGGATGGTTCCCCTCCCACTTCAGCCCATGGGGCCCTCCGGGATAGGTGGCCCCACCCGGTGGACCCCCGGGACCCTTCCGGTGGTCCCGGTACAATACCGATTACCCCTGAAACTTTCCCGATGGCCGAAACTTGACTTCCTATATATAAATCTTCACCTCCGGACCATTCCGGAACTCCTCGTGACGTCCGGGATCTCATCTGGGACTCCTAACAACTTTCGGGTTACCGTATACTAATATCTCAACAACCCTAGTGTCACCGTACCTTAAGTGTGTAGACCCTACGGGTTCGGGAGACACGCATACATGACCAAGACGACTCTCCGGTCAATAACCAACAACGGGATATGGATACCCATGTTGGCTCCCACATGCTCCTCGATGATCTCATCGGATGAACCACGATGTCGAGGATTCAATCAATCCCATATACAATTCCCTTTGTCAATCGGTACGTTACTTGCCCGAGACTCGATTGCCGGTATCCCAATACCTCATTCAATCTCGTTACCGGCAAGTCACTTTACTCGTACCGTAATGCATGATCCCGTGATCAACCACTTGGTCACTTTGATCTCATTATGATGATGCATTACCGAGCGGGCCCAGAGATACCTCTCCGTCATACGGAGTGACAAATCCCAGTCTCGATTCGTGCCAACCCAACAGACACTTTTGGAGATATCCGTAGTGTACCTTTATAGTCACCTAGTTACGTTGTGACGTTTGGCACACCCAAAGCACTCCTACGGTATCCGGGAGTTGCACAATCTCATGGTATAAGGAAATGATACTTGACATTCGGAAAAGCTATAGCAAATGAACTACACGATCTTTGAGCTATGCTTAGGATTGGGTCTTGTCCATCACATCATTCTCCTAATGATGTGATCCCGTTATCAATGACATCCAATGTCCATAGTCAGGAAACCATGACTATCTTTTGATCAACGAGCTAGTCAACTAGAGGCTCACTAGGGACGTGTTGTGGTCTATGTATTCACACATGTATTACGATTTCCGGAGAACACAATTATAGCATGAACAATAGACAATTATCATCAACAAAGAAATATAATAATAACCATTTTATTATTGCCTCTAGGGCATATTTCCAATAGTCTCCCACTTGCACTAGAGTCAATAATCTAGTTACATTGTTTTGAATCGAACACCCATAGAGTTCTGGTGTTGATCATGTTTTTCTCTAGGGAGAGGTTTAGTCAACGGATCTGCCACATTCAGGTCCATATGTACTTTACAAATATCTATGTCTCCATTTTGAACACTTTCATGAATGGAGTTGAAGCGACACTTGATATGCCTGGTCTTCCTGTGAAACCTGGGCTCCTTGGCAAGGGCAATAGCTCCAATGTTGTCACAGAAGAGAGTCATCGGGCCCAGCGCATTGGAAATGACTCCTAGGTCAGTAATGAACTCCTTCACCCAGATTGCTTCTTGTGCTGCCTCCGAGGCTACCATGTATTCTGCTTCACATATAGATCCCGCCACAACGCTTTGCTTGCAACTGCACCAGCTTACTGCCCCACCATTCAAAATATACACGTATCTGGTTTGTGACTTAGAGTCATCCAGATCTGTGTCGAAGCTAGCATCGACGTAACCCTTTACAGCGAGCTCTTCGTCACCTCCATAAACGAGAAACATATCCTTAGTGCTCTTGAGGTACTTCAGGATATTCTTGACCGCTGTCCAGTGTTCCATGCCGGGATTACTTTGGTACCTTTCTACCAAACTTACGGCAAGGTTTACATCAGGTCTGGTACACAGCATAGCATACATGATAGACCCTATGGCCGAGGCATAGGGGACGACACTCATCTTTTCTCTATCTTCTGCCGTGGTCGGGCATTGAGTCGTGCTCAATCTCGTGCCTTGCAATACAGGCAAGAACCCCTTCTTTGACTAATCCATATTGAACTTCTTCAATATCTTGTCAAGGTACGTACTCTGTGAAAGACCAATGAGGCGTCTAGATCTATCTCTATAGATCTTGATGCCTAATATGTAAGCAGCTTCTCCAAGATCCTTCATTGAAAAACACTTGTTAAAGTAGGCCTTTATGCTTTCCAAGAATTCTATATCATTTCCCATCAACAGTATGTCATCCACATACAATATGAGAAATTCTACAGAGATCCCACTCACTTTCTTGTAAATGCAGGCTTCTCCATAAGTCTGCGTCAACCCAAATGCTTTGATCATCTCATCAAAACGAATGTTCCAACTCCGAGATGCTTGCACCAGCCCATAGATCGAGTGTTGGAGCTTGCACACCTTGTCAGCATTCTTAGGATCGACAAAACCTTCCGGCTGCATCATATACAATTCTTCCTTAAGAAACCATTAAGGAATGCCGTTTTGACGTCCATTTGCCATATCTCATAATCATAGAATGCGGCAATTGCTAACAAGATTCGGACGGACTTCAGCTTCGCTATGGGTGAGAAAGTCTCATCGTAGTCAACCCCTTAAACTTGTCGATAACCCTTAGCGACAAGCCGAGCTTTATAGATGGTTACATTACCATCCGCGCATGTCTTCTTCTTAAAGATCCATTTATTTTCTATGGCCCGCCGATCATCGGGCAAGTCAGTCAAAGTCCATACTTCGTTTTCATACATGGATCCTATCTCGGATTTCATGGCTTCCAGCCATTTGTCAGAATCTGGGCCCGCCATCGCTTCCTCATAGTTCGAAGGTTCACCGTTGTCTAACAACATGATTTCTAGGACAGGGTTGCCGTACCACTCTGGTGCGGAACGTGTCCTTGTGGACCTACGAAGTTCAGTAGCAACTTGATCTGAAGTTTCATGATCATCATCATTAACTTCCTCTCTAGTCAGTGCAGGCACCTCAGGAACATTTTCTTGAGCTGCGCCACTTACCGGTTCAAGAGGTAATACTTCATCGAGTTCTACTTTCCTCCCACTTACTTCTTTCGAGAGAAACTCTTTCTCTAGAAAGGATCCATTCTTGGCAACAAAGATCTTTCCTTTGGATCTGAGGTAGAAGGTATACTGTCCGTGTCAAAACCGGCGGATCTCGGGTAGGGGGTCCCGAACTGTGCGTCTAGGCCGGATGGTAATAGGAGGCAAGGGACACGAAGTTTTACCCAGGTTCGGGCCCTCTTGATGGAGGTAAAACCCTACGTCCTGCGTGATTGATATTGATGATATGGGTGTTACAAGAGTCGATCTACCACGAGATCAGAGAGGCTAAACCCTAGAAGCTAGCCTATGGTACGATTATATGTTGTGATTGTTGTCCTACGGACTAAAACCCTCCGGTTTATATAGACACCCGAGAGGGTTAGGGTTACACAAGGTCGGTTACAAAGGAGGAGATATCCATATACGTATTGCCTAGCTTGCCTTCCACGCCAAGTAGAGTCCCATCCGGACACGAGACGAAGTCTTCAATCTTGTATCTTTATAGTCTATCAGTCCGGCCAATGGAGATAGTCTGGCTGTCCGGAGACCCCCTAATCCAGGACTCCCTCAGTAGCCCCCGAACCAGGCTTCAATGACGATGAGTCCGGTGCGCAGTTGTCTTCGGCATTGCAAGGCGGGTTCCTTCTCCAAATTATGTGTACCTGTCGAAATAATGTCCGGTTCCTTATGATGGTTTGTATTTCTTGGCTTCCACGCCCAATAATGGCCACTTTCCACGTGTCGAGCGAATGTGAAGAGCCAGGGTGTTTTCACATTTACCCCCCTAGCTATGCAAATGAGCCGCCTATTTAAAAAGACGAGGATTCAGATCCAAATCACATCATCCTCCCTTGCCGAGTCTTCATCGGAGCGTACTCGACAAAGATCCATTCCACCATGGCCGGTCGACGCAGCTCCTCCACTCGCACCCCTAGATCCAAGCCTAGAGATTGGGAGAGATGTTCCATCCCGCATAGCAAGTTGGTGATGCTTCATTCCAAGGGATTTCTTCCCCCAGCGTACCTGGTCCTAGTTCAAGTCGGGCTTGCCACCTATAATGGCTGAGAGCAAGCGGAGAGCCGTCCCAAACCCTCCAAGGAAGAATGGATGTGCCTTGTCCCTTATCTGGTAAGAGGGCTCGGATTCCCAATCCATCCGTTTCTCCGAGGGCTTCTGGAGTTCTATGGCCTCCAGCTGCACAACCTCACGCCTGCTTCTCTGCTGCATATCGCGGGATTCGTAGCCCTTTGCGAGTTATTTTTGGGCTGTGAGGCTCATTTCGCTCTGTGGAAGAAGCTGTTCTGTCTGGTGCCCCGTTCTAAGAAGGGATCAATATATCAAGTGGGCGGAGCCGAAGTGTGGCGTATCGCCGGGACCGGATACCTATCCGGGACCCCAAAGAAGACGTCCGAAGACTGGCCTTCAGAATGGTTTTATATAGAAGATGTCCCTCTTCCGGACCCTATTCGGATCGGCCTTCTAGAGTTTGACAATGCCCCTTTGAAGAAGCGTCAGAGCTGGCGTCCATGGAGCCCCCAGGAGGAAGATGACCGGGACATTCTTTATCTGATGAGCCGGATAAGCTCTTTAGCCCAATCCGGATTGACGATGATCGAGGTCATGGCTATATGCATTATGCGGGGGGTGCAGCCGCTCCAGTATAGAGGCCACCCCATGTGGGATTTCAACGGGGAGGATGACGCCACCCGCCACGGCCGCAAAGGGCCGAGATCGGCTACTGATCTAATAAAGATCTTGTCCACTTTGTACAAGGGAGAAGAGGAGGAATTCCTCCATGTCAACCCGCAGGGCAGATTCTCCATGTACAATTCTCCGAGCTGGGTAAGCGGAGATTTTTCTCGCCCATCCGTTTCGTATTCCCGTAGTTTAAGTATTCATTCTAGTGATTTCGTCGCAGGAGCTGCGCCAGGCAGTAAAGGAGATAAACAACCCTCCCCCATAGCCCGAGGACCCTGGACGGTCCCTTGACCCGGCCTCTCGGGAGGATCCGGACATATCCGTGGAGCTGATCGACAGGGTATTTTACCAAGGGAGTAATGACAATACCTTGGTGGCCATTACGGCCGATTACCCTGGGCTAGTTCCAGCCTCACCGGCGACTGAGACCGAAATCCCAGCACTTAAAAAGGGATCCGTCCTTGTTCTCTTTTTATTGCCGTATAACAGCCGTGTTTTGCAGGGGAGGTCCTCGGGGCAGAAGGCTGAGCCCGTGTCAACTAGCCAACAAGGGGCCGCTAGGCCAGGCAGGCTGAAAAGATCCGTAGTCCGGATTGAGGCTCCGGCACAGAGGTATGGCGTGCCGTCTTTATTACAAGACATTATTTACAGAGGCATACTAACGCCCACGCCTTCTTTTCAGGAAAAAGAGCGCTCGCCGGACTATACCCGAAGAGGCTACCAATCGTGCCTCCACAAGCCAGGCTCCAAGGCCAGACTCAGAGGTGGGAACGAGTACAAGGCGTGCGCCGGGTGCTCCTCTAACAGAGGATACTGATAGACTGTCCGCCACTCATTCCGAGGTGGAAAGTGCCATGAACCATAGGCGTCGCCGGAGTGTTCTTCGTGACGCTTGTTTCTCCCCAGAGGCATTGGATGCCTTCAACTCGGGAGACGCGCACCTCCGTGCCGCTCAAGATGGTCTAGCCAGAGCCACGGAGCAGTATGTAAAAGACATACGAGTGAGAAAATTTGATGATTATATATATATCAGTAGCCCCTGAGACTTGAAACAATTAGTATAACTGATTTAAGGATCATTTGTTATGTAGGTTCTTACAGAAAAGAATACTCAACTGTCCCAGGAGCTGGAAGAGTGCAAAGCCCAGCTTCAGGCCGTACTGTCCGCTGCAGGGGAGCCCAAAGAGACCCCCGCTGGTAACATATCCGTTAAATGATAAGTATCATATTAGAGTGTGGCTTTATATGCAAATCTGACGAAAAAATTGCAGATGATGCTGGGGTGAATTTGGATAAGCAACAGCTCAAACGCCAGTTGAAGGCTGGTGAGAACGTGCTTACAAGGGTGAGGCAGGAGAAGAATGATCTCCAATATGCCAACACCAAGCTGGGCGTGGAACTGAAAGATGTTCGTGCCCAACTGTCAGATTCTGTTAAGGAGAATCGACGGCTTCGGCGCGACATATTTAGTAAGTGCTTGAACAAACTTAAAAAGCGTTCGGCGGGGAAGCTGACTGACAGAGTTATGTCTATAGGTATGTTAACAGGTCGTCCTTCCGAGGAGATTCCTAGTTCGATGGGTGATCTTCTTCCCGAGCTCGCACAGTTGCATGAACGAGTTCGGCAGGTGATGCGAGGCGTTGCCCAGGCCTTGTGGCCGTCTGTCTCCCTACCCGAAGGCCTTGGAGAGCTTGCAGAAAAGCTGAAGGGAGCGTGGCGATGCTTCCGATTATGGAAGATATCGGCCTGCCGTCAGGGCGCCAGGGAAGCTTGGGTGATGGTGAAGACACGGTACACGAAGGCTGACCCGAACCACATGGCCGAAGTCGGACCTGTGGGGCCTGATGGCAAGGAGATCCCTGTAAATTTAGTGTACGGCCAAGTAGAATTGGCCGCAAAGTATTCCCAACAGGACTGTAGACTAGACATCCTATTGGATGGCATTGAAGAGGAATTCAACCAGTCAAATTGACTATTCAATTGTAAAGTGACATATATGATGCCTTCTAGCCGGATTGTAGATCGTTTGCCGTGGCAGACCTTTTCGCTTCAACCTCGGGACCCGCCAGTCCGGAGTGTATCCGAATACCCTCTCGGTTATATAAGAACCGGGGCATGCGTGGAGACTAGGCGTAGAGGTCATTAGTGCTTTATCAGACAAGTGCCCAACTAGTTATGTTATATTACATGGGTAGTAAGAAACATCTTCCAGAGAGAATAGTTCCGTTAAGGGTTCCTTTCCCTGGGTAGGCATGCCCTAAAGTGCATGTTTGGACTGCGACAAGAAGCGCAGTAAAAACTTCCGGGGCAGATATGGTTAATAAATAAAAGTCATCTTTTGTTCACCGACCGAATATTCTCTTAAGAACGCTATCTTTCGGCTTCACCCAGTCTGAGGTACACGTCCGGCTGACCCGGCGGTAACAATCGCAGAGGTGCTCCCCTTATGCCCTAGCCAAATTAACGGGAACGTAGGGCATAAATACAAGAGCCAGGCAACCCAGCTTGGCCAAAACTTAAGTCATATCGATGCATATAATGGTGAAAAAAGGTACATGCGGAAGTATGACGCATGTGTTGAGCGTGATGCCCAAGTAAATAATTTAAGCTTCTGTGAAAGAAGCCCCCAGGTGTAGATAGTGCGGCTAGCACCTCTGTAGTGTACAAGTGAGGCACAAGGTGACCCTTGAAGACCTAGAGGAATAAAAGAAAGAAAGGGAAACAAGAGAGACGACGCATATGCAGAAAATGGACGAAGGGAAGGGACTAACATAAAGTCCAGTGCTAGGCGTAGAATCTTCGGAGCCTGGCTGCGTTCCATGGGTTCGGCTCGAGTCGACTAGTCGATGCATCCCGCAGTCGGTACGCTCTGCCGGCCAGAACTTGGTCGATGACGAAGGGACCTTCCCATTTGGGCTCTAGCTTGTTCTTTTTCTTATCCGGCAGCCGGAGAACTAGTTCGCCAATGTTATAAGTTTTGGCTCGTACTTCTCTACTTTGGTATCTGTGGGCCTGTTGCTGGTAAAATGCGGAACAGGCTTTGGCTACGTCGCACTCTTCCTCCAAGGTGTCCAGACTGTCCTGCCGATCGAGCTCGGCTTCTCTTTCTTCGTACATGCACACTCGAGGTGAGTCATGAATTATCTCACAGGGCAGGACTACCTCTGCGCCGTACACCATAAAAAATGGTGTGTATCCGGTACTACGATTCGGCATGGTTCGTAGCCCCCAGAGTACAGGGTCGAGCTCCTCTACCCAGTGCGTGCCAGACTTTGTTAAGGAGCGCACTAGTATGGGTTTAATGCCACTCATTATAAGACCATTTTCTTGTTCGAC
Organism: Triticum dicoccoides; assembly: GCF_002162155.2. Taxonomy (NCBI): domain Eukaryota; kingdom Viridiplantae; phylum Streptophyta; class Magnoliopsida; order Poales; family Poaceae; genus Triticum; species Triticum dicoccoides. The sequence goes on along the minus strand of NC_041382.1, from coordinate 235,826,566 downwards.
TTGACCGTTGGTTTGTGGATGGTAGACTGAAGCATAATCGAGCTTGATGCCCATTTTGCTGCACCAGAGTTTTACCTCGTCGGCCGTGAAGTTCGTGCCGTTATCAGTGATGATGCTATGGGGGACGCCGTAGCGATGTACAACCCCGGATATGAAATCTATCACCGGTCCGGATTCGGCTGTTTTAACCGGTTTGGCCTCTATCCATTTGGTGAATTTATCCACCATGACCAATAAGTATTTTTTCTTGTGGGTTCCACCTTTAAGGGGTCCAACCATGTCAAGCCCCCAGACCGCAAAGGGCCATGTAATGGGGATTGGTCGGAGGGCGGTGGGTGGCATGTGGCTTTGATTTGCAAAGAGCTGGCAACTGGCGCAACGCTGGACTAAGTGATGTGCGTCTGCCTGGGACGTTGGCCAATAGAATCCTATACGGAAGGCCTTGCTCACAAGAGCCCGGTCTGCGGCGTGATGACCGCCGAGTCCGGCATGAATTTCTGCCAAAAGGTTCCGTCCTTCCGCTTCGGAGATGCACCGTTGAAGGACTCCGGTAGCACTTTTCTGGTACAATTCTCCCTCGTGGACCCTGTAGGCCTTTGATCGCCGCACTATGCAGCGTGCCTCATTTTGGTTCTCCGGGAGTTCCTGTCTAGTTAGGTAGGCCAGGAATGGTTCTGTCCACGGGGCAATAACAGCCATTATTTCGTGGGCTGATTGTGTTATTTCGGTGGCGGAGCCTCCGATTGTGTCAGAGAGTTCGGTATCGGGTATTTTGGCCGGGTCCGGACTGTTGTTACCGGTGTCCCCTTCCCATGCTACGGATGGCTTGAAAAGCTTTCCAGAAAAATGTTGGGAGGGACCGCGTCGCGTTTTGCGCCAATGCGGGCGAGGATATCTACCGCCTGATTGTTTTCCCGAGCCACATGGTGAAATTCGAGCCCCTCGAACCAGGCTGACATTTTTAGGACGCCATTGCGATAAGCGGCCATTTTTGGATCCTTGGCATCAAAGTCTCCATTTATTTGGGATATTGCAAGGTTTGAATCCCGCGCACCTCTAGGCGTTGAATGCCCATGGATACTGCCATCCGGAGACCATGTAGAAGGGCCTTGTATTCGGCTGCATTGTTGGAGTCCGTATACATTATCTGCAGTACGTATTGAACTGTGTCTCCTATTGGGGACGTCAAAACGACGACGGCCCCCAGACTAGCCAACATTTTGGAGCCGTCGAAGTGCATGATCCAGTTTGAATATGTGTCGTACTCTAGTTCGGCTTCCGTCCATTCAGCGACGAAGTCAGCCAAAACTTGCGATTTAATAGCTCGCCGTGGCTTGTAAGTTATGTCGAACGGGAGGAGCTCAATGGCCCATTTCGCAATCTGACCCGTCGTGTCGCGGTTGTTTATAATATCGTTAAGTGGTACTTCCGAGGCTACCGTTATCGAACACTCTTGAAAGTAGTGTCGCAGCTTCCTGGATGCCATAAATACCGCGTACGCTATCTTTTGATAATGCGGGTACCACGATTTGCATGGAGTAAGGACAGTGGACACGTAGTAAACCGGCTTTTGAATGGGAAATTTGTGTCCGTCCACTTCTCGCTCGACGACAAGCACTGCGCTTACCACTTGATGAGTTGCCGCAATGTATAATAGCATTGGTTCGCCAATGTTTGGCGCGGCCAGGACTGGGTTTGTTGCCAACATGGCTTTTATTTTGTTGAGTCCGGCCGTGGCGGTGTCCGTCCACTTGAAGTGTTCGGTACGCTGGAGGAGGCGATAGAGGGGTAATGCCTTTTCTCTCAAGCGGGAGATAAAGCGGCTTAGAGCCGCCACGCATCCAGTTAGTTTTTGTATTTGTTTGAGGTCTGTTGGGGCAGCCAACTGTGACAATGCTCGGATTTTGGCCGGATTAGCTTCAATACCTCTACTGGAGACAATGAATCCCAGGAGCTTTCCTACTGGTACGCCGAAGATGCATTTTTCCGGATTGAGCTTGATGTCATATGTTCGGAGGTTGTCGAACGTGAGCCTCAAGTCGTCTACTAACGTTTCGACATGCTTGGTTTTAATGACCACGTCATCCACGTATGCCTCCACTGTTTTGCCGATCTGGTTTGCCAGGCATGTCTGAATCATGCGCTGATATGTTGCACCGGCGCTTTTTAGGCCGAAGGGCATTGTGTTGAAGCAGAATGGGTCGTATGGTGAGATGAATGCCGTTGCGGCTTGGTCTGGCTCTACCATTTTGATTTGGTGGTAGCCGGAGTATGGGTCGAGGAAACACAATGAATCGTGTCCTACGGTAGCATCGATGATTTGATCGATGCGGGGGAGGGGGAAGGGATCCTTTGGGCAGGCCTTGTTAAGGTCCTTAAAATCGACGCACAAGCACCATGATTTGTCCTTCTTTGGTACCATCACCAAGTTTGCTAGCCAGTCCGGATGTTTTATGTCTCTGATGAATCCGGCCTCCAATAGCTCGGCTAGTTCCTCTCCCATGGCTTGTCTTTTAGGCTCGGAGAAACGTCGAAGAGCCTGCTTGACTGGCTTGAACCCTTTTATGATATTTAGACTGTGTTCAGCCAGCCTGCGTGGGATTCCTGGCATGTCTGAAGGGTGCCAGGAAAAAATATCCCAGTTCTCGCGTAGGAACTCTCGCAGTGGGGTGTCAACATCAGGGTTTAATTGTGCCCCGATGGAAGCTGTTTTTGTAGGGTCCGTTGGATGGACTTGGAATTTGACTATTTCGTCCGCCGGCTTAAAGGAGGTGGACTTGGATCTTTTATCGAGTATCACGTCGTCCCTGTTTACCGTGGAGTGCAGTGTAGTTAGTTCTTTGGCTGCTAGGGCTTCGGATAGTGCCTCAAGGGCCAGTGCAGCTGTCTTGTTTTCGGCGCGGAGTGCTATGTCCGGATCACTAACAAGAGTGATGATTTAGGTTCGTCACTGGCATTGAAGGTAATAACCGTGTCACTCCAAGGATTTGTTTCTGTTATGTGGCAGATTTCGGACGTGTTGCGGATTGTTCGCTTCCGTCTTTTATTTGACGCAAAGGTCTCGAAGACCGTTAAGACCGTATTGTTGTCCTCGGGGTGGTGCTCTCTGGTTTTTGGGAGGAGTAGATCCTCACCACTTTTGGCCACCTGCGGAGTATCCAGCATGCTCTAAGGCTGTGCGTTGGTATCGCATCCGTTGTAATATGAATTTTGCAGGGTCCGTTGAGCCATCCCTCCAGTACGGTTCCTTGCCCCGTAGAGGGCTTTTGCTTTTTGGTAGTTAACCCAGGTGTATTGTGATAATGCACCCTTTTATTTTGGACTGGGTTTGTATTTAGGGCCGGATTATCCCAAAATTTTATTTCGGTTTTCCAGGAGCTTTCCATCGCACAGTACTTTCGTACTATCGACACCAAGTCGGCAAAGTGTGTAATTTCGCGACGACTTATGGCGTTGAGGATTCCCATGTCTGTGCAATTATTGCAGAAGAATGAAATTGTGTCTTCCTCGCGACAGTCCTTTATCCTATTCTTGACCAGGAGGAATCTGGCCCAGTAATGGTGTACTGTTTCTTCGGGCTCTTGCCTAATTTGGGATAGATCGCGTATGTTTGGGTGGGTGGGTGGAATTGAATCCGAATCCTCATCCGATCTGAGGCTCAGTGGCCATGGAGTTTCCGAACTCGAAATCTTGGATTCTTGAACGTTTTCTGGTAAATCTAGCCCGCTGCCTGATTCTGGGTTCAGGCTTTCAGTGACGTCCTCCCCTCCGCGGGTATCTGGTTTGGGGGGATCGGGAATCCGGATGTAGCTAGTCCTTAAGATAGATGGAGTTTTGCCGCATTGTTCTTCCACCACTGCAATGTGGTGGGTGACCTGGGGAGAGTTAATTTCTCTTAGATCGGGTTTAGGCCCAATCCGATCGTAGTCTGTAGCGACTCCCAGGGCGGCGATACGATCCAAGAGCTCGTTCAGTGAAGAGAGCTCCATTGAATCTAACTGCTCGGTGGGTTCCGAGTTGATGTGAAGATTGCTTTCGATGACCCGAGAAGTCATCAGCGCAGCGGCCGAACAGGCGTCATAAGAAAACCACCTAGCCGAAGAGTATGGCCGATAGCCAGAGCTCCCTCAGCGATAGTGCCGTCTTTAAAGACGGGACGAGACATCCTTCCTTGTGGCGACGGCACAGCGGAACTCTCAATGAAAGCACCAATGTCGGTGTCAAAACTGGCGGATCTCGGGTAGGGGGTCCCGAACTGTGCGTTTAGGCCAGATGGTAACAGGAGGCAAGGGACACGAAGTTTTACCCAGGTTCGGGCCCTCTTGATGGAGGTAAAACCCTACATCCTACTTGATTGATATTGATGATATGGGTGTTACAAGAGAAGATCTACCACGAGATCAGAGAGGCTAAACCCTAGAAGCTAGCCTATGGTATGATTGTATGTTGTGATTGTTGTCCTACGGACTAAAACCCTCCGGTTTATATAGACACCGGAGAGGGTTCGGGTTACACAAGGTCGGTTACAAAGGAGGAGATATCCATATACGTATTGCCTAGCTTGCCTTCCACGCCAAGTAGAGTCCCATCCGGACACGAGATGAAGTCTTCAATCTTGTATCTTCATAGTCTATCGGTCCGGCCAATGGAGATAGTCCGGCTGTCCGGAGACCCCCTAATCCAGGACTCCCTCATATACCCAATAGTTTCTTTAGGGTATCCTATGAAGACGCATTTTTTCCGATTTGGGTTCGAGCTTTTCAGGTTGAAGTTTTTTGACATAAGCATCGCATCCCCAAACTTTTAGAAATGACAGGTTAGGTTTCTTCCCAAACCATAATTCATACGGTGTCGTCTCAACGGATTTCGATGGAGCCCTATTTAAAGTGAATGCGGCAGTCTCTAAAGCATAGCCCCAAAATGACAGCGGTAGATCGGTAAGAGACATCATAGATCACACCATATCCAATAGAGTGCGATTACGACGTTCGGACACACCCTTACGCTGAGGTGTTCCAGGCGGCGTGAGTTGTGAAACTATTCCACATTTCCTTAAGTGTGTGCCAAATTCGTGAGTCAAGTATTCTCCCCCACGATCTGATCGCAAGAACTTGATTTTTCTATCACGTTGATTCTCAACCTCACTCTGAAATTCCTTGAACTTTTCAAAGGTCTCAGACTTGTGTTTCATTACGTAGACATACCCATATCTACTCAAGTCATCAGTGAGGGTGAGAACATAACGATAGCCACCGCGAGCCTCAACACTCATTGGACCGCACACATCAGTATGTATGATTTCCAATAAGTTGGTTGCTCACTCCATTGTTCCTGAGAACGGAGTCTTGGTCATTTTACCCATGAGGCATGGTTCGCACGTGTCAAATGATTCGTAATCAAGAGACTCCAAAAGTCCATCTGCATGGAGCTTCTTCATGCATTTGACACCTATGTGACTAAGGCGGCAGTGCCACAAGTATGTGGGACTATCATTATCAACCTTACATATTTTGGTATTCACACTATGAATATGTGTAACATTACGCTCGAGATTCATTAAGAATAAACCATTCACCAGCGGAGCATGACCATAAAACATATCTCTCATATAAATAGAACAACCATTATTCTCGGATTTAAATGAGTAGCCATCTGGAATTAAACGAGATCCTGATACAATGTTAATGCTCAGAGCTGGCACTAAATAACAATTATTGAGGTTTAAAACTAATCCCGTAGGTAAATGTAGAGGTAGCGTGCCGACGGCGATCACATCGACCTTGGAACCATTCCCGACGCGCATCGTCACCTCGTCCTTCGCCAGTCTCCGCTTATTCCGCAGCTCCCGCTTTGAGTTACAAATGTGAGCAACCGCGCCGGTATCAAATACCCAGGAGCTACTACGAGTACTGGTAAGGTACACATCAATTACATGTATATCACATATACCTTTAGTGTTGCCGGCCTTCTTGTCTGCTAAGTATTTGGGGCAGTTCCACTTCTAGTGACCACTTCCCTTGCAATAAAAACACCCAGTCTCAGGTTTGGGTCCATTCTTTGACTTCTTCCCGGCAGCTTGCTTACCGGGTGCGGCAACCCCCTTGCCGTCCTTCTTGAAGTTCTTCTTACCCTTGCCTTTCTTGAACTTAGTGGTTTTATTCACCATCAACACTTGATGTTCCTTTTTGATTTCCACCTCCGATGATTTCAACATTGAATATACCTCAGGAATGGTCTTTTTCCATCCCCTGCATATTGAAGTTCATCACAAAGCTCTTGTAGCTCGATGGAAGCGACTGAAGGATTCTCTCAACGAACGCATCATCTGGGAGATTAACTCCTAGCCGAGTCAAGCGGTTATGCAACCCAGACATTTTCAGTATGTGCTCACTGACAGAACTATTTTCCTCCATCTTACAACTGAAGAACTTGTTGGAGACTTCATATCTCTCGACCCGGGCATGAGTTGGAAAACCATTTTCAGCTCTTCGAACATCTCATATGCTCCGTGTCTCTCAAAACACTTTTGGAGCCCCAGTTCTAAGCTGTAAAGCATGCCGCACTGAACGAGGGAGTAATCATCAGCACGTGACTGCCAAGCGTTCATAACGTCTTGGTTCTCTGGGATAGGTGCGTCACCTAGCAGTGCTTCTAGGACATAATCTTTCTTGGCAGCTATGAGGATGATCCTCAGGTTCCGGACCCAGTCCTTATAGTTGCTGCCATCATCTTTCAGCTTGGTTTTCTCTAGGAACGCGTTGAAGTTTAGGGCAACATTAGCGTGTGCCATTTGATGTACAAGACATAATGTAAAGATTTTAGACTAAGTTCATGATAATTAAGTTCATCTACTCAAATTATTCAATGAACTCCCACTCAGATAGACATCCCTCTAGTCATCTAAGTGAAACATGATCCGAGTCAACTAGGCCGTGTCCGATCATCACGTGAGACGGACTAGTCAACATCGGTGAACATCTTCATGTTGATCGTATCTTCTATATGACTCATGCTCGACCTTTCGGTCTTCCGTGTTCTAAGGCCATGTCTGTACATGCTAGGCTCGTCAAGTCAACCTAAGTGTATTACGTGTGTAAATCTGGCTTACACCCGTTGTATTCGAACGTTAGAATCTATCACACCCGATCATCACGTGGTGCTTCGAAACAACGAACCTTCGCAACGGTGCACAATTAGGGGGAACACTTTCTTGAAATTATTACGAGGGATCATCTTATTTAAGCTACCGTCATTCTAAGCAAATAAGATGTAAAACATGATAAACATCACATGCAATCAAATAGTGACATGATATGGCCAATAGCATTTGCTCCTTTTGATCTCCATCTTTGGGGCTCCATGATCATCGTTATCACTGGCATGACACCATGATCTCCATCATCGTGTCTTCTTGAAATTGTCTCATCATCTATTACTTCTACTACTATGGCTAACGCTTTAGCAATAAAGTAAAGTAATTACATGACGTTTATGTTGACACGCATGTCATAAATAAATTAAGACAACTCCTATGGCTTCTGCCGGTTGTCGTACTCATCGACATGCAAGTCGTGATTCCTATTACAAGAACATGATCAATCCCATACATCACATATATCATTCATCACATCCTTTTGGCCATATCACATGACACGGCACATGTTGCAAAAACAAGTTAGACGTCCTCTAATTGTTGTTGCAAGTGTTTACGTGGCTGCTATAGGTTTCTAGCAAGAACGTTTCTTACCTACACCAAAACCACAACGTGATATGCCAATTTCTATTTACCCTTCATAAGGACCCTTTTCATCGAATCCGATCCGACTAAAGTGGGAGAGACAGACACCTGCTAGCCACCTTATGCAACTAGTGCATGTTAGTCAGTGGAACTAGTCTCACGTAATCGTACGTGTAAGGTCGGTCCGCGCCGCTTCATCCCACGATGCCGCCGAATCAAGATAAGACTAGTAACGGCAAGTAAATTGACAATATCAACACCCACAAATGCTTTGTGTTCTACTCGTGCATAGAAACTACGCATAAACCTGGCTCTGATACCACTGTTGGGGAACGTAGCAGAATTTTAAAATTTTCTACACATCACCAAGATCAATCTATGGAGTCATCTAGCAACGAGGGAGAGGGGAGTGCATCTACATACCCTTGTAGATCGCGAGTGGAAGCGTTCAAGAGAACGGGGTTGACGGAGTCGTACTCGTCGTGATCCAAATCACCGATGGCCTAGTGCCGAACGGACGACACCTCCGCGTTCAACACACGTACGGTTGGGAAGACGTCTCCTCCAACTTGATCCAGCAAGGGGGAAGGAGAGGTTGATGGAGATCCAGCAGCACGACGGCGTGGTGGTGGAAGCAATGGTGATCTCGGCAGGGCTTCACCAAGCTCAGGGAGAGGGAGAAGTGTCACGGGAGGGAGAGGGAGGCGCCAGGGCCTAGGGTGTGGCTGCCCTCCCTTCCCCCCACTATATATAGGACCCCTAGGGGGGGCGGCCCTAGGAGATGCAATCTCTAAGGGGGGCGGCGGCCAAGGGGGGTGGAGTGCCCCCCAAGCCAAGTGGGGCGCCCCCACCCCTAGGGTTTCCAACCCTAGGCGCAGGGGGAGGCCCATGGGGGGGCGCACGAGCCCACGAGGGGCTGGTTCCCCTCCTACTTCAGCCCATGGGGCCCTCTGGGATAGGTGTCCCCACCCGGTGGACGCCCGGGACCCTTCCGATGGTCCCGGTACAATACCGATTACCCCCAAAACTTTCCCGATGGCCGAAACTTGACTTCCTATGTATAAATCTTCACCTCCGAACCATTACAGAACTCCTCGTGACGTCCGGGATCTCATCCGGGACTCCGAACAACTTTTGGGTTACCGTATACTAATATCTCAACAACCCTAACGTCATCGAACCTTAAGTGTGTAGACCCTACGGGTTCGAGAGACACGCAGACATGACCAAGGCGACTCTCCGGTCAATAACCAACAACGGGATCTGCATACCCATGTTGGCTCCCACATGCTCCTCGATGATCTCATCGGATGAACCACGATGTCGAGGATTCAATCAATCCCGTATACAATTCCCTTTGTCAATCGGTACGTTACTTGCCCGAGACTCGATCGTCGGTATCCCAATACCTCGTTCAATCTCGTTGCCGGCAAGTCACTTTACTCGTACCGTAATGCATGATCTCGTGATCAACCACTTGGTCACTTTGAGCTCATTATGATGATGCATTACCGAGCGGGCCCAGAGATACCTCTTCGTCATACGGAGTGACAAATCTCAGTCTCGATTCGTGCCAACCCAACAGACACTTTCGGAGATACCCGTAGTGTACCTTTATAGTCACCTAGTTACGTTGTGACGTTTGGCACACCCAAAGCACTCCTACAGTATCCGGGAGTTGCACAATCTCATGGTCTAAGGAAATGATACTTGACATGTGGAAAAGCTATAGCAAACGAACTACATGATCTTTGAGCTATGCTTAGGATTGGGTCTTGTCCATCACATCATTCTCCTAATGATGTGATCCCGGTATCAATGACATTCAATGTCCATAGTCAGGAAACCATGACTATCTTTTTATCAACGAGCTAATCAACTAGAGGCTCACTAGGGACGTGTTGTGGTCTATGTATTCACACATGTATTACGATTTCCGGATAACACAATTATAGCATGAACAACAGACAATTATCATGAACAAAGAAATATAATAATAACTATTTTATTATTGCCTCTAGGGCATATTTCCAACAACGACGTGAGCGGGCGAGCCTTCGGCTTGATGGCATAGGGATGGTGGCGACACGGCGGTGATGGGCGAGAAATGGTAGGCCGGAGCAGGCGGGCGCCGGCATGCGCAACGACGGTGGTGGTATATTGATGAGTGCGTGTATGGGAGCTTAGTTTAGTTTTATATAGGGTTGGCTAAACTTAAAAGAACACGTACTAGTACACGTAACATTAGTCTGAGGCAGCTCTTATATTAGTTACCACAACAATGATATGGAATCCTGTGCAAGCCGGCGTTGACAACCCCTTTATATCAGATCCCATCCTTGCAAGTGACCGTGAAGGGATTGACAACCCCTTTATCGCGTTGGGTGCAAGTGTTTGATTGTTTGTGCAGGTGCATAGATTGGAGACTTGTGTGTATCTCCTACTGGATTGATACCTTGCTTCTCAAAACTGAGGGAAATACATATGTCTACTTTGCTGCATCACCCTTTCCTCTTTAAGGGAAAAACCAACGCAAGCTCAAGAAGTAGGAGGAAGAATTTCTGGCGTCATTGCCGGGGAGATCTACATCAAGCCTACCAAGTGGCCATCATAAACTCTCATCTCTTGCATTACAATATTTGCCATTTTCCCCTCATTTTCCTCCCCCCCACTTCTAAAAAGATTTCATAAAAACGCAAAATGATTTGCCTTTTTATTCGCCCTTCTTCCATTCGTCTTTCTAGATTGCTTGCTTTGTCACGATGTCTCAAGAAAATACCAAGTTGTGTGACTTTTCCAATACTAATAATAATGATTTTATTAGTACTCCGATTGCTCCCGCCACTAGTGCGAAATCTTATGAAATTAATGCCGCTTTGCTGAATCTTGTTATGAAAGATCAATTCTCCAGCCTTCCTAGCAAAGATGCCGCATTCCATCTAAGTACTTCCATTGAGTTGTGTGATGTGCAAAAGACGAAAGATGTGGGTAATGATATTGTTAAATTGATGCTATTTCCGTTCTCACTACAAGATCGTGCTAAAACTTGGTTTTCATCTTTGCCTGAAAATAGTACTGATTCACGGAACAAGTGTAAAGATGCTTTTATTTCCAAGTATTTTACTCCCGATAAGATCATCTCCCTTAGGAATGATATAATGAATTTTAAGCAACTTGATCATGAACATGTTGCACAATCTTGGGAGAGAATGAAATTGATGATAAGAAATTGCCCTACTCATGGTTTAAGTTTATGGATGATCATACAAAAAATTTATGCCGGATTGAATTTTGCATCTAGAATCTTTTAGATCCAGACGCGGAAGGTAATTTTATGGAAATCACATTAGGAGAAGCTACTAAACTTCTAGATAATATTATGGCTAATTACTCTCAATGGCATACCAAAAGATCTTCCAGTAGTAAAAAAGTGCATGCGATTGAAGAAATTAATATTTTGAGTGGAAAGATGGATGAATTTATGAAATTGTTTGCTAGTAAGAGTGCTTCTATTGATCGTAATGACATTCCTCTATCTACTTTGATTGAGAACAATAATGACTATGGATGTGAATTTTGTTGGTAGGAACAATTTTGGTAATAATGTGTATAGAGGTAATTTCAACCATAGGCTGTTTCCTAGTAATTCCTCTAAAAACTATGGTAATTCATCCAACATTTTTTATGAAATTATAATAAGATGCCCTCTGATCTTGAGAACAATATTAAATATTTTATTAATTCACAAAACTTTTCAATGCTATGGTTGAAGAAAAATTGCTAAAGATTGATGATTTGGCTAGGAACATTGATAGAATTTCTCTTGAGATTGATTCTTTGAAAAATAGATGTGTACCACCCAAGCATGATATTAATTAATCTCTGAAAGATATTAAAATTTCTATGGATGAGTGCAAAGAAAGAACCGCTAGGATGCGCGCTAAGCGAGATTGGTTTGTAAAAGCGTGTTCTTCCAGTTTTTGTGAAAATAATGATGAAGATCTTAAAGTGATTGATGTGACTCCTATTGAATATTTGTTTTCTAATATAAATCTTGATAAAGATGGGATTGGAGATGAGTCAATGTGGCACCCCGGCTCAAAGCAACTGGTTTACTTTGCACTGCCAGCCCAGAGATCAAGTCTTCTGGCAACACACAACAACTTGGTATGGAAAACAACCGCTTTATTGATGCTAGCGGAAACATAGGTCTGATATTACATCAAGTAGCAAGGCCAAGCAGCACACACAGTGCGGCTGAATAGTATGTACATTATTTAATGAACATGAAAGGGCCTCGATCATGATAATTATGCGACAGTGGAACAACGACGAAGTGGAGCTCCATAGCACAGGGACACCGATGTGGACACGATCTAGACGCGGGAAGCTCTTCGATCCGATACGACTTGCCTGAAATCTGGCATGACACGCCAGGTCAGTACATTGAATGTACTTGCAAGCTCACAACAAACATAAGCATAATGGCAAACAATATCATGACAATTAATCAGGTGAATGCAATACAAATCATACTGCTGATGCGGTGAAATCACTTGTGCACCGAGTCACTCGGACTCTCTTACCAGACGGGTTACCTCGTAACCGAACGGTGATCATACCTAGATCACAAATGAAACCAACACTTTGGTTCCAACCACAGTCGTCTCATGATCCCACATATCATCACATACCAGTGCCAACAATAAACTTTTAGTGTGCAAGATTACTTATTAATGTTGATCCATGGTGTGACTTACTCACGAGCCATGTCCGTAACCAAGGACGCGACTATCGATAGATTAAATACACTCTGCAAAGGTAGCGCACTTTACCCACATCACGGAATCCATGGCCTCATCATCCCATTCGGGTGGACCAATGACATTCCGACGAAACCCTCCCATTGCCATGACACTCTCCCAGCCACTCTGACTAACTCCCCACTGGGCTAAGTCATGGGTTGCCCCGTGCCTACCAAAGGAATCAACGACCACCATCGTGGCAAAAATAGTCCCAAACTGGGACAAGGTACCATAACAACAAACGGGCACACATGGTTATGTCTACTTACCTAGCCAGTGTACCGCATGCCCATAGCCTTCCCTCATTGGAGGTACCGACCAAAGGCATGACAATGGACCGAATCAAGACCTTCCCATGAAGGAAAATGTGGTCGCACTGGGTAAAACTCGATTCAGTAGCACCATGACTCGATCGACGTTATGTTCAAGTTGGATTAACATCAGGTTTACCTAGAAAATAAACTAACTCGAGTCATCATATGCCATGATCATGCAACTATTTGACATGCAAAACAAACCACTCAAGTAAGCAGATCAACATCATCAAAATTTCATACTTGTACTACTCATCATTTAAACTTTACTTGTTTTTATCACACATCATTTTAATTGTGTCATAATATATTTAAATCAATTTATCACAAAAGAAACTACCATTATTCATAAAAGCATAATCACACAATAAAAAATTCTTCTACTGCCTTAAACTAGCTCATGCATTCAACCAGTATCATAACAAAGAAATTCAAGCATGATAAAATAACTTGCAATAAACCATATTCATTTAATTAATTAAATGCATGAAAATAACTCATATTCAAGTTGGAAAAATCATAGATATTGAAATGACACCATACAAATGTTGGTGTGACTTGCCTTAGTGCACAGCAGGTTCACACTCCTCCTAGTTGTCTTCAAGACAAGCTTCTCCCTCTGAAAATATTTAAAAATAGCAAAATAAAATATCAAGAACCACTTTGAAAATCACTAGAAATTCTAGAAAGAAAGGAAAAATCCCAATTTTGGTGTACTGCTAGAACTTCTCAAAACAAACACAATGCAAAAAGAGTCAACTCATTTGGACTTATAGTTTAAGAGTTATGGCTGGTCAAAGTTGCTGGTCAAAGATTTGAATTTAATTTGAATTAAATAGAAAACCAGGGGATGACGTCGATGGCGTATTTTAAGAATACACCTCCACTCGTGCCACTTCGTGCGCGAGTGGAGAGGCTGACAGTGGCCCCCACTGGTCAGGTGTGGAGGGAGGGGGAGAGAAATAGAGCGGAGGCGGCGCTTCGCCGGAGCTTAAGCCGGCGAGGAGGGGTCCTTGGCAAGATCCAGAGGGATAGAAAGAGAGAGGGGGTCGAGGCGCACCTGCCTGTACTCGTGGCTCGAGGAGAGACGGCCAGAGCAGCTTGGAACCAAGCTCGCAAGCGGCGGTTGTGGTCGGGTCTCGCCGGAGATGAGGAAGACGACATAGAGGGATGGTTCCAGGGGCTCCAACATGTTCGGACAGCACCAACGGACCACCAGGGAGTCGCCTGAGTAGTTGCTCAAGCTCGAGGGCCACCAGAGCAAGGAGGAGGGGCTGCAGGTATCGCCGGTGAACTCGGTCGGGGACGGCGGCCAGAGGCCTGCCCGGCCAGGCTGCGGCAATGCTACAGGATTGTGGAGGTTGGGTGGTGGGTTTTGAGTGCTTGGAACGGCAGGAGGGGCTTGAATTTATAATCGGAGGGAAGAGGGGTACATGGCTCCGCCAGAGCTATCTGGAAGCCGGTGAGTGACGACGAGCGGTGTCAGCGAGGGGTGGAGGGGCTCAACGTTCACGCGGGAGCTGTGCAGTGTGCAGACGAGCACAAGAGTTGGTGGAGGAAGAAGATAGAGGCACGGGGTGCATTGTGGCTTTGGCCGCGTCGTGCCCGTGCCCGCTGTGGCGTCTCCGTCGTCGGCGAGCGCCAGGGAGAGGTCAAAGGTGAGGAATGAAGGAGGTGGCACGGTGCGGCAGTCATCGGCGAGCTCTAGATCGATCACACATTGAACAAACACTCGGGCGTAGCGCAGAGCGCGTCGGGCACGTTGCCTGAGCCGTGTCCACACGTGGTCACCTCACTAGCATGGTCAAGACGACGCCCACTTCGTGCCAAGCTATGTCTGGGGTGTTGTTCGTGCAGTGTTATGTCTAGGAAGGGTGATGGCACACTGCCAGGCCGACGAGATGAGACTTGAGCCTGTTGGCAAGTTTCTGGTCAGAAACTTGGTCGCCAAGTTTGGTGGGCTTGTAGAAGGTGATTAGGGCTGACTCTCTCAGGTTAAGGTTTACTTAGGAGGGTAATGAAGCTCAAGAAAAATCAGCCTCATTGGATCAAGGAAAATGGTACTTGCTGTAGAAAGTGTATTTTAGGGCCAGAAAATAAATGCTTTTCTGTAGGAAAAATATTCCAAAAGTCATGCAATATTTTTGCTCAGGAAGGTGGGCCAGGGTCCAAAGAATATTTGAGAATTTTCTCAGTTTTTTGGAAGCAAGGAAAAGGAGGGCTGCTGTGGAGCACAAGTCTCTGAATTGAATTTTAGAGAAGAAATTGAATATTTTTCTTTTATGAAAAATATTCCTGGGTTATTTTGGGATTTTTCAAAGAAATAATGTTGAATGAGAGGTGGATAGGTCACTTGGGTGAAAATCAAGGACATTCCCAAGTGTTTAAGTCCATTTGAATTGATTCAAAAACCAAAATTCAAAGCAAGAACAAATGAAGTCTGGAAAAAGAGAGAAGGAAAAATCCAGGCTGTCACAAACCTCCCCCACTTAGGATGAATCTCATCCTCGAGATTCAGTTGCTCAGGAAAACAATTCTGGGTATGCTGTCCTTAAAAATTCCTCTCTTCCCCAGGTTGCTTCTTCCACGGTGTGATGCTCCCACTGAACCTTGCAAAACTTTATCACTTTGCTGCGAGTGACCCTCTCTGTCTCATCCAATATTCTGATCGGTCTCTCCTCATAGGTTAAATCCTTAGCAAGTTCTATCTTTGCCATATCAGTCCTTTTCTCCGGTGGCGAGATACACCTCCTTAACTGTGAGGCACTTCGGACAATTCTGGTGGCAATTCCAACTGATAAGCAACTGTTCCAACTCTGGACATGACTGGGAATGGACCAATATATCTGGGTGCCCGTTTTCCTTGGGACTAAAATCTCTTCTCTCCTTTCATGGGTGTGACTCAGAGATACACGTGTTCTCCGGGTTCAAAACTGATCTGACGGTGCTTTGCATCATAATAACTCTTCTGTCGTGACTTGGCCAACTGGAGTCTATCTCGGATCTCCTTGACTTGCTTTTTAGCCTCCATCATCAAATCAATTCCGAAAATGCGGCTATCTCCGGTTTGAGACCAGTTTAGCGGAGTGCGGCACTTACGGCCATACAAAGCCACATAAGGTGACATCTTCAAGTTGGTCTAAAAACTGTTGTTCTAGAGAAATCGGCATACGGCAGACAATCTTCCCACTTGGGTCCTTGGGCCAAAGCACATGCTCGGAGGATATCTTTGAGTATCTAATTTACTCGCTCAGTCTGCCCGTCTATCTGAGGATGATAGGTTGTGCTGTATTTTTGGGATGTCCCCAAGGCTTGATGGAGACGGGACCAAAATGCAGAGGTGAAAAGAGAGCCTCGGTTTGAAGTAATTGTTTTTGGCACTCCATGCAAACTGACAATTCTGTACACATATAACTGTGCATGTTGATCGGCTCGATATGTGTTCCGGATGGGAATGAAGTCAGCTACCTTTGTCAGGGTGTCCACCACGACCCATACTGCATCATTGCCTCGGTGAGTCCTTGGTAGGCCTATGATGAAATCCATGCAAACGTCATCCCATTTTCATTGCGAGACGGGTCGTGGTTGGAGGAGTCCGATGGGCTTTTGGTGTTCTGCCTTCACCTTATTGCATATATCACAGCAAGCGACAAAATATGCAATATCTTTCTTCATTCCATCCCACCAAAATATCTGACGAAGGTCTTCGTACATTTTGGTACCTCCTGGGTGAATTGAATACGAAGATTCATGTGCTTCTGCCAAGATCTTCTTTCTCAGGTCTGCTTGCTCAGGTACGGAAATCCGTCCTCCAAACCTTAGCGTACCTTGTTGATCCTCAGAGAAATCCTGAGTCTTTCCTTCTTGCATACGCTTGACATGGGCTTGTAGCGATACGTCATATGTCTGGGCCATGCGAATCTCATCCTCAAGGATAGGAGCAACTTCCAATATATTGGCAAGACTGGCATCAACAATCACCAAATTGAGCTGAGCAATCTCATCTTGAAGTTCAGGGGGCAAGGAATCCATTATCGCATTCAGATTGGCAGGCTTTGCGGCTGAGGGCATCGGCAACCACATTGGCTTTACCCAGATGATAATTTATCCTGAGGTCATAATCCTTGACCAACTCGAGCCATCTTCGCTGTTGGAGGTTTAAGACTGGTTGAGTGAGTATATATTTGAGACTCTTATGGTCGGTGAAAATTTCACACCGTTTTCCAATGAGGCAGTAGTTTCTCCAAATTTTCAAAGCATGCACAACAACGGCCAACTCCAGATCATGCATTGGTAATTCCCTTTGTGAGGCCATAACTTTCGAGACACATAGGCCACAACCTTGCCATCTTGCATGAGTACACATCCAAGGCCTTTCCTGGATGCGTCGCAGTATACATCAAAGCTACGGTAGATGTCTGGAAGAGTCAATACTCGTGCTATTGTCAGTCTGGTTTTTAGCTCGTTGAAGCTCTTTTCACAGTCCTTAGTCCATGCAAACTTCTTATCCTTCTTGAGGAGATCTGTCATTGGCTTGGCAATCTTAGAGAATCCCTCGATAAAGCGGCGGTAGTATCCGGCTAATCCCAGGAAACTCCGGATCTCTGATACTGTTGTGGGTGCAGTCCAATCAAGCATGTCTTTCACCTTACTTGGATCCACGGCTATGCCTTCTGCTGAAAGAACATGCCCTAAAAATCCAACTTGCTTGAGCCAAAACTCACATTTGCTGAACTTCGCATATAGCTGATGGTCACGGAGCCTTTGTAAAACTGCTTTGAGGTGTACCTTGTGCTCTTCTTCACTCTTTGAGTAAATGAGGATGTCATCGATAAGACCACCACAAACTTATCCAAGAAATCCATAAATACCTTATCCATCATATGCATGAAAAAGGCTGGGGCATTGGTGAGACTGAAAGACATGATGGTATATTCATAAAGATCGTATCGAGTAGTGAACGCGGTATTGGGAATATCTTCCTTCTTGATTTTGAGCTGGTGATATCCGATCCTTAAATCAATCTTGGAGAATACTTTTGCCCCACTAAGTTGATCAAACAAATCATCAATCCTTGGCAGTGGGTATTTGTTCTTGATGGTGACATCATTCAGCTGACGGTAATCCACACACATTTGAAGACTACTGTCCTTCTTGTCCACAAATATCGCGGGTGATCCCCATGGTGTAGAGCTCGAAGGGATGCATCCTTTTTGAAGCATCTCATCAAGTTGTTTCTTTAATTCCACTAATTCTGACGAAGGCATCCGATAATACTTCTTGTATAATGGTGCGGTTCCAGGCACCAGATCAATTGCAAATTCAAGCTCCTTGTCTGGCGGCATGCCTGGTAATTACTCGAGAAATACATTTGGAAACTCACTAACCATAGTAATTAATTCCAATTCTTAAGACACAACCGTGAGAACCATTTCTTTCTTGGGTATGCTCCTCTTGGCATAGAATCTTGTGGTTCAACCTTCCTGACTTGTCAATGTGACTTCTCTGGTCGCATAGTTGATGCATACTTGATATTGGGTTAACCAATTCATTCGCAAAATGATGTCTAATTTGGCAGACTCGATGACTATTAAGGATGTTGGAAATCTGACTCCTTTGATATCAATTTCCAAATTACGGCAGACTAGATTTCTTCTGAGCATGGATCCCGGGGATTGTATCATCATACTTTTTCGCAAAATCGAGCAAGGAAATTTGTTTTGGGTAGAAAGACTCCGCGAAATAAAAGAGTGGGAAGCCCCAGAGTCAAATAAAATTATTGCAGGTATGCTATTAACAGGAAACATACCAATGACAACTTCAGAGTCCTCTTGGGCTTCGTCGGCGGAGAGGTGGTGAATTTTCCCTTGGATGGTCCTCGGGGCTGAATAGGGTTCCAGGTGATTGACTTGTGGCCTGAATGGAGTGGTTGGTTTGCCTTTCTTGCGGCACTGTCTGGCATAAACACCGGTCTACCCACAATTAAAGCAGGAATTGTTGCGCTGACATTCTTTGCGCACCGGGCTGGTCACGACATTCTTGACTTGGGTAGTGGTCTTGTTAACATTCTGCTGCCAATTGGGTTTGTACTCAACCTGAGTCTACTGCCAAGTACGAGCCCTCTGCACTGGCTGTCCATCCTTCTTAGGCTCAAATTTGCGCTTCTGGTCATTATTAGAGGGCTTGTTGCCGTGCAAGAGCTTGTGTTCCCTTTTAGTGATGAGGGCTTTGTTGACAAGAATTTGGAAGTCCGGGAAATCAAACATACTGAGAGTGCATCTGAGGTGTTGGTTCAGTCCTCCAAGAAATCTGTCGATTTTCCTTTCTTCTGTGGCCACATCATAAAGAGAATAATGGGCCAAATGGTTGAACTTGTGCAGGTACTCACTTACTGACAGGCTTCCTTGTGTGAGAGCGAGGAATTCGTGTTGCTTGACCTTCATAATCTCGGCTGGAATATGGTACTTGCGGAAATGGTCCTTGAATTTAGTCCAAGCGTTTTCTTCGTCTGCGGGCCACATAGCCTTAGCATTATCCCACCATATAGCGGCAGCTCCTTCAAGATAATGCCTAGCAAACGAAATCTTGTCATCTTCTTTAGTGCGAGCAATCTCAATCTTTTTCTCAATATTCCTTAACCAATCATCAGCTTCCAAAGGATCGATAACTTGACTGAAACTGGGAGGCTTGGTCCTGTGAAAATCTGACAGCTTGGAGTGATGACCATTCCGATTTCCATTCTGCCCAACCATAGCTTGCACACTTTTCAACAGATCGATCAGATCGTTGTTCCTTCTTTCTTCAAACATACACATGATTTGCTCAGTGGAGGGAGGATGTGGCGGTGCAGGCGGTGGTGGCTGGTATGGCTCGGGGGAATGTCCTGCCTGTCTTGCTGAGCGACGAACATGGACATCCTCACAAGCGTGGCTGTTCCTGCCTCCCTACATTATCCTATTATTTATTTTCCCAATATAAAGCAACCAAGATGAGGAATATCTGAAAATGGGAATGAAAGCCAACGACAAACCCAGAAGAAAATGGTGAAAAGAAATCAAGGCAAATAAATAAAAATGTTCGAACATAAGTATACATAGACTCATACATGAAAGATAAACATCATGATGGGTTCGACTACCCTCATACATGAAACTAAGCATCATGACACGAATGACTACATCCGTACATCAACCTCATGACGACTGCGGTACTCTAACGATCTAGTGCTCAGCTGGCGCTGCAGCAGGCTCCTCTCCTGAGCCAGACTGAGATCATGAGCTGATAGTGGAAACCTCCGGGTTAAAAGTGACATGGCGGCGCTGCCTTGAGGACTCTCCCTTAGGGGTAGGTGCGGGACGAGACCTAAGCATAGGGGCTACAGGAGTAGCGACAAGGGAAGCCCACGTAGAAGGGGCACTGCGAGGGGTCACTGCCAAAGGGTTTGTAGTACCCTGAGTGGTCACCGAAGTAACCGGTGTAACAGATGCTGGAGGAACAAGTGGAGTGAAACCAACAGTAGGTGGAGGGTTCCTATTCCGAGCGGTGGCAAGGGCTATCTGGGCTCGGGTTAGCTCTCAGGCTAACTCATAGATCAAGAGGTAACTGGCGGTGATATAGTGAGAAAGGTGGCTAGCAGGACGATCGCACGCCTGATATATAAAAGGGAAGCGGATACGCCCGTTCTCGTGCAGAGACGGGTAAGAAATAGAAACCTGGGTGGGCCTGCATGCGAACCTCGTTGTAGCACAAGTCTACAAGAGCCTCGAATGTAGCAAACTGGATAGCCTGAGACGGCGTGGAAGCGAAACCTCCCTTAGAGGAACAGGTGTAAGCGCAGGAAGGAGAAATGTGGTGTAGAGTGACCTCCACATAGTACTCGTACAACGAACCGACTAGATGCTCCCGATACACCTGATACACTGGATCAACACCCTCGAGTCATCATATGCCATGATCATGCAACTATTCAACATGCAAAACATACCAATCAAGTAAACAGATCAACATCATCAAAACTTCATACTTGTACTACTCATCATTTAAACTTTACTCCTTCTACTTTACTGGTTTTTATCCTTCATCATTTTAATTGTGTCATAATATATTAAAATCAATTTATCACAAAAAGAAACTACCATTATTCATAAAAGCATAATCACATAATAAAAATTTCTTCTACTGCGTTAAACTAGCTCATGCATTCAACGAGTATCATAACAAAGCAATTCAAGCATGATTAAATAACTATCATTAAACCATATTCATTTAATTAATTAAATGCATGAAAATAACTCATATTCAAGTTGAAAAAATCATAGATATTGAAATGACACCATAAAAATGTTGGTGTGGCTTGCCTTAGTGCAGAGGAGGTTCACACTCCTCCTAGTTGTCTTCAAGACAAGCTTCTCCATATAAAAATATTTAAAAATAGCAAAATAAAATATCAAGAACCACTCTGAATATCACCAAAAATTCTAGACAGCAAGGAAAAATCCCAATTTTGGTGTGCTGCTAGAATTTTTCAAAACAAACACAATGCAAAAAGAATCAACTCATTTGGACTTATAGTTTAAGAGTTATGGCTGGTCAAAGTTCCTGGTCAAAGATTTGAATTTAATTTGAATTAAACAGAAAACCAGGGGGTGACGTCGATGGCGTATTTTCAGAATACGCCTCCACTCGTACCGCTTCGGGCGCGAGTGGAGAGGCTGACAGTGGGCCCCGCTGGTTAGGTGTGGAGGGAGGGGGAGAGAAACAGAGCGGAGGCGGCGCTTTGCTGGAGCTTACGCCAGCGAGGAGGGGTCCTTGGCCGGATCCAGAGGGATAGAAAGAGAGAGGGGGTCGAGGCGCACCTCCCTGTACCTGTGGCTCGATGAGAGACGACCGGAGCGGCTCAGAACCAAGCTCGCAAGCGACGGCTGCGGTTGGGTTTCGCCGGAGATGAGGAAGACGATGGAGAGGGACGGTTCCAGGGGCTCCAACGTGTTCTGACAGCACCAGCGGACCACCAGGGACTCGCCTGAGTAGTTTCCCGATCTCGAGGGGCACCGGAGTAGGGATCGTCGGTGAGCTCGGTCAAGGACGAGGACCAGAGGCCTGCCCGGCCGGGCTGTGGCTGCGGCTATGCTACGGGCTTGTGAATGTTGGGTGCTGGGTTTTGAGTGCTCGAAACGGCAGGAGGGGCTCGAATTTATAGCCCAAGGGAAGAGGGGTACGTGGCTCCGCCGAAGCTCTCTAGAAGCCGGCGAGCGATGACAAGCGGTGTTAGTGAGGGGTGGAAGGGCTCAACATTCACGCAGGAGCTATGCAACGTGCGGACGAGCACAGGAGGTGGCGTAGGAAGAAGACAGAGGCATGGGGCGAACTGTGGCTTTGGCCGCGTCATGGCCGTGCCCGCTGCGACATCTCCAGCGTCGACGAGCGCCAGGGAGAGGTCAAAGGTGAGGAGACGAAGGAGGTGGCGCAATGCGACAGTCGTCGGCGAGCTCTGGATCGATCACGCGTTGAACAAACACTCGGGGGCAGTGTAGAGCGCGTCGGGCGCGTTGCCAGAGCCGTGTCCACATGCGGTCACCTCGCTAGTATGGTCAGGACGACGCCCACTTGGTGCCAAACTATGTCTGGGGTGTTGTTCGTGTAGTGTTATGTCTAGGAACGGTGATGGCACACTGCCAGGCCGACCAAATGAGACTTGAGTTTGTTGGCAAGTTTCTGGTCAGACACTTGGTCACCAAGTTTGGAGGGCTTTTAGAAGGTGCTTAGGGATGATTCTCTGGGGTTAAGGTTTACTTAGGAGGGTAATGAAGCTCAAGAAAAATCAGCCTCATTGGATCAAGGAAAATGGTACTTGCTATAGAAAGTGCATTTTAGGGCCAGAACAAAAATGATTTTCTCTAGGACAAATATTCCAAAAAGTCATGCAATATTTTTGCTCAGGAAGGTCATCCTGGGTCCAAAGAATATTTGAGAATTTTCTCAGATTTTTGGAAGCAAGAAAAAGGAGGGTTGCTGTGGAGCTCACGTCTTTGAATTGAATTTCAGAGAAGAAATTGAATATTTTTCTTTTATGAAAAATATTCCTTGGGTTATTTTAGGATTTTTCAAAGAAAGAATGTTGAATGAGAGGTGGATAGGTCACTTGGGTGAAAATCAAGGACATGCCCAAGTGCTTAAGTCCATTTGAATTGATTCAAGAACAAAAATGCAAAGCAAGAGCAAATGAAGTCTGGAAAAAGAGAGAAGGCAAAATCCAGGCCGTCAGAGTCAACTTTAGCTAAAAGGCATCCCAATGTTCTGAGTTTATAGATCCTAATGCAAAAATTGATAAAAGCGGAATTGCAGAGGTCAAAACTTTAGGTAGTGATGAACCCACTCTTTTAGATTTCAAGGATTTTAATTATGACAATTGTTATTTGATAGATTGTATTTCCTTGTTGCAATCCATGTTGAATTCTCCTCATGCTTACAATCAAAATAAAGCTTTTACTAAACATATCGTTCATGCTATGATGAAATCTTTTGAAGAAAAACTTGAGTTGGAAGTTTCTATCCCTAGAAAGCTTTATGATGAGTGGGAACCTACAATTAAGATTAAAATTAAGGATTATGAGTGCCATGCTTTGTGTGATTTGGGTGCTAGTGTTTCCACGATTCCAAAAACTTTATGTGATGTGTTAGGTTTTTGTGAATTTGATGATTGTTCTTTAAATTTGCATCTTGCGTATTCCACTATTAAAAAACCTATAGGAAGGATCAATGATGTTCTTATTGTTGCAAATAGGACCTGTAGATTTTATTGTGCTTGATATAGATTGCAATCCTACATGTCCTACTATTCTTGGTAGACCTTTCCTTAGAACAATTGGTGCAATTATTGATATGAAAGAAGGAAACATTAAATTTCAATTTCCATTAAGGAAGGGCATGGAACACTGTCCAAGAAAGAAAAATTAAGTTGTCATATGAATCTATTATGAAAGCTACTTATGGATTGCATACCAAAGATGACAATGCCTATATCTATGTTTGATGCCTAGCTAGGGGCATTAAACCAATAGCGCTTGTTGGGAGCCAACCCAATTTTGTTTTTGTTTTTTGGTTTTTGGTTATGTTTTTCAATAAATACACATTATTACCTATGTAGTAATTGTGTTTTGGTGTTTTAATTAGTGTTTGAGCCAAGTAAGACCTTTGGGATTGCTTACGGTGATAGTTTATTTGATCTTGCCGAAAAACAGAAATTTTTGCGCCTAGTAAAACAATTTTAAAAAAACATAGAAGCATGATATTGATATGAATGTTTTATACAATATTGATATACAAATTTCCCAGGTTGTCCTAATTTTTCAGAATTTTTGGAGTTACAAAATTATTCAATTTTTTTAGATTTCTACAGATTGTTCTGTGTTTGACATATTCTGTTTTCTATGTGTTGTTTGCTTATTTTCATGAAACTATGGGTAGTATCGAGGGGTATGAACCATGGAGAAGTTGGAATACAATAGATATTACACCAATATAAATAAAGAATGAGTTCACAACAGTACAAAAAAGTGGTGATTTATTTTCTTATACTAAGGGATCTCATGAGTTTTCTGTTGAGTTCTGTGTTGTGAAGTTTTAAAATTTTGGGTAAAGATTTGATGGACTATGGAATAAGGAGTGCCAAGAGCCTAAGGTTGGGGATGGCCAAGGCACCCAAGGTAATATTCAAGGACAACCAAGCATCTAAGCTTGGGGATTCGCCGGATGGCATCCTCTCTTTCGTCTTCGTCTATCGGAAAATTTACTTGAGGCTATATTTTCATTCACTACATGATATGTGTTTTGCTTGGATGATCTTGTATGATATGAGTCTTTGCTTTTTAGTTTGCCACAATCATCCTTACTGTAGACACCTTTTGAGAGGGACACGCGTGAATCGTGAATTTTGTTGATGCTCAAAAGTGGCACAATCATAAAGAGTAGCTTTAAGTTGTATCAAAACTAATTCAAACTTGTGATTGGAGGTCAACCATGGATGGATCTCTTTAATGAGATTGAGATGGATATGAGCATGGTCTAAAACGGAGCTCTTATGCAATAGTTATGACAAGTTCAGAGATGCTCATGTTGAGACCAGATTAAAGAATGACATGAAACTCAATTAATATGGTCTCTGATGGAAAACATTTCAACACAAAAGTTGTGCGTCTCATTGAAATAGACGATTTTGATATAAAAATCATCTCAATCTGAGTTTATATACAAAAGTTAGAGCCATCGGAATGCAGCCCTGTCAGGAGGCAAAATATGGCGTGCCCCGCCACACACGTGTCTGATGAGTAGCGCCATGAATCAGCTATTTTTTGTGAGAGATTCGGTCCTCAATATGGCTTCGAATCGAAAAACATTCAACACGAAAGTTGTTTGTCTTGTCGAAACGGTCAAATTTGCTTTTGGCATTATCTTCATCCGAGGTCGTTTGTGGCCTATGGTACCTAAAAACCGAACTGCTGTTCCAGACTTACCTAAATCCGAATTCGGTTAATTTTTCTTGTACAGAAAGTCCAGCCATCACATAAATAGATGAGAGGTGACAGTCGATTGAACAACACACAATCGCAAAACCATCTACTTTTTACCCTAATTTTACAGCTCTCCCTGGTTCGTTCTATCGTGTTCTTCGTTCATTCTTCGTGTTGAAGGGCAGCGATCCTCGAGGCTCTAGGGGCGGGCGAACCAACCTAGGGCAGCCCATAGCCTCCGCGCATCTAGACGGGGTCCCTTCGGGCGCGTGGGGTTTCGAGTCCTGAAAAGCACCCGCCGGATTGCTTGCGTACCGCGCTTCCGGACAGGTCGCCTTCGACATGAGCTGCGGTGCATCACCCTCGGTGTTGTCGGTACACGGTGACGTCTTCGTGTGCGAATACACTTTTTGGCCACTCTGCTGGGGATGAAGCTTTGAATGGTCTCCAGCCCATTCTTGCTACGAAGAGATCGTCATCTAAGGTTTTCAATCTATAAAGGTAATATGAATACCCACTTCACTTATGTAGATGCAAATAATACATATGTTGTTGCTAGATCATTTAATGAGCATAATGTGTCGGCTAGCCCTAGTTTTATCAATCATGCATCTAGTTATGCGCAACAGCCGATTCAGAATAATCTCCATGCTTCAATTTCATATAATTTTAGTAACATGCCACATATGTATCCCAACTCTCATGCATCGGTAACCCCTCAAATCTATATGCCAATGAACAACATGATG
Source organism: Triticum dicoccoides (assembly GCF_002162155.2). Lineage (NCBI taxonomy): Eukaryota > Viridiplantae > Streptophyta > Magnoliopsida > Poales > Poaceae > Triticum > Triticum dicoccoides. The sequence goes on along the minus strand of NC_041382.1, from coordinate 235,800,451 downwards.
ACTTCGGTTAATCAAGTTGAGACACCCCATGTAGGAACTTCCATTAGTATGCAGCAAAGTGTTTCAACTTTTTATTCATCGGCAAGTAATTTGCAATATATTAATCCAAACATGCCGGTGGATACGGGAATTGGCCATGCTACTACAAGTTATTCGACAAATTACCCTCAAACATCATATGCTACACCTCATGCTATTGATTTTCTGGCACCATATGCAACTGTTGATGTCCATAATTCGGCTCCTCACCTTCACGGTTATGGCTGAATAAGTGAAACTTCTGAAGAGCACAAATGCCTTCATCTACTACCGTGGCATATCATGCCCCCCTACACAATTGCAGAATTTTGGCAACATCTCATTGCCAAAAGAGTCTAAAAGCATCAGGGGCAACCATATCCAGAATGGGTAATTGAGAACAGGCTTACATTCTCTTGGGATTTGTGCAACTCTATTCGCCAGGAACTAATAAAAGGCAGGAAGCCTCATGACTTTGCTGCTGTAAAAGCTAGAGTTGTGCAAATGATGCATTCGTCCAGTGTTGTACCATCAAGTGTACCCTCTAATCAATTGCAAAGTTTTGGCAACTCATTGCCGAAAGAGTCTCAAAGCATTGGGGGGAAATCCCATGAGGAGTGGGCGGAAATTGAGATGAAATTTTTTAAAACTCGCCAAGCTAAGATGTGGGCTACAATTAGCCAAGAACAAGCAACCATACAAATTCAAAAGGAGCAAAGTAGTGATTCAGGTAACAAAAAAAATTTGGTTATTGAAAAAGCCGAATCGAATAGTATGTGTACCAAATCTATTCAGGAAAAAGGGGACGCCAAGGCATTGGCGAGTCATTCAAAAGTATAGCAGAATATCATTCACGTGATACAACCATCATGCTCTCCCAACGTGTATGAAGAGGTATGTCTAGCAAGTGATTTACATGTTTTCAGATTTGGTAAAAACTTTATTGTTGTTGCATCTATTAGAAAACTCTCATAAATAATTTTGAAAGATCAATGATGAAGGGAAATTTACTTGTTAGCAATAAAATTATTACTAAGCATATTCGTCAATATATTGCACCATTCAAAGAGACCGATAGTGACTTATTACTGCAGCCAACACTTTTCTCATTACTTTATCTAAAGTTCATATCTAATTGGGTAGCTTTGCTTGCTTCATACTTGTCTTATGCATGGTCTTAAATGAGAAATCTATGTTCTAGCTACATTGATTTTAGAAATTTAAAGCCAAGGTTATACTCTATTAAGAAAACCGATGATAGTGTAATTTCCTTGTCAAAGACATCGGAGATAGAGTGCAAAACACAATGCATAGCCGAATGGGGTAATGCAAAATCTGAACCATTCATTTGCTTAACTCCAAAGCCGATTTCACAGTAAGATTGGCTAGAGAATAAAAAGTTTACCTTCAATTCAAGCATGTGTGATCAACTATTTGATTTGTTGCTAGAAAATAATTACATAAATTTTTTGGATCACCATGTCAAGCCATCAATTCAAGGACGAATGTATTGTAGATTGCATCATTCATTCAAACATAATTTTGAGGATTGCAACATGTTTCGTCAAATAGTCAAATCGGCCAATTATGGAGGATGATTGAAGTTTGTTGAAACACCAAGAGACGACCAATCTATTCCAATTGGTCCTGATGGCAAACGATTTTTGCGTTGGTTGCTTCAAGCTGATCCATTTAAACATGACAAGATAAAAACTGCGGATAATGGGATCATGCTTTCAAGTAAGGAAGTTCTTCAAGAGCATAATGATAATATTTTTGAGGGAGAAAATTCCATCAAAGATGCAATGAAGACGCCAAGTATTGGAGGGCAACAAGAAAATTAAAAGATTGATGCAAGCAAAGGACGAGGTAAGCACAAAGTTAAAAAGCCGAAAGTCACTTTCGTGCAACTATTGGAAAAATATAAGAAGATTGGTAAGGAGAAGATTGCTTATCGGCCAACTAATGCAAAATCATCAAGATCACCCCCTAGGCGAAAATCTGAGGATAGGTATTAGCAAAGTGAGAATTTCAATGCAACATATTCATATCCTTATTTTGGGCCGCCAATGCTAATGTCGTGGATGCCTCCCTATGCTCATGTAGATCCATATCCATCATGGGACATGTATGATAAAGAAAAAGTGTGTTCACACACGAACACACCATCGTGTACCTCCAACACCGAGGGTGACGCACCGCAGCTATCATCAAAGGAAACCTGTCCGGAAGCGCAATACGCAAGCAATCCAGTGGGTGCTTTTCAGGACCCGAAACCCCACGCGCCCGAGAGGGACCCCGCCTGGACGCGCGGTGGCTATGGGCTGCCCGAGGTTGCTTCGCCCGCCCCTAGAGCCTCGAGGATCGCTCTTGGGTAACGCAGTGATTTCAAAATTTTCCTACGCACGCGCAAGATCTATCTAGGTGATGCATAGCAACGAGAGGTGAAGAGTGTTGTCCACGTACCCTCATAGACCGTAAGCGGAAGCATTATGACAACGCGGTTGATGTAGTCGAACGTCTTCACGATCCGACTGATCCTAGCACCGAAGGTACGGCACCTCCGCGATCTGCACACGTTTAGCTTGGTGACGTCCCACGAACTCTAGATCCAGTTGAGTGTCGAGGGAGAGTTTCGTCAGCACGACGACATGATGACGGTGATGATGAAGCTACCAGAACAGGGCTTCGCCTAAGCACCGCTACAATATGACCGAGGTGGATTATGGTGGAGGGGGGCACCACACACGGTTAATACAATGATCAACTTGTGTGTCTATGGGGTGCCCCCTTCCCCCGTATATAAATGAGTGGAGGAGGGGGGAGGGTCGGCCCTCTATGGCGTGCCCTAGGGGAGTCCTACTCCCACCGGGAGTACGATTCCCCCTTTCCAAGTAGTAGGAGTAGGAGAGAAGGAAGGGGAGGAGAGAGGGAAGGAAAGGGGGGGGGGCAACCCAATTCGGATTGAGCTAGGGGGGCGCGCCTCCCACCTTTTCCCTTCCTCTCCTCTATTCCACTAAGGCCCAATAAGGCCCATACACTCCCCGGGGGGTTCCGGTAACCTCCCGGTACTCCAAAAATGCCCGAACTCATCCGGAACCATTCCAATGTCCAAACATAAGCTTCCAATATATCGATCTTTATGCCTCAACCATTTCGAGACTCCTCGTCATGTACGTGATCATATCCGAGACTCCAAACTACCTTCGGTACATCAAAACACATAAACTCATAATGCCGATCGTCACCGAACGTTAAGCGTGCAGACCCTACGGGTTCGAGAACTATGTAGACATGACCAAGACTCATCTCCGGTCAATAACCAATAGCGGAACTTGGATGCTCATATTGGTTCCTATATATTCTACGAAGATCTTTATCGGTCAAACCGCACAACAACATACGGTGTTCCCTTTGTCATCGGTATGTTACTTGCCTGAGTTCGATCGTCGGTATCTCAATACCTAGTTCAATCTCGTTACCGGCAATTCTCTTTACTCGTTCCGTAATGCATCATCCCGCAACTAACTTATTAGTCACATTGCTTGCAAGGCTTATAGTGATGTGCATTACTGACAGGGCCTAGAGATACCTCTCCGATACTCGGAGTGACAAATCCTAATCTCGATCTATGCCAACTCAACAAGCACCATCGGAGACACCTGTAGAGTATCTTTATAGTCACCTAGTTACGTTGTGACGTTTGATAGCACACTAAGTGTTCCTTCAGTATTAGGGAGTTGCATGATCTAATAGTCATAGGAACATGTATATGTTATGGAGAAAGCAATAGCAACAAACTAAATGGTCATCGTGCTAAGCTAACGGATGGGTCAAGTCAATCACATCATTCTATAATGATGTGATCTCATTAATCAAATGAAAACTCATGTCTATGGTTAGGAAACATAACCATCATTGATTCAACGAGCTAGTCAAGTAGATGCATACTAGTGACACTCTGTTTGTCTATGCATTCACACATGTACTAAGTTTCCAGTAAATACAATTCTAGCATGAATAATAAACATTTATCATGATATAAGGAAATATAAATTACAACTTTATTATTGTCTCTAGGGCATATTTCGTTCAGTCTCCCACTTGCACTAGAGTTAATAATCTAGATTACATTGTAATGATTTTAACACCCATGGAGTCTTGGTGCTGATCATGTTTTGCTCGTGAGAGAGGCTTAGTCAACGGGTCTGCAACATTCAGATCCGTATGTGTCTTGCAAATCTCTATGTCTCCCTCCTTGACTTGATCGCGTATGGAATTGAAGCGTCTCTTGATGTGCTTGGTTCTCTTGTGAAATCTGGATTCCTTTGCCAAGGCAATTGCACTAGTATTGTCACAAAAGATTTTCATTGGACCCGATGCACTAGGTATTACACCTAGATCAGATATGAACTCCTTCATCCAGACTCCTTCATTTGCTGCTTCTGAAGCAGCTATGTACTCCGCTTCACACGTAGATCCCGCCACGACGCTCTGCTTGGAACTGCACCAACTAAATGCTCCACCATTTAATAAAAATACGTATCCGGTTTGTGACTTAGAGTCATCCAAATCAGTGTCAAAGCTTTGCATCGAGGTAACCGTTTACGACGAGCTCTTTGTCACCTCTATAAACGAGAAACATATCCTTAGTCCTTTTCAGGTATTTTAGGATGTTCTTCACCGTTGTCCAGTGATCCACTCCTGGATTACTTTGGTACCTCCCCGCTAAACTAATAGCAAGGCACACATCAGGTCTGGTACACAACATTGCATACATGATAGAACCTATGGTTGAAGCATAGGGAATGACTTTCATTTTCTCTCTATCTTCTACAGTGGCCGGACATTGAGTCTGACTCAACTTCACACCTTGTAATACAGGCAAGAACCCTTTCTTTGCTTGATCCATTTTGTACTTCTTCAAAACTTTATCAAGGTATGTGCTTTTTGAAAGTCCAATTAAGCGTCTTGATCTATCTCTATAGATCTTGATGCCTAATATATAAGCAGCTTCACCGAGGTCTTTCATTGAAAAATTCTTATTCAAGTATCCTTTGATGCTATTCAGAAATTCAATATCATTTCCCATCAACAATATGTCATCTACATATAATATCTGAAATGCTATAGAGCTCCCAATCACTCTCTTGTAAATACAGGCTTCTCCAAAAGTCTATATAAAACCATATGCTTTGATCACACTATCAAAGCGTATATTCCAACTCCAAGAGGCTTGCACCAGTCCATAAATGGATCGTTGGAGCTTGCACACTTTGTTAGCACCTTTTGGATCGACAAAACCTTCTAGCTGCATCATATACAACTCTTCTTGAAGATATCCATTAAGGAATGCAGTTTTGACATCCATTTGCCAAATTTCATAATCATAAAATGCAGCAATTGCTAGTATGATTCAGACAGACTTAAGCATCGCTACAAGTGAGAAGGTCTCATCTAGTCAACTCCTTGAACTTGTCGAAAACCTTTTGCAACAAGTCAACCTTTGTAGACTCTAACATTGACGTCAACGTCAGTCTTCTTCTTGAAGATCCATTTATTCTCTATGGCCTGCCGATCATCGGGCAAGTCATCCAAAGTCCACACTTTCTTCTCATACATGGATCCCATCTCAGATTTCATGGCCTCAAGCCATTTTGCAGAATCTGGGCTCATCATCGCTTCCTCATAGTTCGTAGGTTCATCATGGTCAAGTAACATGACCTCCAAAATAGGATTACCGTACCACTCTGGTGCGGATCTTACTCTGGTTAACCTACAAGGTTCAGTAGTAACTTGATCAGAAGCTTCATGATCATCATCATTAGCTTCCTCAATTACTGGTGTAGGAATCACTAGATTTCTGTGATGAACTACTTTCCAGTAAGGGAGAAGGTACAATTACCTCATCAAGTTCTACTTTCCTCCCACTCACTTCTTTCGAGAGAAACTCCTTCTCTAGAAAGTATCCATTAGCAACGAATATCTCGCCTTCGGATCTGTGATAGAAGGTGTACCCAACAGTATCCTTTGGGTATCCTATGAAGACACATTTCTCCAATTTGGGTTTGAGCTTATCAGGTTGAAGCTTTTTCACATAAGCATCGCAGCCCCAATCTTTAAGAAACGACAACTTGGGTTTCTTGCCAAACCATAGTTCATAAGGTGCCTTCTCAACAGATTTTGATGGTGCCCTATTTAAGGTGAATGCAGCCGTCTCTAAAGCATAACCCCAAAAGGATAGCGGTAAATCAGTGAGAGACATCATATATCGCACCATATCTAATAAAGTGCGGTTATGACATTCGGACACACCATTACGTTGTGGTGTTCTAGGTGGCGTGAGCTGCGAAACTATTCCGGATTGTTTCAAATGGAGACCAAACTCATAACTCAAATATTCACCTCCACGATGAGATCGTAGAAACTTGATTTTCTTGTTACGATGATTTTCCACTTCACTCTAAAATTCTTTGAACTTTTCAAATGTTTCAGACTTATGTTTCATCAAGTAGACATACCCATATCTGCTCAAATCATCTGTGAAGGTAAGAAAATAATTGAGGGAGTCCTGGATTAGGGGGTGTCCAGATAGCCGGACTATACCTTCGGTCGGACTCCTGGACTATAAAGATACAAGATTGAAGACTTCGTCCCGTGTCCGGGAGGGACTTTCCTTGGCGTGGAAGGCAAGCTTGGCGATACGGATATGTAGATATCCTACCATTGTAACCGACTCTGTGTAACCCTAGCCCTCTCCGGTGTCTATATAAACCGGAGGGTTTTAGTCCGTAGGACGAACAACAATCATACCATAGGCTAGCTTCTAGGGTTTAGCCTCTCTGATCTCGCGGTAGATCTACTCTTGTACTACCCATATCATCAATATTAATCAAGAAGGACGTAGGGTTTTACCTCCATCAAGAGGGCCCGAACCTGGGTAAAACATTGTGTCCCCTGCCTCCTGTTACCATCCGCCTAGACGCACAGTTCGAGACCCCCTACCCGAGATCCACCGGTTTTGACACCAACATTGGTGCTTTCATTGAGAGTTCCTCTGTGTCGTCACTTTTAGGCCCGATGGCTTCTCCGATCATCAACAACGATGCGATCCAGGGTGAGACCTTTCTCCCCGGACAGATCTTCGTATTCGGCGGCTTTGCACTGCGGGCCAATTCACCTGGTCATCTGGAGCAGATCGAAAGCTACGCCCCTAGCCATTAGGTCAGATTTGGAAGTTTGAACTACACAGCCGACATCCGCGGAGACTTGATCTTCGATGGATTCGAGCCACAGCCGAGCGCGCCGCACTATCACGATGGGCATGATCTAGCTCTGCCGCCGAACAGTGCCCTGGAGGCTACACCTGTGTCCGCTCCGACCCCTAGCTCGGAGCCGATCACACCAATTGAGGATGGGTGGTTAGACACCGCCTCGGCGGCTGCAATCTCTATGGTGGTCAAGCCGAACACCAGCCTTGTCCCCTGTGAAGCCCGTGACTCCAAGGTGCCGGACTCCGAGCCCTCCGCGCCCCTGCCGATCGAATCCGATTGGGCGCCGATCATGGAGTTCACCGTCGCAGACATCTTTCAGCACTTGCCCTTCGGCGACATTCTGAATTCACTCAGGTCTCTCCCTTTGTCAGGAGAGTCCTGGACGGACTATGACCGGCAGGATTGGGATGTGGACGACGAAGAAATTCGATGCCCACCCACGGCTCACTTCGTAGCCACTATCGATAATTTAAACGACGTGCTCGACAGTCCAGACGACCTTACGCCGGATAAGCTCATGGAGCAGAAGAACCTCCATAAAAGGCTCGTCGCCACTGCGCGTAGCCTAAAAAAGCAGAAGCGGAAGCTCAAAACTGCGGAAGATGCACTCAGAATCAGATGGAGCAAAGTACGCAGCACCGCAGACAAATATGGCGGCAGTTGCCGCACAAAAAGCTATCCAAAGCGAAAGCTACTGCCTGAATTTGACAAGGAGGCCTTAGAGCCCCCGCAGTCAAAAAATAGGAAAGCCACCCAGTCGGATAGACGACCGCATGGCCAGCATGGAGCGGCAAGGGGCGCCGCACACAAGCCGGCATGCGATCCACCAAAGGATACGCATCAAAAAGATGGCCCAGCCAGATCTATCTATGGGCCAAGAAAGCAAGCTCTAGTAAGCAATGCAACACAACAAATATCCGAACATCACGGCACACCCAAATACAGGGGTGCCGCACACCCCCTATGTTTCACCGATGAGGTGCTGGACCATGAATTCCCAGCGGGATTCAAGCCCATAAACATAGAGGCGTACGACGGAACAACAGACCCTGGGGTCTGGATCGAGGATTATATCCTCCACATACACATGGCCAGAGGAGATGACCTCCACGACATAAAATACTTACCCCTCAAGCTTAAAGGGCCAACCCGGCATTGGCTCAAAAGCCTTCCCGAAAACACCATTGGAAGTTGGGAAGAACTTGAGGATGCTTTCCGGGCAAATTTTCAAGGGACCTATGTCCGCCCTCCGGAGCAGACGATCTCAGTCACATAACTCAATAGCCCGGAGAGTCAGCCCGGAAATTCTGTAACAAATTTCTTACTAAAAAGAATTAGATAGTCGACTGTCCGGACGCCGAAGCCCTATCAGCTTTTAAGCATAACGTTCGAGACGAATGGCTTGCCAGACACCTCGGCCAAGAAAAGCCAAGAACAATGGCCGCATTAACAAGCCTCATGACCCGCTTTTGCGCAGGAGAGGACAGCTGGTTGGCAAGATGTAGCACCAGCGACCCAAGTACACCCGAAGTTAGGGATGGAAATGGAAAACCCCGACGCAGCAAGGACCAGCGCCGGAATAAGAGAAACAGCCCAAAGAGCACAGCGGTCAACGCCAGATTCAAAAGCTCGCGGTAGAATCAGAGAAAGCCGCCCCTCAAGGATAACAGGGACGAGCTATCCAACTTAAACAAAATCTTGGACAATATATGTCAAATACACAGTACTCCCGGGAAGCCTGCGAACCACACCTACAGAGATTGTTGGGTTTTCAAGCAATCCGGCAAACTCAATGCCGAACACAAGGGGCTCGACACACCAAGTGAGGACGATGACGAACCCCACAAGCAGAGCACTAGGAAACAAAAGGATTTTCCACAAGAAGTCAAAATAGTAAACTTACTTCACGTGACGAACAGAATGGCACCAACAGAGACGCGCGCCATACTGCCTATCCCAAAGGAGTCTCGCGAATGGTTGTTAAAACCGATCACCTTCGACCATCAGGATTACTCTAGAAGTATCCGGAACGCAGGCTAGACTGCCTTGATATTAGATCCAATAATCGGCAGACTCCACTTTACAAATGTCCTAATGGACAGCGGCAGTGGTCTAACCTGTTATACCAGGACACAATCCGCAACATGGGGATAGACCCAACAAAAATTCGCCATAGCAAAACCTCCTTTCAAGGGGTAACGCCAGGCCCGGATGCCCATTGTATGGGTTCTCTCCGGCTAGAAGTTATGTTCAGCTCCCCCGATAACTTCCGTTGCGAACAGCTAACTTTCCATATCGCCCCATTCTCAAGTAGCTATCAAGCACTGCTGGGACGCGAAGCTTTCGCCCGCTTTAACGCAATACCGCATTATGCATCTCCTACACTTAAGATGCCCGGTCCATGAGGCATCATCTCATTAAAGGGAAAACATTGAGTGTTCCTCCCACGCGGAAGACAGTGCGACTGCCTTGACAACCCCACAATAAAGCGGCTTCACTAGCCAAAGCACCTAAACAGGTCGTCAAGACCACGGACACGACTAGACGAGTCTGGCATAAACATACAATTGATAAAGGCGTAATAGCCGTATACCCCTGTACTAGGGGCTCCGCGCATATAAAACAAGAGACAATAAAGCTCAATTTTACCCATTTCGATTTATACTTTGTTTATTTAGTATAACTCATGTTCGGCACGATCTTTCTTTAACTAAGTTCCTCTCTTTTACAGATGAACACCGTGCTACGCCCGTCCAGGATACGGCACAACGGAGACACAGGCGCAGACGTGCAGCAGGGACCCGTTCCAAGGATTCTTTTCAAATTAAGACCCTGCGTAAACCTTTTTTACTGTCTCTTGTTGATACACATCCCCTGGTTTCTTGGTATAACCAAGGAGGAGGCTGGCATTTTGGCATGTGGCCACGTTAGAGTTTTGCACGTACCTGGACACTAGGGGCTTATTACTAAGGGCGTTATCCCGCCCGCCCTCATAAAGACCGAATACCTTAGGGAGTGTTCGGCGTCACGAGTTTGGCGTTATATGCATCAGCTTCGAATCATGTCTTTGGTCAATTGTTGGGTTTGCCCGGCTCCTGTGTTTTGCTACCTTACGTTCCACTCTATCGGCTAAGGTGGCACCAGGAGAACTACTGCGATTGTGCCCCGATTCGGCCAGGCGAGCACCTCAGTAGAGAAAGCCAAAAACTGACTGTCATGATATAGCGTGAGACTGGTCAACCACTCGATGACTTACCAGAATCTTTAGGATTCATCCGCATTAACGAAGGGCCGTTTCCCGGCCAGGCACATACGCGCCCCGAGTTCGGGCGAGCGCAGGCGCCACCAGGGGCTATATAAGTAGCCTCACTGTCAAACTCCTATTGCTAAGTGAAAGTGATAAAGCATCATAGTCTGATTGCCTAGTTTGTTGCACTATCACCTCCTTTGTAGAACCAAGACGTTGGATCAAGTGTGAAAATGCGCCTTCTGCGAACACCCCCGCATTATGTGCGTGGGGGCTGAAGCCGACGACTGCCATCTTTCAGATTATACATACATATATGTTAAACGGCCCCACATGAGGTATTATAATACTTGCGGGCACAAGTATAAAAAGCTTCTACAATTTATCAAAATATTGTTTTACAATAACATATGCTATTTGAATATAGTATCCTTCGAGCACTGCGTCTCTATTAAACGAGCGCCTTGCAGAACTTCGTGAAAATAGTGCTCGGTAGGTACTCGGCTTCCATCCGAGTCCGGGGATGCAACAGCGGTTGCCTCCATTTCCGCCCAGTATGTCTTGACACGGGCAAGAGCCATCCGCGCAGCCTCTATACACGCTGACCTCTTCATCGCATTGATATGCGGCACCGCACCAAGGAACTGCTGCACCAAGTTGAAATAACTTTTTGGCTCTGTCCTCTCTGGCCACAGATGACTCATGACATACTTCATGGAAGTACGGACAACCTATTTAGCTCGGCCCATTCAGCCAAATGATTGGCTAATGGCAGCGGACGCTCCGGATTGTGGAACTGCGACCAAAAGAGCTTTTCCACTTCGCGATCTTCTTGATCTCGGAAGTGTTCGGCTACATCTGCGGCACTTGCTGCCAAATCTAGATATGTGTCCACCGTACTCCACATCCGGTCTAACGGAGCATGTTTAGGATCACACAACTTCCTCCGCGGCGTAAAGGGCTTTCCAGCCGCGATCTCTCCGGCCTGACGCAGCTCCTGCTTCATAGCTCTCATCGCAGAGCGAGCATCCTTGGCATCGGCAACGGCCTTCTCCAGGTCCATTTGTTCCGCCCGATCTTCTTTTTCAAGAAGCTTGCAACGGTCAGCAACGTTCTTCAGCTTCATGGCCATCTCGGCCATTTCCTTCTTGCTTCGGCAGTGAGCAGCCTGTTCGGCTTTCAGCTCTTCAATCCCCTTTCCGGCAGACACATCACTTTTCCTGGCTTGCTCCTTGGCTCGGGCAAGTTCCGCCCGAAGATTCTCCATGGCAGTAGCACCATCTGCATCAAGTGCACACATTGTAAGATACTGGCATAAAGCTCCTCTTACCAAGTGCCGCCGGAGGAATTACATACCTTGTGCCTCGTCAAGCCGCTTGTTGACAAGCGCGATGTCGGCATCTGCCACGTCAAGTTGCCGCTTTAGCTCGGCAAATTCATCAGTCCGGCTTGCCACCGGACACTTCGCCACCTACGTATGAAGGCGACATATTAGACCTGGGATTATGGTCCTCTGTGCGCCGTCAATTTTGACAATGCACAGAGTCTCAGGGGCTACTATCTACACAGGGCGCATCTTATTTATGCGCAACTGTCCAAAAAGGGTACATTACTTTGCGTACCTCAAAACCTGTCAGTAAACTCCTGACGGCCTTGTGCAATCCGCTCTCCGCAGATGAAATCCTCTCAATCACCGTACCCATCAATGCACGGTGCTCCTCTGAGATAGATGCTCGCCCTAGCAGATCCTTTAGCTCCTCCGACCGCGCACCAGACGGTGCCGGACTCGTCCGATGGCCCTTTTCGAAGGCCGGACGCGGAGGGCTTTGGGGGGCCATATGACTACCTTCCGGCCCTGCCGGATTCGGAGAAACCCTCTGCGACGATACTTCAGGGTTGCCCGCCTCGCAAGGCGGTACGGCAGGGGGAGGCGCTCCGCTCTCCATCATCTCCGGAAGAAGATCCCCCGAAGACGAGCTCTGCTGAGAAGGGCAAAGGTCCGAGCTACAAGGTAAATTTTCGATTACTCTTCTTAGATATAACGCAAGGATTTCTCTCATTTCTTAAAAAGAAAAACTCCTCTCTACTTACGGCTCGGTGGAGGACTGATCCCCTTGAGGGCATAATTCGGTCGAAGTATGCCCCGGCGCAGGACCCTCTGACGAAGATTTCTTCCCCCGCTTTGGGGCCATGGTCTCCGGGTCGTCAGAGGCGGTCCTCTTCTTCCCCTGAGGAGAGGAATTTTCGATTCCTCCCTTCCGGACAACCTTCTTCGAGGAGGCTGTAGCTTCTTTGTCCCCTCCCTTGCTTTCCTCCAAAGGCACAACCTCCAACATCCTGACTAGCACGGGATCCGGCGTGGTCTCGGGGAGGGGGGCCGGACACACATGTTTAAAGGACAGCTCTTTTAGGGGCAATTTTATGATAAATATACGGATAGCGAGTCCAGGCACAAGGCTACTTACTTGAGTATCCGGACGATTGCAGCTCAGACCTGCGTCCTCTGTAGAATCCGGACACACTACTTGTGGTCCGAAGAACAATTTGTACATCTCCACGGGCGTCATGCCAAGAAAATGTTGGAGAACTCGTGGTCCCTCCGGGTTGAACTCCCACAAGCGGAGGGGGCGACGTTTGCAGGGCAGAACTCGGCGAATTAACATAACCTGCGTCACCACGACCAGACTGATGTCTCTTTCTAGGAGATATCGGATGCGGCCCTGCAACAGGGGGACGTCCTTTTCCGACCCCCAGTCCAGCCCCTTATTGACCCATGACGCCAGTCGTGGCGGGGGACCCGAGCGGAAAGCAGGCAGCGCCACCCACTTGGTGCTCCTGGGAGCTGTGATATAAAACCACTCTCGTTGCCATAAGCTGGACTCCCCTTGTAAAGAGCCCTCGGGCCATGGAGCACCAGCATTCTTGCTTATAAAAGCACCTCCGCACTCCGCGTGCTGTCCCTTGATCATCTTCAGCTCTACTTTGAAGGTCTTGAGCCATAATCCAAAGTGAGGAGTAATACGGGGGAAGGCTTCACACACGACGATGAATGAGGAAATATGAAGGATGGACTCCGGAGCTAAGTCGTGAAATTCCAGCCCATAATAAAACATGAGCCCCCTCATGAAGGGATCCGTCGGGAAGCCTAGCCCCCCAAGGAAGTGAGACATGAACACCACACTCTCACCAGGCTTGGGAGTGGGAATGACCTGCCCTTGAGAAGGCAGCCTATGCCAGATTTTGCCGGTCAAGAACCTAGCCTCTCTCAACTTCAGCACGTCCTCCTCCGTGACGGAGGAGGGCATCCATCGGCCTCGAAGGTCGGAACCGAACATTGTCGAAGGTCCGAAGCGCCTGAAATCTGGAGCCTTGGGTGTTGGAACTCGAGGCGAAGGGCGAACTCGTTTGAGATTGAAAGAAAGGAGTAAGACCCTGGTCTCTTTATAAGAGGTTGAATACCAAGATCCCTCCCCGTGACCGTTTGGCACTCACCTTTGATCGAGAAAACATACCAACGGGTACAGTTGGGTTACCCACACCCGTATTGATGAGAATCCTGGAATAAGGGGACACGATCTCTGCTTTGACAAGACGTGCCAAGGAAACCGCCTCGCTAAACGCGCTGAGGTGGGACAGTAAAATGATTCGAATAAAGACTTGGCCGTGGTGTGATGTCATGCTGCGGAATACGTTAGCAGATTAGATTTGTGTAAATATTATTCTCTCTATGGCAATATGTGGAAACTTATTTTGCAGAGCCGGACACTACCTTTGTGTTCAAAATCTTCTATGAAGTACTTGGAGGAGGAACCCGCCTTGCAATGCCGAAGACAATCTGCGTGCTGGACTCGTCGTCATTGAAGCCTGGTTCTGGGGCTACTGAGGGAGTCCTGGATTAGGGGGTGTCCGGATAGCCGGACTATACCTTCGGCCGGACTCCTGGACTATAAAGATACAAGACTGAAGACTTCGTCCCGTGTCCGGGAGGGACTTTCCTTGGCGTGGAAGGCAAGCTTGGCGATACGGATATGTAGATCTCCTACCATTGTAACCGACTCTGTGTAACCCTAGCCCTCTCCGGTGTCTATATAAACCGGAGGGTTTTAGTCCGTAGGACGAACAACAATCATACCATAGGCTAGCTTCTAGGGTTTAGCCTCTCTGATCTCGTGGTAGATCTACTCTTGTACTACCCATATCATCAATATTAATCAAGCAGGACGTAGGGTTTTACCTCCATCAAGAGGGCCCAAACCTGGGTAAAACATTGTGTCCCCTGCCTCCTCTTACCATCCGCCTAGACGCACAGTTCGGGACCCCCTACCCGAGATCCGCCAGTTTTGACACCGACAATAATGATATCCACCGCGAGCCTTAATGTTCATTGGACCAAATACATCAATATGTATGATTACCAATAACTCTGTTGCTCGCTCCATTGTTCCGAAGAATGGAGTTTTAGTCATCTTGCCCATGAGGCATGGTTCACAAGTACCAAGTGATTCATAATCAAGTGATTCCAGAAGTCCATCAGAATGGAGTTTCTTCATGCGCTTTACACTAATATGACCCAAACGGCAGTGCCACAAATAAGCTGCACTATCATTATCAACTCTGCATCTTTTGGCTTCAATACTATGAACATGTGTATCACTACTATCAAGATTTAGTAAAAATAGACCACTCATCAAGGGTGCATGACCATAAAAGATATTACTTATATAAATAGAACAACCATTATTCTCTTATTTAAATGAATAACCATCTCACATTGAACTAGATCCAGATATAATGGTCATGCTCAATGCTGGCACCAAATAACAATTATTTAGGTCTAAACTAATCCCGAAGGTAGATGTAGAGGTAGCGTGTCGACGACGATCACATAGACTTTGGAACCATTTCCCACGCGCATCTTCACCTCGTCCTTAGCCAATCTTCGCTTAATCCGTAGCCCCTGTTTTGAGTTGCAAATATTAGCAACAGAACCTGTATCAAATACCCAGGCACTACTGCGAGCATTAGTAAAGTACACACCAATAACATGTATATCAAATATACCTTTCACTTTGCCATCCTTCTTTTCCGCCAAATACTTGGGGCAGTTCCGCTTCCAGTGACCGGTCCCTTTGCAGTAGAAGCACTCAGTTTCAGGCTTAGGTCCAGACTTGGGTTTCTTCACTTGAGCAACAACTGTCTTGCTGTTCTTCTTGAAGTTCCCCTTCTTCCCTTTACCCTTTTTCTTGAAACTAGTGGTCTTGTTGACCATCAACACTTGATGCTCCTTCTTGATTTCTACCTCTGCAGTCTTTAGCATTGCGAAGAGCTCGGGAATAGTCTTATCCATCCCTTGCATATTATAGTTCATCACAAACCTCTTGTAGCTTGGTGGTACTGATTGAAGAACTCTATCAATAACACTATCATCAGGAAGATTAACTCCCAGGTGAGTCAAGTGGTTGTGGTACCCAAACATTCTGAGTATATGTTCACTGACTGAACTATTCTCCTCCATTTTGCAGCTGTAGAACTTATTGGAGACTTCATATCTCTCAATCTGGGCATTCGTTTGAAATACTAACTTCAACTCCTGGAACATCTCATATGCTCCATGACGTTCAAAACGTTGTTGAAGTCCCGGTTCTAAGCCGTAAAGCATGGCACACTGAACTATCAAGTAGTCATCAGCTTTGCTCTGCCAGGTGTTCACAACATCTGACATTGCTCCTGCAACGGGTTTGTCACCTAGCGGTGCTTCCAGGATGTAATTCTTCTATGCGGAAATGAGGATAATCCTCAAGTTACGGACCCAGTCCGTGTAGTTGCTACCATCATCTTTCAACTTAGCTTTCTCTAGGAATGCATTAAAATTCAACGGAACAACAGCACGGGCCATCTATCTATAACAACATAGACATGCAAAATACTATCAGGTACTAAGTTCATGATAAATTAAAGTTCAATTAATCAAATTACTTAAGAACTCCCACTTAGATAGACAACTCTCTAATCATCTAAGTGATCATGTGATCCATATCAACTAAACCATGTCCAATCATCACGTGAGATGGAGTAGTTTTCAATGGTGAACATCACTATGTTGATCATATCTACTATATGATTCACGCTTGACCTTTCGGTCTCTCTGTTCCGAGGCCATATCTACATATGCTAGGCTCGTTAAGTTTAACCCGAGTATTCTGCATGGACAAACTGGCTTGCACCCCTTGTATGTGAGCGTAGAGATTATCACACCCAATCATCACGTGGTGTCTCGGCACGACGAACCGTAGCAACGTTGCATACTCAGGGAGAACACTTGTACCTTGAAATTTAGTGATAGATCATCTTATAATGCTACTGCCGAACTAAGCAAAATAAGATGCATAAAGGATAAACATCACATGCAATTAATATAAGTGATATGATATGGCCATCATCATCTTGTGCCTTAAATTTCCTTCTCCAAAGCACCGTCATGATCACCATCGTCACCGTCTTGACACCTTGATCTCCATCGAAGCATCGTTGTCGTCTCGCCAACTATTGCTTCTATGACTATCCCTACCGCTTAGTGATAAAGTAAAGCAATTACATGGCGATTGCATTTCATACAATAAAGCGACAACCATATGGCTCCTGCCAGTTGCTGATAACTCCGTTACAAAACATGATCAACTCATACAATAAAATTTAGCATCATGTCTTGACCATATCACATCACAACATGCCCTGCAAAAACAAGTTAGACGTCCTCTACTTTGTTGTTGCAAGTTATACGTGGTTGCTACGGGCTGAGCCAGAACCATTCTTACCTACGCATCAAAAACCACAACACGGTATAGTGATTGCTTTTTGATCTTCAGAAAGAACCCTGTTCATTGAATCCAATTCAACTAAAGCTGGAGAAACAGACACCAACTAGCCACCCGTGTGCGAAGCACGTCGGTAGAACCAGTCTCGCGTAAGCATACGCGTAATGTTGGTCTGGGCCGCTTCATCCAACAATACCGCTGAATCAAGAATCAACTAGTCAAGACAAGCAATATGTATATACCCACGCCCACAACTCCTTTGTGTTCTACTCATGCATATAACATCTACGCATAGACCTGGCTTGGATGCCACTGTTGGGTAACGCAGTAATTTCAAAATTTTCCTACGCACATGCAAGATCTATCTAGGTGATGCATAGCAACAAGAGGGGAAGAGTGTTGTTCGCGTACCCTCATAGACCGTACGCGGAAGCATTATCACGACGCGGTTGATGTAGTAGAACGTCTTCACGATCCGACCGATCCCAGCACCGAAGGTACGACACCTCCGCGATCTGCACACATTCAGCTCGGTGACGTCCCACGAACTCTAGATCTAGCTGAGTGTCAAGGGAGAGTTTTGTCAGCACGACGGCGTGATCACGGTGATGATGAAGTTACCGGAACAGGGCTTGGCCTAAGCACTGCTACGATATGACCAAGGTGGATTATGGTGGAGGGGGGCACCGCACACGGTTAAGACAATGATCAACTTGTGTGTCTATGGGGTGCCCCCTTCCCCCGTATATAAAGGAGTGGAGGAGGGGGGAGGGCCGTCCCTCTATGGCGTGCCCTAGGGTAGTCCTACTCCCACCGGGAGTACGATTCCCCCTTTCCAAGTAGTAGGAGTAGGAGAGAAGGAAGGGGAGGAGAGAAGGAAGGAAAGGGGGGCGGCCCCCACCCAATTCGGATTGGGCTAGGGGGGGTGCGCCTCCCACCTTTTCCCTTCCTCTCCTCTATTCCACTGAGGCCCAATTAGGCCCATACACTCCCTGGGGGGTTCCGGTAACCTCCCGGTACTCCGAAAAATGCCCGAACTCATCCGGAACCATTCTGATGTCCAAACATAGGCTTCCAATATATCGATCTTTATGTCTCGGCCATTTCGAGACTCCTCGTCATGTCCGTGATCATATCCGGGACTCCGAACTACCTTCGGTACATTAAAACACATAAACTCATAATATCGATCGTCACCAAACATTAAGCGTGCAGACCCTACGGGTTCGAGAACTATGTAGACATGACCGAGACTCATCTCCGGTAAATAACCAATCACGGAACCTGGATGCTCATATTGGTTCCTACATATTCTATGAAGATCTTTATCGGTCAGACCGCACAACAACATACGTTGTTCCCTTTGTCATAGGTATGTTACTTGCCCAATATTCGATCATCGGTATCTCAATACCTAGTTCAATCTCATTACCGACAAGTCTCTTTACTCGTTCCGTAATGCATCATCCCGCAACTAACTCATTAGTCACATTGCTTGGAAGGCTTATAGTGATGTGCATTACCGAGAGGGCCTAGAGATACCTCTCTGATACTCAGAGTGACAAATCCTAATCTTGATCTATGCCAACTCAACAAACACCATCGGAGACACCTGTAGAGCATCTTTATAGTCACCCAATTACATTGTGACATTTGATATCACACTAAGTGTTCCTCCGGTATTCGGGAGTTGCATGATCTCATAGTCATAGGAACATGTATAAGTTATGGAGAAAGCAATAGCAACAAACTAAACTATCATCGTGCTAAGCTAACGGATGGGTCAAGCCAATCACATAATTCTATAATTATGTGATCTCGTTAGTCAAATGACAAATCATGTCTATGGTCATGAAACATAACCATCATTGATTCAATGAGCTAGTCAAGTAGAGGCATACTAGTGACAATCTGTTTGTCTACGTATTCACACATGTACTAAGTTTCCGGTTAGTACAATTCTAGCATGAATAATAAACATTTATCATGATATAAGGAAATATAAATAAAAAATTTATTATTGCCTCTAGGGCATATTTCCTTCAATCGCTGCCTTCAACACGAAGAACGAACGAAGTCCGAGATAGAAAGAACCAGGGAGAGATGTAAAACTAGGGCAAAAAGTAGATGGATTTTGTGATTGTGTGTTGTTTAATCGGCCATCACCTCTCATCTATTTATGAGGCGAATGGACTTCCTATATAAGAAAAGGACTCCAAATCACGTCCAAATCTTTCCAAAATTAACTGAACTCGGATCTAGGTAAGTCTGGGACATAAGTTCAGTTTTTAGGTCTCACGGGTCACAAACAGCCTCGGATGAAGATGATCCCAAAAGTAGATTTGACCATTTCGACAAGACGAACAACTTTCGTGTTGAACGTTTTTAGATTCAAAGCCATCTTGAGGACAGAATCTCTCACGTAAAACAGTCGATTGGTGGCACTACTCATCACACACGTGTCTGGTGGGGCGCGCCATATTTTGCCTCCTGACAAGGCTGCATTCTAATGGCTCTAACTTTTGTATACAAATTTGGATTGGGAATATGTTTATATCAAAATCATCTGTTTCGACAAGACACATAACTTTTGTGTTGAAACTTTTTTCCATCAGAGGCCATCTTAATTGAGTTTCATGCCATTCTTTAATCTGGTGTCAACATGAGGATCTCTGAACTTGTCATAACTATTGCATAAGACCTCTGTTTTAGACCATTTTCATATCCATCTCGATCTTCTTAAAGAGAGCCATCCATAGGTGACCTCCAATCATAAGTTTGAATTAGTTCTGATACAACTTAAAGCTACCCTTTATGATTGTGCCACTTTTGAGCGTCAACAAATTTATTAGAATACTCTATGTGCTTCACTTATATCTTTTGAGCTAGGCAATTTTGCTCTAGTGTTTCACTTATATCTTCTTAGAGCACGGCGGTGGCTTTATTTTATAGAAATTATTGAACTCTCATGCTTCACTTATATTTTTTTGAGAGCCTCTCTAAATACCATGGTAATTTTCTTAGGTTGTGAATTTAGTCCTAATATGATGGGCATCCAAGAGGGATATAATAAAAACTTTCATATAAAGAGCATTGGATATTATGAGAAGTTTGATATCTTATGATTGTTTTGAGATATAAACATGGTGATATTAGAGTCATGCTAGTGAGTAATTGTGGACTTGTAGAAATACTTGTGTTAAAGTTTGTGATTCCCGTTGCATGCACGTATGGTGAACCGTTTTGTGATGAAGTCGGAGCATGATTTATTTTTTGATTGCCATCCTTTGTGTGGAGGCCGGGAGCGCGAGATGGTTAACTCCTACCAACTTATCCCCTAGGAGCATGTGTCCAATACTTTGTTTCGATAGCTAATAATTTTTTGCAATAAGTATGTGAGTTATTTACGACTAATGTTGAGTTCATGGATTATACGCACTCTCACCCTTCCACCATTGCTAGCCTCTCTAGTACCGCGCAAATTTCGCCGGTGCATTAAACCCACCATATACCCTTCCTCAAAACAGCCACCATACCTACCTATTATGGCATTTCCATAGCCATTCCGAGATATATTGCCATGCAACTTTCACCGTTCTGTTTTATTATGAAACATACCATCATTGTCATATTGCTTTGCATGATCATGTAGTTGACATAGTATTTGTGGCAAGGCCACTGTTCATATATTTTTTATACATGTTACTCTTGATGATTGCACATACCGTTACACCGCCGGAGGCATTCATATAGAGTCATATTTTGTTCTAGTATCGAGTTGTAATTTTTGAGTTATAAGTAAGTAAAAGTGTGATGATCATCATTATTAGAGCATTGTCCCATGCGGGGAAAGGATGATGGAAGTTATGATTCCCTCACTAGTTGGGATGAGTCTCCAGACTTTATGAAAAATAAAAGAGGCAAATAAAATAAAATAGGCAAAAGAATCCCACAAAAAAAAGAGAAAAGAGAGAAGGGGCAATGCTACTATCCATTTTCCACACTTGTGCTTCAAAGTAGCACCATGATCTTCACGATAGAGAGTCTCCTATGTTGTCCCTTTCGTATACTAGTGGGGATTTTTCATTATAGAACTTCGCTTGTATATTCCAATGATGGGATTCCTCAAATTTCCCTAGGTCTTCGTGAGCAAGCGAGTTGGATGCACACCTACTTTG
Source organism: Triticum dicoccoides (assembly GCF_002162155.2). Classification (NCBI taxonomy): domain Eukaryota; kingdom Viridiplantae; phylum Streptophyta; class Magnoliopsida; order Poales; family Poaceae; genus Triticum; species Triticum dicoccoides. The sequence goes on along the minus strand of NC_041382.1, from coordinate 235,778,919 downwards.
TTTCTTTTTGAGCTTTCATAAACTTAGTGCATCCGTTGGATGGTAATTCCTACTCACTCACATTGATATCTATTGATGGGCATCTCCATAGCCTATCAATACGCGTAATTGATGTGAGACTATCTCCTTATTTTTGTCTTCTCAACAACCACCATACTCTATTCCACCTATAGTGCTATATCCATGGTTCACGCTCATGTATTGCGTGAAAGTTGAAAATGTTTGAGAATACAAAAGTGTGAAACAATTGCTTGGCTAAAACCGGGGTTGTGCATGATGAAATACTTTGTGTGATGAAGATGGAGCATAGCCAGACTATATGATTTTGTAGGGATAACTTTCTTTAGCCTTGTTATTTTGAGAAGACACGATTGCTTCATTAGTATGCTTGAAGTAATATTGTTTTTATGTCAACATAAAACTTTTGTTTTGAATCTTATGGATCTGAATATTCATGCCACAATAAATAAAATTACATGGATAAAAATGTTAGGTAGCATTCCACATAAAAAAATTGTTTTTATCTTTTACCTACTCGAGGATGAGAAGGAATTAAGCTTGGGGATGCTTGATACATCTCCAACGTATCTATAACTTTTTATTGTCCCATGCTATTATATTATCTGTTTTGGATGTTTTATATGCATTAATATGCTATTTTATATTATTTTTTGGGACTAACTTATTAACCTAGAGCCCAGTGCCACTGTTTGTTTTTCCTTGTTTTTGAGTTTTACAGAAAAGGAATATCAAACGGAGCCCAAACGGAATAAAACTTTCGCGACGATTTTTCTTGGACCAGAAGACACACGTAGCAGTTGGAGATGAAGTCAGAGGAGTCCCGAGGCGGCCATAAGCCTCAGGGGCGCGCCCTAGGGGGGCGCCCTGAGGGCTTGTGGGCCCCTCGGAGCTCCTCCAACCCTAATCTTTGGCCTATAAATTCCCAAACGACTAGAAGCGTCCACCAAATTACTTTTTCGCCGCCGTAACCTTATGTACCTGTGAGATCCCATCTTGGGGACTTTTCCGGCATCCCGCCGGAGGGGGATTCGATCACGGATGGCTTCTACATGAACTCTATTGCCCTTCCGATGAAGCGTGAGTAGTTTTCCACAGACCTACGGGTCCATCACTAGTAGCTAGATGGCTTCTTCTCTCTCTTTGATCCTCAATACCATGTTCTCGTCAATGTTCTTGGAGACCTATCCGATGTAGTATTCTTTTGTGGTGTGTTTGTCGAGATCCGATGGATTGTGGATTTATGATCAGTCTATCTATGAATATTATTTGAATCTTCTCTGAATTCTTATATGCATGATTTGATATCTTTGTATTTCTCTTCGAATTATCAGTTTGGTTTGGCCAACTAGATTGGCTCTTCTTGCAATTGGAGAGGTGCTTAGTTTTGGGTTCAATCTTGCGGTGATCTCACCCAGTGACAAAGTAGGGGTAGAGAGACACGTATTGTGTTGTTGCCATCAAGGGTAAAAAGATGGAGTTTTCATCATATTGCTTGAGTGTATCCCTCTACATCATGTCATCTTACTTAAGGCATTACTCTGTTCTTATGAACTTAATACTCTAGATGCATGCTGGATAGCTGTCGATGTATAAAGTAATAGCAGTAGATGTAGGCAGGAGTCGGTCTACTCGACACAGACATGATACCTATATTCATAATCATTACCTTATATATCTTCATAACTTTGCACTTTTCTATCAATTGCTCAACAATAATTTGTTCACCCACTATATTATTTTCTTTCAAGAGAGAAGCCTCCAGTGAAACCTATGGCACCCGGGTCTATTTTCCACCATATATTTTCATATCTATAAAACAAAAAACCCAAAAATACCTCACTGCAATTTATTTGTTTTTACTTTGTTTTACATTTTAGTAATGTTTTATATCTATCTCTATCCGATCTCGTCCTTGCAAGTGACCATGAAGGGATTGACAACCCCTTTATCGTGTTGGGTGCAAGTGTTTGATTGTTTGTGCAGGTGCATAGATTGGAGACTTGCATGTATCTCCTACTAGATTGATACCTTGGTTCTCAAAACTGAGGGAAATACTTATCTCTACTTTGCTGCATCACCCTTTCCTCTTCAAGGGAAAAACCGATGCAACCTCAAGAAGTAGTAGGACACGCCATTACGCTATGGTGTTCTAGGTGGCGTCAACTATGAAATAATTCCATATAGTCTTAATTGATTGCCAAACTCATAAATCGGATACTCTCCCTGATACATCCATTTTTCATCATGTTTTCCTACTATTATTTATGATGCTTTTATCCATAATAATGCTTTTTGGAGTAATTCTAATGCCTTTTCTCTTATAATATGCAAGGTATACACAAAGAGGGAGAATTCCGGCAGCTGGAAATCTGGACCTGGAAAAGCTACGTCAGGCCACCTATTCTACACAACTCCAAACAAGCTGAAACTTCATGTAAATTTTTTATCAAATATATGATGAATATTGGAGCAAATAACTACTAGAGGGGGCCCACCAGGTGGGCACAACCCACCTGGGTGCGCCAGGGAGCCCAGGCGCGCCCTGGTGGGTTGTGCTCACCCATGCCCCCCTTCGATGCCCATCTTCTGGTATATAAGTCATTTTGACCTAGAAAAAAGAAGAAGATGACTTTTGGGACGGAGTGCCACCGTCTCGAGGCGGAACTTGGGCAGGAGCACTTTTGCCCTCCGGTGGAGCGATTCCGTCGGGGGAACTTCCCTCCCGGAGGGGAAATCATCGTCATCATCATCACCAACAACTCTCCCATCTTGGGAGGGCAATCTCCGTCAACATCTTCTACAACACCATCTCATCTCAAACTCTAGTTCATCTGTTGTGTTCAATCTTGTTACCGGAACTATAGAATCACTAGTACTCGTCGGTGCTATACAAACGGTTTTTAACCCCTTTCCGCGACGGTATTTGGAATTGTCACCTAGTGAGTGACGGCGATAGGGCGTCCTTCCCACACGACCTAGAAACTATCGAGGATAGGGACCCTATAGTACTCCTACTCGTTTCTGCTCGCATTGCCATGGCAGTCGGTATTCTGTGGTGCTACGTTTACAATGCGCGGCCCATCACAAATGGTTCACCATTATAGAATGTGTATGATAAGCATACAATCACACACATTCGCTTTTCCCAATCCATATGCGATAACTAATTAAGAAGATTAGCTAATCGTCGTACGAGTGTCGGATAGGATTACGAAACATCGAACCGTCATAACATCACCGTACACGACAACTATCGCACATGCTATTCTATGGTGCAATGTTTACGATGCATACTTCATCAGAAACAGTTCATGGTTGTGAATTGTGTACGATAAGGCAACTAACACAAACATTTAGTTTGCCCGCACCATTTGTGATATTGTGTGACATCGCACACGCTTTACAAATGGCAACTGTGTGCATGCTTGCACACGTTTCCTCTCTGCGAACCGTCTCAGATTATGGTGTATATCACAAACGTTTGTGTTTTACCAACCATGTGTGCCGTAACAACCTGGAGAGCATAATTTCACCATCATTTAATTGCTGCTATTTCAAATTGTACCGGATTTGAATTTGAATTTGAATGTATGCTACAGCTTTATTCATATCCATCAGGTTCAAACAACCAATGCATTATTCGATTCATAGGTACATATGTTCAAGAATTACATAAGAACCAAATAAAGAATTATGAACCATAGTTGTATACTTGTACTATTAAAGACGGTAAGAGAAAGAGGCGAAATACATTCTGGTTGCTGAACAAGGTGAAGCGGAATGCCCATATTGTGCCCTCCTCCATGCAGAAGGCACACACGACTCTAGTCCAACCCCTTGTGATGGCCGACCGCCCATCCTTCACGATCTTCATGAAAACATCTAGATAATCATCGTGTTCTAGTAGAAATACTTTAACCATTGCATGCCCACCAATCATGTAGTCTGAGAGGTAATATTGAGTAAACTGCTTTGGCAACCACTGCAAAGGAAAAAGATTCAGACATTGTCATCTAACACAACTCATTATGGGCAGTAAAAAGAAGGCTGTAGAGTTCTTACTTACCATCCTGCAGTTCGTTGTTGTCTTGGATAAAGTGTAAACAAATAGTTTAATTGCAAACTTTGGACCCATTTTACTAACAATCTTTATCAGCTTCCTCACTTAATGCTGGTTCATCGATATCTCAATGCCCCATACGCAAAAAGGGTCGAAGCGCGGATCTTTACCAATGACATATGTACCTAAAAGCACCAAGTAAATATTATAAGCTAAACAACAATTGCACAATGATGTAGTACAACACTCTTTTATAATACTCCCTCTGTTCCTAAATATTTGTCTTTCTAGCGATTTCAACAAATGACTACATACGGAGCAAAATGAGTGAACCTACACTCTAAAATATGTCTATATACATCCATATGTGGTACTCCATTTGAAATCTATAAAAAGATAAATATTTAGGAATGGAGGGAGTATCTTATAACATCCAATATACTCACATATTAGATGAATTAACATCTTATATTATGGGCCGGAAGGAGTTTAGTGCATTCTTACAAATTATCGGCTGATTAACTACTGCTCTATCCATGGGTTACAATTAGTTTGAGCTAGTTTGGGCTCAAATAGCCCTAAAGTATATCTAAACATGAGGGCTAGTTTGAGCTAGTTGCATCTATAACCCACCCAAAAAAACTATCCAACCCAAGAAGTGCTAATTGGAGCTAGTTCTCCTAGTGCATTTATTGTCAATCTAACCCTGCCATCCAAATAACTCTTTAGATGGAGTTAGTTCAGGGTAAGTCATGAGCTAGAAACTAACTCTAACCTCTAGCTAAGTCGAGTATCCAAAAAGGGATGTGTTGTTGTTGTTGTTGTTGTTGTTGTTGTTGTTGTTGTTGTTGTTGTTGTTGTTGTTGTTGTTGTTGTTGT
>NC_041382.1:235768812-235772092 GCF_002162155.2 Triticum dicoccoides | reverse complement strand
GCTGTTGTTGCTGTTGCTGTTGTTGCTGTTGCTGTTGCTGGTGTTGTTGTTGCTGTTGTTGTTGTTGTTGTTGTTGTTGTTGTTGTTGTTGTTGTTGTTGTTGTTGTTGTTGTTGTTGTTGTTGTTGTTGTTGTTGTTGTTCTGAACTAGCAATTGCATCAAAGTATTCTGCTGCTGGATCAACTAGGTGAGCTCCGGTGGGAAAGCAAAACCGGTGTCACGTCTCGGAGGCATCTGATGGGTTTAGATGGAAGAGATCAGAATAGAAAAGGGGTCTAATGAGAAAACACTACTCATATGCACATAAGACAAACACAAACATTTCACTCAATCAATCAAACAAGGGCATACAAACGGTCTAGGACTATCGCAAAGTGCTCATCTACTACTAATTACATGGGGAAATACTACTAATATTTGGTGGTCATCTAGAAATTTTAATCAGTGGAAGACTCCATAATGTCAGCTCCAGCTTCGTCTCCAAGGTCATCATCACTAGGATCGGAATCGGTGTCATCGATGATGATGTAGTCCTCGGGGCGTATCTCCTTGGGTTCTTCTTCTTCTTCTTCTTCCACTGGTGCCGGTCCTCCTATGAATACTCCGATCTTCTTGACTAGGTCGTCATTCTTCTCTAGTAGTGTCTTGATTTCCTCCTCATATCCATCGCGTGTAGACTTGAGTTCTTCCTCCAACTCGATGATTCTATTCTTCAAGTCCATCATGTCCGCTCACATCTGGTTATCCTAGCGTCGAATGTGCTGGTTTAACTCCTGGATGAAAGTTGCAATGGATCTATCCTTCCTGGTGCTGATTACTTCCCATTGCTTGTCTCGGCGCCCACATATTTGGTAGATAGTGTCCTTAAGCTCCCTGTTGTAGACTTCTCCGATGCGTCCCATGGTAATGTGGGCTTCCATGCTCTTGCCTAAACTCCAGGTGGGTGCTTCAAAAGAAAACTCTATGGGTTTAGAAGTTGGCGAGAACGTCCTTCCTGGAACTTGTACTTGAACCATCCAGCGCTCCTCTTCAGGTAAAGTGGCGTTGTACGTTCCGGTGAAACTTGGTATTCCAATGTTCAAGTACCTAGTGACTTTCTTCAAGTGGCGTCCAAAAGGTGTGTCTTTATCCGGTTGTGCAAACTTGTTCTTCATCTCCGACATCCTAAAGAGTAGAAAATGGAGAGGAGTCAGAAATGAGTAGAGAAGTGTGACCTAGGGTTTATCTTAGTGGTCGTCTCCTAGACTCAGCGTGTGCTCTGATACCATCTTGTAGCGACCTGACCTCAGATGGTCAAGTCTCTGTGCTTTAGTGTCATCCAGTACTTGAAGGATTTATAACAGAGTGGCAATCACACACTTATTACATCGAATGTCTCAAAAGAGAACTTATTACAATAATATGGCTTAAGGCCATCTAAAACGATAACAGCGGAAGGCTTGGAAGATAAAGTGAGTCCATCAACTCCAACGGCATAGCTGAGCTGCACGGCAACGACCTAACGAACCTTACTCCTCGTCTGAAAAGTCTGCAACATAATACGTTGCAGCCCGAAAACGGGTCAGCACTTGGAATATGCTGGCAAAGTAACACAGTAGAGTAAGAACAGAATAATGCTATCACTATATGCATATTTGGCTGGTGGAAAGCTCTATGGTTATAGTTTTGCGAAAAGCCAATTTTTCCCTACAACAAAGGAATAGATTTTAATTTAACTATCATGGTAGTTGAAACATCATTGAGAAGGTTCCTCCAACTCAATCCCAATTAAAGTGGTTAACAACCCAGCAGTATTAATTAAGAGTGATGAGATACATGTGATAACCCGAATACTAGATACTCAAGAATTGTCCATAACCGGGGACACAGCTAACCATGATTAGATTATACACCCTGTAGAGGTTTGCGCACTTTTCCCCACAAGACTCGATCGCCTCCGTTGGATTTCTCGCACTACATGGTGTTTGAGAAATGGATGACCGAGACACAATCTTTCAGAAACATTAACTCTCTACTCCGGACAGACCATACCAAGCCTACATCCCACTACCTGCTGATCTGCCTCTTCAAGAGCTTCACGTAACTTACTCAACCATGCTAGAGCCCATAATAGCTTGTGGCTGCACACGGAAGTTTCTAGCATGAATCATCTCAGTTCCCTTTGAGCCTGGGTGACGATCCATAGGAAGATCACACGGGTACTCCGGGATTTCCAAAAAAAAAACAGGTAACACTGGGTACTCCAGGTGCCTCATTTCACCCAGATGTTAATTTAAGTTGCCACCTTAAGTTGAACCATTAATTAACAAACTCACATCTGTCATGGATTTCACTCAAACCCAAACCACGTCTACGAGCATAGCATAGCATAGCAATATAAGCAACGCGTAGAAGTAACTCCCAAGGGTTTGAATGTAACAGGGTAATAGGTTCTACCTCAGCAACTACTTCCCAAACCACATGTTAATGACATCCTAATCATGCAATGTTGAGGATTGGAACTAATGCATAAAAACTGGATGATAAAGGGGTATGATCAAAGTGTTACTTGCCTTGCTGACGATCTGCAAAACCTAGAGACTTGTAGTAGCACGCTTCGCACTCCGGGTGTTCTATCGCAAACAAACAATAACATACATAAGCAACAAGCAAAGATGTGCAAGAAAAACTCAAATAAAAGAGGATGACCAGAAGGTTCAACTTAAGAACTCCGGTTCGCAAAAAGAATCAAATCAAACGGAGCAACAAAACTCAAACGACGAGAGAAACAAGACCCGTTTACTAATCTGGACCTAGGTCAAATTTTACAGTAGCAAAATCTCATTTAAGTTGGTTAAACAGAAAGAGGGTCTTGAGACGAAGATCTAGGCGCTTGAATCGCCTGATTCTGACTAACGAGCGAAAAGATAAACAGAAACTAAGATCGAATCAGGAACCGCGACCAGAAAAGTCGCGGAATAAATCCGATAAAAGAGAACTGACGAACAGACTAGCGAACGAGCGTTCGTTAGCTGTAACTAACGGGCGAAAAGTGTTCGTTAAAACGAACGTACGGACAAACGTCCGCTAACTAGAAGAACCGAGAAAAACCGACGATCCGAAAAAACCGGATCTAGGGTTTCTAGAAAAAAATCGAACGGTTCTAAAAAAACCGGCGGCTCGGATCCGGCGGCTACCTCCGGCAAAGGGCTCTGGCGAGGCGAGGTGGCGGGGCGGCGGCTTGCGGGGCGGCGGCAAGCGGCGGCGGCGGCTTACCGCGGGCGGGGGGTTGGCAGGGCGA
>NC_041382.1:235750967-235768330 GCF_002162155.2 Triticum dicoccoides | reverse complement strand
GCGGGGCGGGGCGGCTTGCTTGGAGGAGGGGCAAGCGGCGGCGGCGGCGGAGTCCGGCTCGGACTCTAGTCCGAGCGGCGGCGGGGCGGTGCACACACGGGGAGGCGGTGGCGGCTGCGGGCCGGCCTGGCTCGGCCGGGCCTTTGGCCCAGTCGGGCGCGGGAACTTTTTTTTTAAATAATTTCACCGACCGAAATAAAATCCTAGAAAAATAAATAAATATCTAAAAATGCCAAAATAAATTTTCATTGTCTAAATAAAATATTTAGAACGAGATGAACATTTTCTTGGCCCTAAAATGCAATTTTGAAAACGTGCAATTTTTCTAATGCAAACAGAATTGCAATAAAATCCAAATAAAACAAATATTTGATTTTAATATTTTTCCTCCTATATTTCAATTATCTTGGAGAAGTCATATTATCTCCTCTCATATATTTTAATATGAAATATTTTCGGAGAGAAAAATAATTAAAACCAAAATCCTCGTTTCGGATTTGATAAAAATCAAATATGAAAATCGGGAAATCCCCAACTGTCTTCGAGGGTCCTTGAGTTGCTTAGGATTTCGAGGATCGCGAGACGAGATGCAAATAAAATATGATATGCATGGATGACTATGTATAACATTCCAAATTGAAAATTTGGGATGTTACAATTCAAAAGATGAGGCTTTAACTTTCTTCAAAAACTACAAAGCTGAAGCGGAGAACCAACTTGATTGAAAAATTAAACGGCTAAGGTCTGATCATGGTGGAGATTATTTTTCTAATGAATTTGATTTGTTTTGTGTGGAACATGGTATAATCCATGAGAGGACGCCTCCCTACTCATCTCAGTCGAATGGGTTGGCCGAAAGAAAGAACCGAACTCTAACTGATCTGGTTAACGCCATGTTAGACACATCGGGTCTTTCCAAGGAATGTGGGGGGGAGGCGCTAATGACTGTTTGTCATGTCCTAAACCGATTTCCCACAAAGCATAAGACCATGACCCCATTTGAGGAATGGGAAAGGAAAAGGTTGAAACTCTCTTACCTACGTACTTGGGGCTGTTTGGCAAAAGCCAATATACCAATTCCCAAGAAGCGCAAGCTTGGACCAAAAACCGTGGATTATGTTCTTCTGGCCTATGGTTTTCATAGCATTGGCTATAGATTTTTGATAATAAAATCTGAGGTATCCGACATGCATGTTGGTAAGATTATGGAGTCGAATGATGCAACTTTTTTTGAGGATATATTTCCTATGAAGGATATGTCGAGTTCATCAAATCAGGAGATACCTACTCCATCTAGTGAGGAATTCGTTGTAATTCCTGAACCCACCATTGCGATGGAACACGTTGAGAATCCTGTTGAGGGTGACAATGAAACTCCTGTAAGGAGTAAGAGATAGAGGACTGGAAGGTCCATTGGTGATGATTTCATTGTGTACCTCGTGGATGACACACCCAGGACTATTTCAGAAGCCTATGCATCTCCTGATGCTGACTACTAGAAGGAAGCTGTTCGTAGCGAGATGGATTCCATCTTAGCTAACAGAGCTTGGGAGATCACTGACCGTCCTTATGGGTGCAAACTTGTAGGATGTAAGTGGTTGTTTAAGAAGAAACTTAGACCTGATGGTACAATTGAAAAGTACAAGGCACAGCTTGTGGCTGAGGGTTATACCCAAAAAGAAGGTGAAGACTTCTTTGATACTTACTCACCCGTGGCTAGACTGACCACTATTCAGGTGCTACTATCACTGGCTGCCTCATATTTGTTGGGGAACATAGTAATTTCAAAAAAAAATTCCTACGGACACGCAAGATCATGGTGATGCATAGCAACGAGAGGGGAAAGTGTGTCCACGTACCCTCGTAGACCGAAAGCGGAAATGTTAGCACAACGCGGTTGATGTAGTCGTACGTCTTCACGATCCGACCGATCAAGTACCGAACGCACGACACCTCCGAGTTCTGCACACGTTCAACTCGATGACGTCCCTCGAACTCCGATCCAGCTGAGTGTTGAGGGAGAGTTTCGTTAGCACAACGGCGTGGTGACGATGATGATGTTCTACCGATGCAGGGCTTCGCCTAAGCACCGCTACGATATGATCGAGGTGGATTATGGTGGAGGGGGGCACCACACACGGCTAATAGATCAAGAGATCAATTGTTGTGTCTTTGGGGTGCCCCTGCCCCCGTATATAAAGGAGTGGAGGAGGGGGAGGGCCGGCCCTCTATGGCGTGCCCTAGGGGAGTCCTACTCCCGCCGGGAGTAGGATTTCCCCTTTCCTAGTAGAACTAGGAGCCCTTCCATGTAGTAGGAGTAGGAGGGAAGGAAAGGGAAGGGAAAAGGAGAAGGAAGGAAGGGGGCGACCCCCCTTCCTAGTCCAATTCGGACCAGCCCACGAGGAGGGGTGCGGCCACCCTTTGAGGCCTTTCTCTCCATTCCCGTATGGCCCACTAAGGCCCAATACGAATTCCCGTAACTACCCGGTACTCCCGAAAATATCTGAATCACTCGGAACCTTTCCGATGTCCGAATATAGTCGTCCAATATATGATCTTTACATCTCGACCATTTCGAGACTCCTCGTCATGTCCCCGATCTCATCCGGGACTCCGAACTCGTTCGGTACATCAAAACACATAAACTCATAATATAACCGTCATCGAACTTTAAGCATGCGGACCCTACGGGTTCGAGAACTATGTAGACATGACCGAGACACGTCTCCGGTCAATAACCAATAGCGGAACCTGGATGCTCATATTGGCTCCTACATATTCTACGAAGATGTTTATCGGACAAACCGAATAACAACATACGTTGTTCCCTTTGTCATCGGTATGTTACTTGCCCGAGATTCGATCGTCGGTATCTCAATACCTAGTTCAATCTCATTACCGGCAAGTCTCTTTACTCATTTCGTAACACATCATCCCGCTACTAACTCATTAGTTGCAATGCTTGCAAGGCTTATAGTGATGTGCATTACCGAGTGGGCCCAGAGATACCTCTCCGACAATCGGAGTGACAAATCCTAATCTCGAAATACGCCAACCCAACAAGTACCTTTGGAGACACCTGTAGAGGACCTTTATAATCACCCAGTTACGTTGTGACGTTTGGTAGCACACAAAGTGTTCCTCCGGTAAACGGGAGTTGCATAATCTCATAGTCATAGGAACATGTATAAGTCATGAAGAAAGCAATAGCAACAAACTAAACGATCAAGTGATATGCTAACGGAATGGGTCAAGTCAATCACATCATTCTCCTAATGATGTGATCCCGTTAATCAAATGACAACTCTTTGTCTATGGCTAGGAAACTTAACCATCTTTGATCAACGAGCTAGTCAAGTAGAGGCATACTAGTGACACTCTGTTTGTCTATGTATTCACACATGTATCATGTTTCCGGTTAATACAATTCTAGCATGAATAATAAACATTTATCATGATATAAGGAAATAAATAATAACTTTATTATTGCCTCTAGGGCATATTTCCTTCAGTCTCCCACTTGCACTAGAGTCAATAATCTAGTTCACATCGCCATGTGATGTAACACCAATAGTTCACATCACCATGTGATTAACACCCATAGTTCACATCGTCATGTGATCAACACCCAAAGGGTTTACTAGAGTCAATAATCTAGTTCACATCGCTATGTGATTAACACCCAAAGAGTACTAAGGTGTGATCATGTTTTGCTTGTGAGAGAAGTTTAGTCAACGGGTCTGCCACATTAAGATCCGTAAGTATTTTGCAAATTTCTATGTCAACAATGCTCTGCACGGAGCTATTCTAGCTAATTGCTCCCACTTTCATTATGTATCCAGATTGAGATTTAGAGTCATCTGGGCCAGTGTCAAAACTTGCATCGACGTAACCCTTTACGACAAACCTTTCTGTCACCTCCATAATCGAGAAACATATCCTTATTCCACTAAGGATAATTTGACCGCTGTCCAGTGATCTACCCCTAGATCACTATTCTACTCCCTTGCCAAAAACAGTGTAGGGTATACAATAGATCTGGTACACAACATGGCATATTTTATAGAACCTATGGCCAAGGCATAGGGAATGACTTCCATTCTCTTTCTATCTTCTGCCGTGGTCGGGCTTTGAGTCTTACTCAGTTTCACACCTTGTAACACAGGAAAGAACTCTTTTTTTACTATTCCATTTTGAACTACTTCAAAATCTTGTCAAGGTATGTACTCATTGAAAAACTTATCAAGCGTCTTGATCTATCTCTATAGATCTCGATGCTCAATATGTAAGCAGCTTCACCGAGGTCTTTCTTTGAGAAACTCCTTTCAAACACTCCTTTATGCTTTGCAGAATAATTCTACATCATCTCCGATCAACAATATGTCATTCACATATACTTATCAGAAATGCTGTAGTACTCCCACTCACTTTCTTGTAAATACAGGCTTCACCGAAAGTCTTTATAAAACTATATGCTTTTATCAACTTATCAAAGCGTATATTCCAACTCCGAGATGCTTGCACCAGTCCATAGATGGATCACTGGAGCTTGCATATTTTGTTAGCACCTTTAGGATTGACAAAACTTTCTTGTTGCATCATATACAATTCTCTTTAATAAATCCATTAAGGAATGTAGTTTTGTTTATCCATTTGCCAGATTTCATAAAATGTGGCAATTGCTAACATGATTCGGGCAGACTTAAGCATAGATACGAGTGAGAAACTCTCATCATAGTCAACACCTTGAACTTGTCGAAAACCTTTTGCGACAATTCTAGCTTTGTAGATAGTAACACTACTATCAGCGTCCGTCTTCCTCTTGAAGATCCATTTAATCTTAATTGCTTGCCGATCATCGGGCAAGTCAACCAAAGTCCACACTTTGTTCTCATACATGGATCCCATCTGAGATTTCATGGCCTCAAGCCATTTTGCGGAATCTGGGCTCATCATCGCTTCCTCATAATTCGTAGGTTCATCATGGTCAAGTAACATGACCTCCAGAACAGGATTACCGTACCACTCTGGTGCGGATCTCACTCTGGTTTACCTATGAGGTTCGGTAGTAACTTGATCTGAAGTTACATGATCATCATCATTAGCTTCCTCACTAATTGGTGTAGTAGTCACAGGAATAGATTTCTGTGATGAACTGCTTTCCAATAAGGGAGCAGGTACAGTTACCTCATCAAGTTCTACTTTCCTCCCACTCACTTCTTTCGAGAGAAACTCCTTCTCTAGAAAGGATCCATTCTCAGCAATGAATATCTTGCCTTCGGATCTGTGATAGAAGGTGTACCCAACATTTTCTTTTGGGTATCCTATGAAGATGCACTTCTCCGATTTGGGTTTGAGCTTATCAGGTTGAAACTTTTCACATAAGCATTGCAACCTCAAATTTTAAGAAATGACAGCTTAGGTTTCTTGCCAAACCATAGTTCATATGGTGTCATCTCAACGGATTTAGATGGTGCCCTATTTAACGTGAATGTAGCTGTCTCTAATGCATAACCCCAAAATGATAGTGGAAAATTGGTAAGAGACATCATAGATCACACCATATCTAATAAAGTACGGTTACAACGTTCGGACACACCATTACACTGTGGTGTTCCAGGTGGCGTGAGTAGTGAAACTATTTCACATTGTTTTAACTGAAGGCCAAACTCGTAACTCAAATATTTTACTTCTACGATCATATCATAGAAACTTTTATTTTTGTTACGATGATTCCCCACTTCACTCTGAAATTCTTTGAACTTTTCAAATGTTTCAGACTTGTGTTTCATTAAGTAGATATACTCATATCTGCTCAAATCATCTGTGAAGATCAGAAAATAATGATACCTGCCGCGAGCCTCAATATTCATCGGACCACATACATCAGTATGTATGATTTCCAACAAATCTATTGCTCGCTCCATTGTTCCAGAAAACGGAGTCTTAGTCATATTGCCCATGAGGCATGGTTCACAAGCATCAACTAATTCATAATCAAGTGATTCCAAAAGCCCATCAGCATGGATTTTCTTCATGCGCTTTACACCAATATGACCTAAACGGCAGTGCCACAAATAAGTTGCACTATCATTATTAACTTTGCATCTTTTGGCTTCAATATTATGAAAATGTGTATCACCACGGTCGAGATCCAACAAACCATTTTCATTGAGTGTATGACCATAGAAGGTTTTATTCATGTAAACAAAACAACAATTATTCTCTAACTTACATGAATAGCCGTATTGCAATAAACATGATCCAATCATATTCATGCTCAACGCAAACACTAAATAACATTCATTTTAGGTTTAACACTAATCCCGAAAGTATAGGGAGTGTGCGATGATGATCATATCAATCTTGGAACCATTTCCAATACGCATCGTCACTTCCCCCTTAACTAGTCTCTGTTCATTCTACAACTCCCGTTTCGAGTTACTATTCTTAGCAACTGAACTAGTATCAAATACTGAGGGGTTGCTATAAACACTAGTAAAGTACACATCAATAACATGTATATCAAATATACCTATGTTCACTTTGCCATCTTTCTTATCCGCCAGTTACTTGGGGTAGTTTCGCTTCCAGTGACCAGTCCCTTTGCAGTAGAAGCACTCAGTTTCAGGCTTAGGTCCAGACTTGGGTTTTGTCACTTGAGCAGCAACTTGCTTGTCGTTCTTCTTGAAGTTCCCCTTTCTTCCCTTTGTCCCTTTACTTGAAACTAGTGGTTTTGTATACCATCAACACTTGATGCTTTTCTTGATTTCTACCTTCGTCGATTTCAGCATCACGAAGAGCTTGGGAATCGTTTCTGTTATCCCTTGCATATTATAGTTCATCACGAAGTTCTACTAACTTGGTGATGGTGACTAGAGAATTATGTCAATCACTATTTTATCTGGAAGATTAACTCCCACTTGATTCAAGTGATTGTAGTACCCAGACAATCTGAGCACATGCTCACTGCTTGAGCTATTCTCCTCCATCTTTTAGGTATAGAACTTGTTGGAGACTTCATATCTCTCAACTCGGGTATTTGCTCAAAATATTAACTTCAACTCCTGGAACATCTCATATGGTCCATGACGTTCAAAACGTCTTTGAAGTCCTGATTCTAAGCCATTTAAGCACGGTGCACTAAACTATCAAGTAGTCATCATATTGAGCTAGCCAAAACGTTCATAACGTCTGCATCTGCTCCTGCAATAGGTCTGTCACCTAGCGGTGCATCAAGGACATAATTTTTCTGTGCAGCAATGAGGAAAATCCTCAGATCACGGATCCAATCCGTATCATTGCTACTAACATCTTTCAACTTAGTTTTCTCTAGGAACAAATCAAAAATAAAACAGGGGAGCTAAACGCGAGCAATTGATCTACAACATAGATATGCAAATATTACCAGGACTAAGTTCATGATAAATTTAAGTTCAGTTAATCATATTACTTAAGAACTCCCACTTAGATAGACATCCCTCTAGTCATCTAAGTGATCACGTGATCCAAATCAACTAAACCATAACTGATCATCACATGAAATGGAGTAGTTTTCAATGGTGAACATCATTATGTTGATCATATCTACTATATGATTCACGCTTGACCTTTTGGTCTCCGGTGTTCCGAGGCCATATCTGCATATGCTAGGCTCGTCAAGTTTAACCTGAGTATTCTGCGTGTGCAAAACTGGCTTGCACCCGTTGTAGATGGACGTAGAGCTTATCACACCCGATCATCACGTGGTGTCTAGGCACGACGAACTTTGGCAACGGTGCATACTCAGGGAGAACACTTTATACCTTGAAATTTTTAGTAAGGGATCATCTTATAAAGCTATCGTCGAACTAAGCAAAATAAGATGCATAAAAGATAAACATCATATGCAATCATAATATGTGACATGATATGGCCATGATCATCTTGCGCCTTTGATCTCCATCTCCAAAGTACGGTCATGATCTCCATCATCACCGACATGACACCATGATCTCCATCATCTTGATCTATATCAATGTGTCGTCACATGGTCGTCTCGCCAACTATTGCTCTTGCAACTATTGCTATCGCATAGCGATAAAGTAAAGCAATTATTTGGCTCTTGCATCTTATGCAATAAAGAGACAACCATAAGGCTTCTGCCAGTTGCCGATAACTTCAACAAAACATGACCATCTTATACAACAACTTATATCTCACCACGTCTTGACCATATCACATCACAACATGCCCTGCAAAAACAAGTTAGACGTCCTCTACTTTGTTGTTGCAAGTTTTATGTGGCTGCTACGGGCTTTAGCAAGAACCGTTCTTACCTACGCATCAAAACCGCAACGATAGTTTGTCAAGTTAGTGATGTTTTAACCTTCGCAAGGACCGGGCGTAGCCACACTCGGTTCAACTAAAGTTGGAGAAACTGACACCCGCCAGCCACCTGTGTGCAAAGCACGTTGGTAGAACCAGTCTCGCGTAAGCATACATGTAATGTCGGTCCGGGCCGCTTCATCCAACAATACCGCCAAACCAAAGTAGGACATGCTGGTAAGCAGTATGACTTATATCGCCCACAACTCACTTGTGTTCTACTCGTGCATATTACATCAACGCATAAAACCTGGCTCGGATGCCATTATTGGGTAACGTAGTAATTTCAAAAAAATACCTACACACACGCAAGATCATGGTGATGCATAGCAACGATAGGGGACAGTGTGTCCACGTACCCTCGTAGACCGAAAGCGGAAGCGTTAGCACAACACGGTTGATGTAGTCGTACGTCTTCACGATCCGACCGATCAAGTACCGAACGCACGACACCTCCGAGTTCTGCACACGTTCAACTCGATGACGTACCTCGAACTCCAATCCAGCCGAGTGTTGTGGGAGAGTTTCGTCAGCACAACGGCGTGGTGACGATGATGATGTTCTACCGACGCAGGGCTTCGCCTAAGCACTGCTACGATATGATCGAGGTGGATTATGGTGGAGGGGGGCACCGCACATGGCTAAGAGATCAAGAGATCAATTGTTGTGTCTTTGGGGTGCCCCTGCCCCCGTATATAAAGGAGTGGAGGAGGGGGAGGGCCGGCCCTCTATGGCGCGCCCTAGAGAGTCCTACTCCCACCGGGAGTAGGATTTCCCCTCTCCTAGTAGAACTAGGAGCCCTTCCATGTAGTAGGAGTAGGAGGGAAGGAAAGGGAAGGAAAAAGGAGAAGGAAGGAAGGGGGCGCCCCCCCTCCCTAGTCCAATTTGGACCAGCCCATGGGGAGGGGTGCGGGCACCCTTTGAGGCCTTTCTTTCCTTTCCCGTATGGCCCACTAAGGCCCAATGCGAATTCCCGTAACTCCTCGGTACTCGCGAAAATATCCGAATCACTTGGAACCTTTCTGATGTCCGAATATAGTCGTCCAATATATTGATCTTTACGTCTCGACCATTTCGAGACTCCTCGTCATGTCCCCGATCTCATCCGGGACTTCGAACTCCTTCGGTACATCAAAACACATAAACTCATAATATAACCATCATCGAACTTTAAGCGTGCGGACCCTACGGGTTCGAGAACTATGTAGACATGACCAAGACACGTCTCCGGTCAATAACCAATAGCGGAACCTGGATGCTCATATTGGCTCCTACATATTCTATGAAGATTTATCGGTCAAACCGCATAACAACACACGTTGTTCCCTTTGTCATCGGTATGTTACTTGCCCGAGATTCGATCATCGGTATCTCAATACCTAGTTCAATCTCGTTACCGGCAAGTCTCTTTACTCGTTCCGTAACACATCATCCCGCAACTAACTCATTAGTTGCAATGCTTGCAAGGCTTATAGTGATGTGCATTACCGAGTGGGCCCAGAGATACCTCTCCGACAACCGGAGTGACAAATCCTAATCTCAAAATACGCCAACCCAACAAGTACCTTCGGAGACACCTGTAGAGCACCTTTATAATCACCCAATTATGTTGTGACGTTTCATAGCACACAAAGTGTTCCTCTGGTAAACGGGAGTTGCATAATCTCATAGTCATAGGAACATGTATAAGTCATGAATAAAGCAATAGCAACAAACTAAACGATCAAGTGCTATGCTAACGGAATGGGTCTAGTCAATCACATCATTCTCCTAATGATGTGATCCTGTTAATCAAATGACAACTCTTTATCTATGGCTAGGAAACTTAACCATCTTTTATCAACGAGCTAGTCAAGTAGAGGCATACTAGTGACACTCTGTTTGTCTATGTATTCACACATGTATCATGTTTCCGGTTAATACAATTCTAGCATGAATAATAAACATTTATCATGCTATAAGGAAATAAATAATAAATTTATTATTGCCTCTAGGGCATATTTCCTTCAACATTGTCTTCTCGTTCATCAAAAGGACATTAAGACGGCTTTCCTTGATGGAGAGTTGAAGGAGGAAATTTACATGGATCAACTAGATGGCTTTGTGGTACCTGGTCAGGAAGGAAAGGTGTGCAAGTTATTAAAGTCTTTATATGGCCTTAAACAAGCTCATAAGGAGTGGCATGAGAAGTTCGAAAGAACATTAACTCTGTCGGCTTTGTAGTAAACGATGGTGACAAGTGTGTGTACTATCGCCATGGTGGGGGCGAAGGAGTCATTCTTTGTCTGTATGTCGATGACATACTGATCTTTGGAACCAAACTTCATCTAATCAAGGAGGTTAAGGATTTCTTATCTCGCTATTTTGAGATGAAGGATCTAGGAGTAGCTGATGTTATCTTAAACATCAAGCTGTTGAGAGATGAGAATGGTGGGATCACACTACTTCAGTCTCACTATGTGGAAAAAAATCTTGAGTCGTTTTGGGTATAGCGACTGCACGCCTTCTCCAACTCCATATGATGTTAGTGTGTTGCTTCGAAAGAATTGACAGATTGCTAGAGACCAACTGAGGTATTCTCAGATTATTGGCTCGCTGATGTGTTTGGAGAGTGCCACAAGGCCTGATATCTCTTTTGTTCTGAGCAAGCTGAGTCGGTTTGTGTCAATCCTGGGAGATGATCATTGCCGTGCGCTTGAGAGAGTTATGCACTACTTGAAAGGCACTACGAGCTATGGAATTCACTATACCGGGTATCCAAGGGTACTGGAGGGTTATAGAGACTCAAACTGGATATCTAATGCTGATGAGATTAAGGCCACAAGTGGTTATGTTTTTACACTTGGTGGTGGCGCTATTTCCTGGAAGTCTTGCAAGCAGACCATCTTAACGAGGTCAACTATGGAAGCAGAACTCACGACATTAGACACTGCCACTGTTGAAGCAGAGTGGCTTCATGAGCTCTTGATGGACTTACCTATGGTTGAAAAATCAATACCCCCTATCCTGATGAACTGTGATCGTCAAGATAAATAGTTCTAAGGATAATATGAAGTCCTCAAGGCATGTGAAGAGGAGACTAAAATCTGTCAGAAAATTGAGGAACTCCAGAGTTATTATGTTGGATTATATCCAAACATCCAAAAACTAGGCAGATCCCTTCACAAAGGGTTTACCACATAATGTGATAGATAATGCATTGATGGGGATGGATTTGAGACCCACCGCATGAGTTGTCCATGAAGGAAATATGCCCTAGAGGCAATAATAAAGTTGTTATTTTATATTTCCTTATATCATGATAAATGTTTATTATTCATGCTAGAATTGTATTAATCTGAAACTTGATACATGTGTGGATGCATAGACAAAACACCGTGTCCCTAGTAAGCCTCTACTAGACTAGCTAGTTAATCAAAGATGGTTAAGTTTCCTAACCATAGACATATGTTGTCATTTGATGAACAAGATTACATCATTAGGATAATGATGTGATGGACAAGACCCATCCGTTAGCTTAGCATAATGATTGTTAAGTTTTATTGCTATTGCTTTCTTCATGTCATACACATATTCATTTGACTATGAGATTATGAAACTCCCGGATACCAGAGGAATACCTTGTGTGCTATCAAACGTCACAACGTAACTGGGTGATTATAAAGATGCTCTATAGGTATCTCCGAAGGTGTTTGTTGGGTTGGTATAGATCGAGATTAGGATTTGTCACTCTAAGTATCGGAGAGGTATCTCTGGGCCCTCTCGATAATGCACATCATAATAAGCCTTGCAAGAAATGTGCCTAATGAGTTAGTTGCGGGATGATGCATTACAGAACGAGTAAAGAGACTTGTCGGTAACAAGATTGAACTAGGTATGAAGATACCGACGATTGAATCTCAGGCAAGTAACATACCGATGACAAAGGGAATAACGTATGTTGTCATAACGGTTTGACCAATAAAGATCTTCGTAGAATATGTGGGATCCAATATGAGCATCCAGGTTCAGCTATTGGTTATTGACCGGAGAGGTGTCTCGGTCATGTCTACATAGTTCTCGAACCGGTAGGGTTCGCACGCTTAAATGTTCGATGACGATTTGTATTATATTAGTTATGTGATTTGGTGACCGAATGTTGTTCGGAGTCCCAGATGAGATTACAGACATGATGAGGAGTCTCGAAATGGTTGAGAGGTAAAGATTCATATATAGGACGATAGTATTTGGACACCGGAAGTGTTCCGGGGGGTACCGGGTATGTATCGGGTCACCGGAAGGGGTTCTGGGCAACCCCCGGCAAACTATATGGGCCTAATGGGCCAAGATAAGGATAGACCAGCCCCTAAGGGGCCGGTGCACCCCCTCCATATGGGCTGGACAAATTGGAGTAGAAAAGGGGAAGGAGGAAAGGAAAAAGGGAATAGGATCCCCCCTTCCCTCTCTTGCCTTCCTACTCTGAATAGGAATAAGAAAGGGGGGAGGCCGAATTGGGAGGACCCCAAGAGGCCAAGTAGGATTCCTCCTACTTGAGGCGCCCCCTTGGCTACCTCTCCTCCCCTCCAACCTATATATATATGAGTGGGGCACCGCTAGAAACCACACCAATGATTGTTAGCCATGTGCGGCGCCCCCCTCGACAATTTACGCCTCTGGTCATATTCACGTAGTGCTTAGGCGAAGCCCTGCGCGGATCACTTCACCATCACCATCACCACGCCGTCTTGCTGACAAAACTCTCCCTCTACACTTTGTTGGATCAAGAGTTCGAGGGACGTCATCGAGCTGAACTTGTGCAGAACTCGGAGGTGCCGTACGTTCGGTACTTGATAGGTTGAATCGAGAAGATGTTCGACTACATCAACTGCGTTAAACTAACGCTTCCGCTTTCGGTCTACGAGGGTACATGGACACACTCCCCCCCCCGCTCGTTGCTATGCATCTCTTAGATAGATCTTGCGTGATCGTAGGATTTTTTTTGAAATTGCATGCTACGTTCCCCAACAGTGGCATCCGAGCTAGGTCTATGCGTAGATGCTATGCATGAGTAGAACACAAAGAGTTGTGGACGATGATAGTCATACTTCTTACCACCAACGTCTTATTTTGATTCGGCGGTATTGTTGGATCAAGCGGCCTGTTTCAACCTTACATGACCACGTTCATGAGATCGGTTCCACCGACAGACATGCAACTTGTTTTGCATAAAGGTGGCTGGTGGGTGTCCGTTTCTCCAACTTTAGTTGAATCGAATTTGACTACGGACGGTCCTTGTTGAAGGTTAAAACAACAAACTTGATGAAACACCATTGTGGTTTTGATGTGTAGGTAAGAATGGTTCTTACTAGAAGCCCATAACAGCCACTTAAAACTTGCAACAACAAAGTAGAGGACATCTAACTTGTTTTTGCAGGGCATGTTGTGATGTGATATGGTCAAGACATGATGTGATATACGTTATTGTATGAGATGATCATGTTTTGTAAAAGTTATCGGCAACTGGCAGGAGCCTTATGGTTGTCGCTTTATTGTATGAAATGCAAACGCCATGTAATTGCTTTACTTTATCACTATGTGTTAGTGATAGTTCTAGAAGCAATAGTTGGCGAGACGACCATGAAACTACGATAGAGATTAAGGTGTCATGCCGGTGACGATGGAGATCATGACGGTGTGACGCCCCCGATTCAATCGTACACTAATCATACACGCAAACTGTACGATCAAGATCAGGGACTCATGAGAAGATATCACAACACAACTCTACAAATAAAATAAGTCATACAAGCATCATATTACAAGCCAAGGGCCTCGAAGGCTCGAATACAAGAGCTCGATCATAGACGAGTCAGCGGAAGCAACAATATCTGAGTATAGACATAAGTTAAACAAGTTTGCCTTAAGAAGGCTAGCACAAACTGGGATACCGATCGAAAGAGGCGCAGGCCTCCTGCCTGGGATCCTCCTAAACTACTCCTGGTCGTCGTCAGCGGGTTGCACGTAGTAGTAGGCACCTCCCGAGTAGTAGTAGCCGTCGTCGACGGTGGCGTCTGGCTCCTGGGCTCCATTGCCTGGTCGCATCAATCGGGTATAGAAAGGGGGAAAAGAGGGAGCAAAGCAACCGTGAGTACTCATCCAAAGTACTCGCAAGCAAGGAGCTACACTACATATGTATGCATTGGTATCAAATGGAATGAGGGTATCATATGTGGACTGAACTACAGAATGCCGGAATAAGAGGGGGATAGCTAGTCATATCAAAGACTACGCTTCTGGCCACCTCCATCTTGCAGCATGTGGAAGAGAGTAGATGGTAAGTTCTCCAAGTAACATCTCATAGCATAAATCTAACCGATGATCCTCCCCTCGTCGCCCTGTGAGAGAGCGATCACCAGTTGTATCTGGCACTTGGAAGGGTGTGTTTTATTAAGTATCCGGTTCTAGTTGTCATAAGGTCAAGGTACAACTCCAAGTCGTCTTGTTACCGAAGATCATAGCTATTCGAATAGATTCACTTCCGTGCAGGGGTGCACCACATTTCCCAACACACTCGATCCCCTTTGTCTGGACACACTTTCCTGGGTCATGCCCGGCCATGGAAGATCAACACGTCACAGCCCTACCTAGGCACAACAGAGAGGTCAGCACGCCGGTCTAAATCCTATGGCGCAGGGGTCTGTGCCCATCGCCCATTACACACCTGCATGTTGCGAGGGCGGCTGGAAGTAGACCTAGCCTAGTAGGCGTTCTAGTCTAATCCGGCGCCCGCCGCTCAGTCGCTGACGTCACGAAGGCTTCGGCTCATACCACGACGTCGAGTGCCCATAATTGTCCATGCGTAGTTGGTTAGTGTGTATAGGCCTGTAGCCAGACTTAGATCAAATACCCAGATATCGTTAAGCGTGTTATTTTGAATTAATCGCGAACGCCGACCAGGGCTAGGCCCACCTCTCTCCTAGGTGGTCTCAACATGTCCTATCGCTCCGCCTCAAAGTAACAGTTAGGGGCCGTCGGGAACTCAGGCCCACCACTACCTGGATGGAGCCACCTGCCCCTTCAGCCCCCACATCAGAATCACTTGCGGGTACTCAACGAGCCGACCCGACTTTAGTCACCACCTGTATAGTATGAATATATGTATGTATTTACCTGTGACCAACACTCGACGTGATCACGGCCTGATAGTATAACATGGAAGACTGACAAGAATGTAGGGCCACTGATGATAATCTAGCATCCTATACTAAGTATTTAGGATTACAGGTAAGATATCAACAGTTGTAGCAATAATTACAGGCTATGCATCAGAATAGGATTAACGGAAAGCAGTAACATGCTACACTACTCTAATGCAAGAATTAGAGAGAAGAGTAGGCAATATTTGGTGATCAAAGGGGGGGCTTGCCTGGTTGCTTTGGCAAGCAGGACGTGTCGTCAACATCGTAGTCGAACTGGGGGGTTGCCGGTAGTCTCGGGGTCTACCGGAAAGAAGTAACAGAGGGGGAACACAAAAAATAATAGAGCAATCAAAGTAACACAAAACGTAATGTGGCAATGCGCGATGCTAGAGGTGGCCTAACACAGTACTAGGTGATACCGGCGAAGGGGGGAAACATCCGGGAAAGTATTTCCCGGTGTTTCGCGTTTTCAGACAGATGAACCGAAGGGGAAAAGTTGCGTGTTTGCTATGCTAGGGATGTGTGGCGGATGAACGGAGAGTGTATCCGGATTCGTCTCATCGTTCTGAGCAACTTTCATGTAGAAAGTATTTTCATCCAAGCTATGGTTTATTTTATATTGATTTTAAAAGATTTAAATCAATTTTAGGATTTATTTAATTAATTTAATTCAACATTATCCAAAATAGTGTTTGCTAACGTCATCATGACGTCAGCAGTTGACCTGGTCAACCTAACAGGTGGGTCCCGTTCGTCATTGACTGTTTAGTCTAATTAGGGTTTAATTAAATTAACTAATTGATTAGATTAATTAAACATGATTAATTAACTTAATTAATTAATTAATTAATTTAATTATTATTTATTTTTTAAATTCGTTTTGGGGGTGGGGCCCCATAGTCAGTGGCTCTAGGGGCCAATGGGACAGGCTACCAGGCGCGGGCAGGAGCACCCGCCGTGCGCCGCGGCTAGCAGACCTCCGGGGGAAAGGGAGCGCGCGGGCGCTGGGGTCCGGCGCCGGTGGCTGTGGCCGCGGCCGCTGCTGGTCCAGCAGCAGCAAGGGCCGGCAAGCGGAGCGAGCAGGGGCTGCCGGGGAGGCGCGGTCGGCGCGACACGACAGGGCGCGGGGTAGGCGTGGCTTGCGGGCGCGGGCGGAACGTGGCACAGGCGGGCGGAGGCGACGACGCCGGCGGGCAGAGGCGGCCAGTGGGCGAGGTGGAGTAGCGGGCAGCGGCGGTTGCAGGGGGCGCGAGCAGCGAAGGCAGTAGCGCCGGCGAGATGGAGGCGTGGGAGTGGCCATGACGCGAGGTACGCAGCCAGGTGCTCGCGGGGGCGCGCGTGGGCAGTGCGGGGGCTGTGAGCGCGAGCACACACACAGGCAGGCACACAGTGGCCACATCGTGTCGGGAGGCAGCGGCGGCCAGCAGCGAGGTTGCAGGCGAAGGGCATGGCGCGGGTGAGGGGCATGGGACGTGGGGCAACGGTCGACGCAGTGACCGAACGAGGCAGAGGAGGGAGAGGCCGGGGCCTCACCGGCGTGGACGAGGAGAGGGGGCGGCGAGGCTCGGAGAAGCCGTTCGGGGAGGAGACGGGGAGGTCCGGTGGGGAGGGCGGCGCCGAGCGGTGTTGGCTACGGCGGAGGAGCTCCGGCGAGTGACGAGCGGCGACGGTGGTCCGTGGCGGCGTCGAGGTCATGTGTGCGGTTGTGCTCGCCGGGGCCGCGGGGAGCAGCGGCGAACGCCGCTGGGACGGCGAGGCGTCGGCTAGGCGGGGTCTCCGAGGAGGAGGCACCATCGTCGGGGGCGCAGGGCGGCTCAA
>NC_041382.1:235731860-235750465 GCF_002162155.2 Triticum dicoccoides | reverse complement strand
GGTTGCCTGATCCCGATCCAGGCGGGAACAGGGGAGAGAGGGGGGAGTGGGGTAGTGGGTGGACTAGGGTTTCGAGAGTGGGGGTGGTGGTGGCCTAAGTAGGCCAGGGGGTGGGCCGGCAGACCACTCGGCCACACGACCAACTGGGCCAAGGCCCAGTCGGAGGGGGGGGGGGTAAAGCTGTTTTCCTTTTATTTTATTTTTGTTTTATTTTATATTTTTGTTTTACTGTTTTTATTTTAGTTTCCTTTTGAATTTGGTTTTATAAACTACACCACTGGTTCCTAATTTAGTTTTAATAAGTATGCCACTGCCCCATAAGTGTTTGGCAATAAAACAAATAGTTTAATATCTTATCAAATTGAAAAGGGTAGTTAGTTAAATGTTTTGCTGCTGTTTTAAATATTTTAGTGCACTTAAACCTTTTATAAAATTGGGGTTTCTCCACAATAATTACCTATGCATTATTTGGCAACACCCCAACATTACAGTTTTAATATTTGAAAATATTTTATTGTTTGCTTGATTTTGAATTTGAATTTGAACCGGTTTCGAACTAACGCAAGATTAGCAACAATAATCAAGGTGACGTGGGATTACTGTTGCCTAATTATCCGGGCGTCACAATTCTCCTCCACTACAAGAAATCTCGTCCCGAGATTTAAGAGGTAGTGAAAAGGGGGAAGGTTTAGTTACGAAATTCTAACGGATCTTCTCGGCCTTGGTTACTCTTCTCGAAGAGCTCGATCCATTAAGTTGATGCCTTTATTCCTCTTCTCCAGGTCATCATGATGAAGTTGCCATCCTTCCTCCAGGATCTTCACCGTACTTACGAAAGGTTAAGAGGGGAAAACTCTATAAGGACGGATTCTAACAGGATTGAGCATCAGACGGTTAACTCGGGGGAAGAAGCATAAGTATCTCTCGAACTGAAACTTAAGAAGATATCGAGAGCAAAGTAAGAAGGTACCATGAGAAGTTTCAAATGGATAGGCAATGGTTCTATGTCTGAAACCAAGTGCGAAAGGGGTCCAGAGCAACGAGATTAAGTATTGCGTCTGTTACGAAAATAGATCACTAGTTAGGTGGCCCATGAATTACATACGAGGCCACGTGCGAGGAACAACCTTGGGAACAGGGGTGTACAGGAGAGTCAGGTTTCGATCATGTGGAATTGTGGGTTATGGGCCCACCATGTGGGTTAAAAGTAGAGAATAACCGGCCAGTTATGTTGGCAGCATCGTTGGTACCATGGGTGAGGGACGAAGAGAACTATTTTCCTGCTCGTTGAAACGAGGCGGACCAATAGGCAAAGTTCTCTTCCATCGGTGGTTACTGAAATGTCATCAACAATAGTAACACAGTCTTACTGACACAGTTGTACACCAAGGTGTTTACATAAGCAGAGAATATTACTGCTTAGATCATATAGATCACAAGGAGGGTTAAACAAATCAATGGAAGGAAAATGTGATCATCAGATTAAATAGAACAATGGAAAGGCCAATGTGTTTAAACACATATTTCAAGGGTATATCCTTTGGAAGGACAAGCAGAGCATGATATCCATGATAGGATATCATGTAGAAAACTCTTTAGGTAAGGGGAGAGAAATTTCATGAAATTACCCATACCACGGTGTTTGGATAATTGAGCAAGAAACATTTAGCATTGGGCTTCAAATGATCTTGTTGAAAATTGGAGTATCACAGACATGCTTCGAGATAGCATTGACATGGTCTTCAAGCAAAGGTCGTACTTGGGATACACGAAGGATTCATCAGGAACAACTTATAGAATAAGTCTTACAGTTTCCTCATGGAAGAATGGATAACATTGCTAAAGGGAACTATAACAATAGGGCCTCCGTCCAGGTGGGCTAGGTATGACACCACCTTACCGGGTCATATAAAGAACATCGTTGTAACTCCTGGAAATATGTTTCAACCATCATCTCAGACCGAGATTCGGTTCTGATAGGTGGCAGGATACCTCAGACTCAGGATGCCTAAGAAGGAAAGGTGCAACACAAATTGACGATATGACATTGTTAGATTCTCGGAAATGAACAATGGGAACAAGTTCCGAAACAAGATTTCATCATTAAAACCAAGGAGAGGATGAAGAGGTGGCTGATGAACTCAGAGACAATTCATTGAGATTTTCAAAAGATGGATTTCCACACTTATGTGAACAAGGAGATAACATTTGTCGGATCAAATGATATAAGGATGTATGCTCGAGAAAAACATACACAATTAAGCATTGGTTGAAAAGTGCACCCAAAATATGGTCTTAGGTAGCATGATCAATGTTAGGAAGGTGATTTAACAACCAATAGTCTAAGAATGAAATACCGACCATTAACTTGAAAGCAATAGGGTTGCTAGAAACACGAACAAGTTTGTGTTGAACGGAAGGCAATAAAGTGGTCGATGATAACACAAATCATCGAGGGCAAGGATGGTACTTCTCATCATGAATTCAATTGATATCCTGGAAGGGGTCAAAATGTTGATGATGATCACGACACACTTGTCGAGGGGTTTCATGAGGATATAATCGATCATCGATGACATCAAGGAAAAGGAAGGGTGAAGCGGAAGTTATCAGAACCATGGGTATGAAACATACTCGGAATCAAGTTTGCTATTCAAGGAGAATTGATATGACAAGGAAGATCGACTTAAGATTAGCTCACTATCGAAATTTGTGCTCCGTGAAAGCACAGTTAAAAATTAGCCCAATGTGATAGCCAATCAGGCTAGGATTGACATGCTCGAGTACAAACTCGTGAATAAAGGAGATTACTAAGAGTTGTTTAATCGTGGTGCGGACCCGATTTAGTTATTGGTGTCCTTGAGTGACTAACAACTCGGAACCAGGAAACATTGGAATCGGTGAGGAATAATACTCGATGAAGGCTCATAATAAGCAACATGGTTCGATGATATTATCAAGATACTAGAGGGTAATACTCGGAGGTAGAGAAAAATAGAGGTTTGACAAGTGTATTGATCTGCAAAAGACAAGTACTTTAACTTGTCCGAGAAAAGTTATCAAGGAACATCAATATGGCCGAAACCATAGTTGCAAGGGATCCAATTCAAAGACACCGGAAGAATTATCCAACTAATTAAAAGTTTTTCAAGAAGCTTCCATGATAAGTTCCACATCGGGTCCATGGGCATGAACATAAAGTTCAAGGTCGACCCCCATTTCTTCAATGTATAACCTTCCATTCACTTCTCGCGTTCGATGAAGTTGTAGTGTTGAAATTTTATCTAGCAAAATACCAGAAGAGTATAACTCGTGAAAACTTTCGAGTTCACACATATTAAGGAAGAGATAGGTTCAACCCATCAGGGCATTCTGGAAACATATACCACAAGCTTCAATAGTAAATATCACCATCTCGAAAGCAGAGCATGGTTGTCCAAATCAAGGAATAGGATTTACCAATGGCATTATGTATCGGGGAAAGAACTTTCGAAGTGATTGAATATAAAGGATGTTGTCAGACAAAATCCAACAAAGGTTCTGGTGGTCCACAAGGGATCTGATGTGAGCATCGGTACTCAACCAGTGGAAGGAAGAATGCAAGGAGATCAGACTATAGAAACAACTGACTAACTCAAAGATCAAATGTAAAGGAATTATGATTTCCAAATCAATGCATCAGAAGCAAACGCTCTGATTAAGAACGGATAAGTTGAATAGTCTTAGGGGTACAATCAATGGCAATTTGATTGGTCGAGATCCAGCTCATGTTTAAAAAGCCGTCTGAGCCAGAAGGACAAAACGAAGGATCTGATTAAGGAATGCGAGCATTCACAACATATTGGTTCAACAGACTCAAACTGATAATGACTAAGGATGCCAATAATACTACCGGACCTATGAGATTAATCATAATGCAAGCAAGCAAGAATTTCAAGAGTAATAGTTGGATGAGGATTTTCGAAAGACTGAATGGTATTTCGAAGACTTTTGTGAAATACTTGAATCAAATGGGATGAGCAGATACTCGGTAAGAGCGAGGAATTATCCACATTGGTATTCATGTGGCAAGGAACTGCAAGGTAGTATGCTCAAAGTATTCTCGGAACAATGAGAGGAATTCGTGGTATCTTATAATAACAAGGTCACGGGGAATGATTGTACGAATGACAAGTGTAAGTAGTCATCCATAAGGAATTTTCGATAGTCAGGAATAACAAAAGTGGTGCGCACAAAGTCTCGAGAGAACATCTGAGAGTAACTTCGGAATCTTCTGGTGCCGTAGATGATCATCGTAATTAGGTGCTCTCCAGGTGGAAGTACTTACGAGAACCTAGAGTCAGAGTTAGTAAATTCATTTTAACCCGAATAGAAGAGAGATCAGAGTCCTAGTGTAAGGATCGAGGAGTAAAAGATCCTAATACCACCCAATTAGCGACGTGGGCCCGTAAGGCACACAGCCATGTTAGTAAAAAGTTTTGCAATGTCTAGACTCAACTTTGGCCAAGGAGTGTGGAAGGGGGATTCCTACAGGCAGTTGGCTCTGATACAAACTTGTGACACCCCCGATTCAATCATACACTAATCATACACGCAAACGTGTACGACCAAGATCAGGGACTCACGGGAAGATATCACAACACAACTCTACAAATAAAATAAGTCATACAAGCATCATATTACAAGCCAGGGGCCTCGAAGGCTCGAATACAAGAGCTCGATCATAGACGAGTCAGCGGAAGCAACAATATCTGAGTACAGACATAAGTTAAACAAGTTTGCCTTAAGAAGGCTAGCACAAACTGGGATACCGATCGAAAGAGGCGCATGCCTCCTTCCTGAGATCCTCCTAAACTACTCCTAGTCATCGTCAGCGGGCTGCACGTAGTAGTAGGCACCTCCCGAGTAGTAGTAGTAGTTGTCGACGGTGGCGTCTCACTCCTGGGCTCCATTTCCTGGTCGCAGCAATTAGGTATAGAAAGGGGGGAAAGAGGGAGCAAAGCAATCGTGAGTACTCATCCAAAGTACTCGCAAGCAAGGAGCTACACTACATATGTATGCATTGGTATCACATGGAATGAGGGTATCATATGTGGACTAAACTGCAGAATGCCGGAATAAGAGGGGGATAGCTAGTCATATCAAAGACTACGCTTCTGGCCACCTCCATCTTGCAGCATGTGGAAGAGAGTAGATGGTAAGTTCTCCAAGTAACATCGCATAGCATAAATCTAACCGATGATCCTCCCCTCGTCGCCCTGTGAGAGAGCGATCACCAGTTGTATCTGGCACTTGGAAGGGTGTGTTTTATTAAGTATCCGGTTCTAGTTGTCATAAGGTCAAGGTACAACTCCAAGTCGTCCTGTTACCGAAGATCACGACTATTCGAATAGATTCACTTCCCTGCAGGGGTGCACCACATTTCCCAACACACTCGATCCCCTTTGTCCGAACACACTTTCCTGGGTCATGCCCGGCCTCGGAAGATCAACACGTCGCAGCCCTGCCTAGGCACAACACAGAGGTCAGCACGCCGGTCTAAATCCTATGGCACAGGGGTCTGGGCCCATCGCCCATTACACACCTGCACGTTGTGAGGGCGGCCGGAATTAGACCTAGCCTAGAAGGCGTTCCAGTCCAATCCTGCGCGCGCCGCTCAGTCGCTGACGTCACGAAGGCTTCGGGTGATACCACGACGTCGAGTGCCCATAACTGTCCCTGCTTAGTTGGTTAGTGCGTATAGGCCAGTAGCCAGACTCAGATCAAATACCCAGATCTCGTTAAGCGTGTTATTTTGAAGTAACTGCGAACGCCGACCAGGGCCAGGCCCACCTCTCTCCTAGGTGGTCTCAACCTGTCCTATCGCTCCGCCTCAAAGTAATAGTCGGGGGCCGTCGGGAACTCAGGCCCACCACTACCTGGATGGAGCCACCTGCCCCTTCAGCCCCCACATCAGAATCACTTGCGGGTACTCGACGAGCCGACCCGACTTTAGTCACCACCTGTATAGTATGAATATATGTATGTATTTACCCGTGATCAACACCCGACATGATCATGGCCCAATAGTATAGCATGGCAGACTGACAAGAATGTAGGGCCACTGATGATAATCTAGAATCCTATACTACGTATTTAGGATTGCAGGTAAGGTATCAATAGTTGTAGCAATAATGACAGGCTATGCATTAGAATAGGATTAACGGAAAGCAGTAACATGCTACACTACTCTAATGCAAGAAGTAGTGAGAAGAGTAGGCGATATTTGGTGATCAAAGGGGGGGCTTGCCTGGTTGCTCTGGCAAGCAGGACGTGTCGTCAACATCGTAGTCGAATTGGGGGGTTGCCGGCAGTCTCGGGGTCTACCGGAAAGAAGTAACGGAGGGGGAAGACAATAAATAACAGAGCAACCAAAGTAACACAAAACGTAATGTGGCATTGCGCGGTGCTAGAGGTGGCCTAACACATTACTAGGTGATACCGGCGAAGGGGGGAAAACATCTGGGAAAGTATTTCCCGGTGTTTCGCGTTTTCGGACAGATGAACCGGAGGGGGAAAGTTGCGTGTTTGATATGCTAGGGATGTGTGGAGGACGAACGGATAGTGTATCCGGATTCGTCTCGTCGTTCTGAGCAACTTTCATGTAGAAAGTATTTTCATCCGAGCTACGGTTTATTTTATATTGATTTTAAAAGATTTAAATCAATTTTAGGATTTATTTAATTAATTTAATTCAACATTATCCAGAATAGTGTTTGCTGACATCATCATGACATCAGCATGACGTTAGCAGTTAACCTGGTCAACCTGACAGGTGGGTCCCTTTCATTATTGACTGTTTAGTCTAATTAGGGTTTCATTAACTTAACTAATTGATTAGATTAAATAAATAGGATTAATTAACTTAATTAATTAATTAATTAATTATTATTTATTTTTTAATTCATTTTGGGGGTGGGGCCCCCTAGTCAGTGGCTCTGGGGGCCAAATGGGACGGGCTACCAGGCGCGGGCAGGAGCACCCGCCGTGCGCCGTGGCTAGCAGACCTCCAGGGGAGAGGGGGCGCGTGGGCGCTGGGGTCCGGCGCCGGCGGCTGTGGCCTGAGGGCCGGCGAGCAGAGCGAGCAGGGGCTGCCGGGGATGCGCGGTCGGCGAGTCACGATAGGGCGCGGGGTAGGCATGGCTATTGGGCGCGGGCGGAACGTGGCACATGCGGGCAGAGGCGACGATGCCGGCGGGCAGAGGTGGCCAGCGGGCGAGGTGGAGCAGCGGGCAGCGGGGGCGGCCTTGGTCGCGAGCGGCGGTTGCAGGAGGCACGAGCAGCGAAGGCAGTAGCGCTGGCGAGATGGAGGCGTGGGAGTGGCCATGACGGGAGGCGCGCGGCCAGGTGCTCGCGGGGGCGCGTGTGGGCAGCACGGGGGCTATGAGCGCGAGCACACACGCAGGCAGGCACGCGGTGGCCACATCGCGTCGGGAGGCAGCGGCCAGCAGCGAGGTTGCAGGCGAAGGGCGTGGCGCGGGTGAGAGGAACACGGCCAATGGGTCCCGGGCGCGGCGGACGCACGCGTAGGGCGACATCGACGAGGGGCACGGGACTGGGGCAACGGTCGACGCAGTGACCGAACGAGGCAGAGGAGGGAGAGGCCGGGGCCTCACCGATGTGGACGAGGAAAGGGGGCGGCGAGGCTCAGAGAAGCCGTTTAGGGAGGAGACGGGGAGGTCCGGTGGGGAGGGCGGCGCCGAGCGGTGTTGGCTACGGCGGAGGAGCTCCGACGAGTGACGAGCAACGACGCTGGTCCGTGGCGGTGTCGAGGTCGTGCGCGCGGTTGTGCTCGCCGCGACCGCGGGGAGCAGCGGCGAACGCCGCTGGGACGGCGAGGCGTCGGCTAGCGGGGGCTCCGGGGAGGAGGCACCGTCGTTAGGGGCGCAGGGCGGCACGAGATCGGGCGGGGAGGGTGACGGGGGTTGCCCGATCCCGATCCAGGCGGGAACAAGGGAGAGAGGGGGGAGTGGGGTAGTGGGTGGACTAGGGTTTCAGGAGTGGGGGTGGCCTAAGTAGGCCAGGGGGTGGGCCGGCAGGCCACTCGGCCACACGACCAACTGGGCCAAGGCCCAGTCGGAGGGGGAGGGGGGTAAAGCTGTTTTCCTTTCCTTTTATTTTTGTTTTACTGTTTTTATTTTAGTTTCCTTTTGAATTTGGTTTTATAAACTACACCACTGGTTCCTAATTTAGTTTTAATAAGTATGCCACTGCCCGATAAGTTTTTGGCAATAAAACAAATAGTTTAATATCTTATCAAATTGAAAAGGGTAGTTAGTTAAATGTTTTGCTGCTGTTTTAAATATTTTAGTGCACTTAAACCTTTTATAAAATTGGGGTTTCTCCACAATAATTACCTATGCATTATTTGGCAACACCGCAACATTACAGTTTTAACATTTGAAAATATTTTATTGTTTGCTTGATTTTGAATTTGAATTTGAACCAGTTTCGAACTAACGCGAGATTAGCAACAATAATCAAGGTGACATGGCATCATTAACGTGGGATTACTGTAGCCTAATTATCCGGGCGTCACAGACGGTGCTTTGGAGATGGAGATCAAAGGCACAAGGAGATGATGGCCATATCATGTCACATATGTTGATTGCATGTGATGTTTATCTTTTATGCATCTTATTTTGCTTAGTACGCTGGTAGCATCATAAGATGATCCCTCACCAAAATTTCAAGATATAAGTGTTCTCCCTAAGTATGCACTGTTGCGACAGTTCATCGTACTGAGACACCACGTGATGATCGGGTGTGATAAGCTCTGCGTTCACATACAACGGGTGCAAGACAGTTTTGCACATGCGGAATACTTGGGTTAAACTTGACGAGCCTAGCATGTACAGACATGGCCTTGGAACACTGGAGACTGAAAGGTCGAACATGAATCATATAGTAGATATGATCAACATAGAGATGTTCACCATTAAAAACTACTCCATCTCACATGATGATCGGACATGGTTTAGTTTATATGAATCACGTGATCTTTTAGATGACTCGGGGGATGTCTATCTAAGTGGGAGTTCTTAAGTAGTATGATTAACTGAACTTAATTTATCATGAACTTAGTCCTGATAGTATTTGCATATCTTTGTTGTAGATCAATAGCTCGCTTTGTAGCTCCCCTATGTTTTTGATATGTTCCTAGAGAAAACTAAGTTGAAAGATGATAGTACCAATGATGCAGACTGGGTCCATGATCTGAGGATTGTCCTTGATGCATCGCTAGGTGACAGACCTATTGCCGGAGCAGATGTAGACGTTATGAACGTTTGACAAGCTCGGTATGATGACTACTCGATAGTTTAGTGCACCATACTCTACGGCTTAGAACCGGGACTTCAAAAATGTTTTTGAACGCCACAGAGCATATAAGATGTTCCAAGAGTTGAAATTGGTATTTCAGACTCATGCCCATGTCGAGAGGTATGAGACCTCTGACAAGTACTTTGCCTACAAGATGGAGGAGAATGGCTCAAGTAGTGAGCATGTACTCAGAATGTTTGGGTAGTACAATCACTTGAATCAAGTGGGAGTTAATCTTCCAGATAAGATAATGATTGACAGAGTTCTCTAGTCAGTATCACCAAGCTACTAGAACTTCATGATAAACTATAATATGCAAGGGCAGAAAAAAATGATTCCTGAGCTCTTCGCGATGCCGAAATCGGCGAAGGTAGAAATCAAGAAAAAGCCTCAAGTGTTGATGGTTGACAAGACCACTAGTTTCAAGAAAAGGTCAAAGGAAAAGAAAGGGAACTTCAAGAAGAATGACAAGCAAGTTGCCACTCCCCTGAAGAAGCCCAAAGCTAGACCTAAGCCTGAAACTGAGTGCTTCTACTACAATGGGAATGGTCACTGGAAACAGAACTACCCCAAATACTTGGCGGATAAGGAGGATGGCAAAGTGAACTAAAGTATATTTGATATACATGTTGTTGATGTGTATTTTACTAGTGTTCATAGTAACCCCAGGGTATTTGATACTGTTTCAGTTGCTAAGATTAGTAAATCGAAACAGGAGTTACAAAATGAACAGAGACTAGTTAAGGTCGAGGTGACGATGTGTTTTGGAAGTGACTCCAAGGTTGATAAGATCACCATTGCACACTCCCTCTACCTTCGGGATTACTGTTGGACCTAAATAAATGTTATTTGGTGTTTGCGTTGAGCATGAATATGATTGGATCATGTTTATTGCAATACAGTTATTCATTTAAGTCAGAGAATACTTGTTGTTCTGTTTACATGAATAAAACCTTCTAAGGTCATACACCCAATCATAAATGGTTTATTGAATCTTGAACATAGTGATACTGAAGGAAATATGCCCTATAGGCAATAATAAATTTGTTATTTATATTTCCTTATATCATGATAAATGTTTATTATTCATGCTAGAATTGTATTAACCGGAAACTTAGTACATGTGTGAATACATACACAAAATGAATGTCACTAGTATGCCTCTACTTGACTAGCTTGTTAATCAAAGATGTTTAAGTTTCCTAGCCAAGGACAATAGTTGTCATTTGATGAACGGGATCACATCATTAGATAATGATGTGATTGACTTGACCCATCCGTTAGCTTAGCAATTTGATCATTTAGTTTACTGCTATTGCTTTCTCCATAACTTATACATGTTCCTATGACTATGAGATTATGCAACTCCCGAATACCGAAGGAACACTTAGTGTGCTATCAAATGTCACAACGTAACTGGGTGGCTATAAAGATACTCTACAGGTGTCTCCGATGGTGTTTTTTGAGTTGGCATAGATCAAGATTAGGATTTGTCACTCCGTGTATCGGAGAGGTATCTCTGGGCCCTCTCGGTAATGCACATCACTATAAGCCTTGCAAGCAATGTGACTAATGAGTTAGTTACAGGATGTTGCATTACGGAACGAGTAAAGAGACTTGCCGGTAACGAGATTGAACTAGGTATTGAGATACCGACGATCTAATCTCAGGCAAGTAACATACCAACGACAAAGGGAAGAACGTAAGTTGTTATGCACTTTGACCGATAAAGATCTTCATAGAATATGTAGGAACCAGTATGAGCATCCAGGTTTCGCTATTGGTTATTGACCGGAAATGAGTCTCGGTCTTGTCTGCATAGTTCTCGGACTCATAGGGTCCGCACACTTAACGTTCAATGACGATCAGTATTATGAGTTTATGTGTTTTGATGTACCGAATGTAGTTAAGAGTCCCGGATGTGATAACGGACATGACGAGGGGTATCGAAATGGTCGAGACATAAAGATTGATATATTGGACGGATATGTTAGGACACCGGAAGTGTTCCGGAGAAGTTTCGGATAAAACCGGAGTGCCGGAGGGTTATCGGAAACCCTGGGGGAACTAATGGGCCTCGATGGGCCTTAGTGGAGAGAGAGAGGGGCGGCCAGGGCAGGCCGTGCGCCCCCTCCCCCTTGAGTCTGAATTGGACTAGGAAGG
Organism: Triticum dicoccoides; assembly: GCF_002162155.2. Lineage (NCBI taxonomy): Eukaryota > Viridiplantae > Streptophyta > Magnoliopsida > Poales > Poaceae > Triticum > Triticum dicoccoides. The sequence goes on along the minus strand of NC_041382.1, from coordinate 235,738,942 downwards.
GGGGCGCTCCCCTTTTCCTTTCCTCTCTCCCTCTCCTTCCTCCCCCCTCTCTCCCTTTTAGTGGAAACCTACTAGGACTTGGAGTCCTAGTAGGATTCCCCTCTTGGGGGCGCGCCAAGGAGGGCCGGTCGGCCTCCCCCTCCCTCATTTATATACGTGGGGAGGGGGCACCGTAGAACACACAAGTTGATTGTTTAGCCGTGTGCGGTGCCCCCTCCACAGATTTCCACCTCGGTCATATCGTTGTAGTGCTTAGGCGAAGCCCTGCGTCGGTAACTTCATCACCACCGTCATCACACCGTCATGCTGACGAAACTCTCCCTCGACCTCAGCTGGATCTAGAGTTCATGGGACGTCACCGAGCTAAACGTGTGCAGATCGTGGAGGTGCCGTACCTTCGGTGCTAGGATCGGTCGGATCGTGAAGATGTACGACTACATCAACCGCGTTGTCATAACGCTTCCGCTTACGGTCTATGATGGTACGTGGATGTGACGCCCGGATAATTAAGCTACAGTAAACCTCCGATAATGATGCCATGTCATCACCTTTTTGCTAAGCCAAATCTCACTTGGTCAAAATTTCAGTCAAACTCATTTAAAATAAAGTTAAAGAAAATGTTTATTTAAACGGCAAAATAAAAATGCTCGTAGTGTTGCAAATATTCACTAACAACTTGTCTTAAAGACATCAACATCAAATTGTTTTTTAATGCCCTTGATACATTAGAAGGTGAACCAGCAGCTATTATTTGAGCCAATTAATTTAAACAAATAGTTTTACTTTTGAAAATAATTTGAGACTTGGTGTACAGGTTGAAAACCACTTCGTACTAATTATGTGACAAGTTTCAACTCAAACAAAAATTCTTTGCTATTTTAATTAAATGCATAACCGAGGCAAAAATAAAAAAATAAAAATAAACCAAAAGGCCCCTAGTGGGCCTCGTGGCCCAGCTGGCCATTCAGTCAGTCGGCCAGGCCGGCCCATTGCCCTGCACGCCCCACCTGGCCTATATGGCCCCCTCACCCAGTAACCTAACCGAACCCCTCTCCCCCCACGACCCCCACTCCCTCCCCACTCGCTCTCTCCCCCCACTCCCCCGATCCAGATCGGGATCGGGGCGACGACGACCGCGCCCCTACGCCGGTGCCCCACCCCGTCGCCGCACTCCAACTGCACCGGTGCCGCCCCACCACCTCGCCGCCCATCTTCGTCCTCCGCCTCGACCATGCTGCCCCTCCTGCCCCCGAGCTTCATCGCCGGCTCGCCGGGCCACCCCGACCCCATCACTGCTCCGGCGTCGCAGTCGTCCCCGTCTTCCTCCTCAACGGCTCCAGCGAGCCTCGCCGCCCCAGATCCCCTGCAACGGGGGTGAGCAACGACAACCCCCCTCCTTCTTTCCCCTCTCGTCCGGTTGCCATGGCCTCGCCGCGCCTCTTTGTCGTCCGCGCATTCGCGCAGCCCTTCCCGCTGCTGCCGCCGACGGCAGTTCGCCCACGGCCGTCCCACTCTGCCCATACCCGAGCCCCGCCTAGCTACACCTCGCCACTGTCGCTGCTAGGCTAGGTCTGCTTCCGGCCGCCCTCGCAACGTGCAGGTGTGCAATGGGCGATGGGCCCAGACCCCTGCGCCATAGGATTTAGACCGGCGTGCTGACCTCTCTGTTGTGCCTAGGTAGGGCTGCGACGTGTTGATCTTCCGAGGCCGGGCATGACCCAGGAAAGTGTGTTCGGCCAAATGGGATCGAGCGTGTTGGGTTATGTGGTGCAGCCCTGCAGGGAAGTTAATCTATTCGAATAACCGTGATCTTCGGTAACAGGACGACTTGGAGTTGTACCTTGACCTTATGACAACTAGAACCAGATACTTAATAAAACACACCCATCCAAGTGCCAGATACAACTGGTGATCGCTCTCTAACAGGGCGACGAGGAGAAGGTCGCTTTTCTCCCCCCTTTCCCCTTTCCTATATCCGATTGCTGCAACCAGACGTTGGAGTCCAGGAGCCAGACGCCACCGTTGATGACGACTACTACTACTCGGGAGGTGCCTACTACTACGTGCAGCCCGCTGACGACGACCAGGAGTAGTTTAGGAGGATCCCAGGCAGGAGGCCTGCGCCTCTTTCGATCTGTATCCCAGTTTGTGCTAGCCTTCTTAAGGCAAGCTTGTTTAACTTATGTCTGTACTCAGATATTGTTGCTTCCGTTGACTCATCTATGATCGAGCTCTTGTATTCGAGCCTTCGAGGCCCCTGGCTTGTAATATGATGCTTGTATGACTTATTTTATTTGTAGAGTTGTGTTGTGATATCTTCCCGTGAGTCCCTGATCTTGATCGTACACGTTTGCGTGTATGATTAGTGTACGATTGAATCGGGGGCGTCACAAGTTGGTATCAGAGCCGACTGCCTGTAGGAATCCCCCTTCCACACTCCTTGGCCGAAGTCGAGTCTAGACATTACAAAACTTTTTACTAACATGGCCATGTGCCTTACAGGCCCACGTCCCCATCTGGGTGGTATTAGGATCTTTTATTCCTTGACCTATACTCTGGGACTCTGATCTCTCTTCTATTCGGGTTAAATGATTTTACTAAGTCTGACTCTAGGTTCTCGTAACTGCTTTCTCGCGGAGAGCCCCTTATAACAGATGATCGCCGACTGCTCCAGAAGATTTTGAAATTATTCTACGATGTTCTCCCGAGAACTTGTGTTCATCGCGTTTGGAATTCCCCTTCCATCGTCAACCCTTATGGATATCTGTATGCACTTGTCATTCTCTTGATCATTCCTCGTCGCTCTTGTTGTTACAAGATGCCTCGAAATATTCATCGTTGTCCCGAGAATCCTTTGAGTTTACTGTCTTGCAGTTTTATTTCGCATGAAAACCCTTACGGGTTTTTCCTCATATTTATCGAGGATCTGTTCTTCTCAATTGTTCATGTGTCTCACATAATTCTTCGGAATACTTTTCGATCTTTCGAAAATCCTCTGCAGCCTGTTACTCTTGAAACTCTTGCCTGCTTGCATTATGGTTAATTCCATATGACTAGTAGTTCCCGTTAACATCCCTTGTCTTAGTCATTTTGAGCCTATTGATCCAATGTGTGCATACGCACGCAGTCATCAGGTTATCCTTTTTAAAATTATCTTTCTGGCTCAGGCGTCATTTCGGACATGAGTTGGTTCTCGGCAATTCAAACCTTTATTAATTGTCCAACTAAGTGTTTTCAACTTATCCATCCTTGATCAGAGCATCTGATTCTGATCCTTCATTTTGGAAACCATGATTTATTTCTATTTAAGCATCAGACTAATCAGGTGATTCTTAAATCTGATGCCTCTACATTCTTTCTTCCTCTGAGTGAGTACCGATACTCACATCAGCTCTGTTGTGGATCGCCCGATCCATTGTTGGATTATTATCCGACAATGTCCTTCATATTCAATCACCTTGTGAGTTCTTCCCCTGATACATAGTGCCTTTGGTAAATTGTACCCTCTGCTTGGCCAACCATGCTCTGCTTTCGGGCTTGTGTATTCACTTTTGAAACTTGTGGTATATGTTACTAACAAGCCCAATGGGTTGAACCTATGCCTTCCCCTAATCCGTGAGAACCCGAAAGTTTTCACAAGTCATACTCTTCTGGTGTTCTACCAGATAAAATTCCAACACTACAGTTATATCAAAGCGAGAGGTGAATGGAAGGTTATACATTGAAGAAGTGGGAGTCGACCTTGAACTTTGTGTTCATGCCCATGGACACGATGTATATCCTATCATGGAAGCTTCTTGTAATAATAACTATTCCCTTGATATAATATCATTTGGTATCGGTGAACTGACCCTTTGCAATCGTGGTTTCGACCATATTTTCTCCTTGATTCCATATTCGGGGACAAGTTAAAGCACTTGTCTTTTGCAGATCAATACACCTCTGCAACCTCTATTATGATCTACCTTCGAGTATTACCCTCTGGTATCTTGATGATATCATCGAACCATGTTGCTTATTATGAGCCTTCATCGAGTATTATTCCTCACTGATTCCAATGTTTCCTGGTTCCGAGTTGTTAGTCACTTGAGGACATCGATAACTGAATCGAGTCCGCACTGCGATTCAAAAACTCTTAGTAATCTTCAATGCTTACGAGTTTGTACTCGATAGTGTCATTCCCAGCTGATTGACTACATCATCGTCGTCAGGCTGACTGCTTGACCATCCTACCTATGCCCTTCAACCTCGGGACACAATCCCGACAGTGCTCTAAGCTTACATCGAACCTTCACCATCATATTGTTTGTCTTGAGAGACAACTCTGAATTCTGAGATGACATCTTATCTATGGTTATAATAACCTTTTGCTTCACCATTCCCTTGGCTTGATGTCATCGCCGAGTGATTGCATCCTCATGGAGCCTCTCGACAAGATTTGTCATGATCATCATCAACATTTTGACCCCTTCCAAGATATTAATTGAATTCATGATGAGCAGTACCCTCCTTGCCCTCGATGATTTGTGTTATCATCGACCACTTTATTGCCTTCCGTTCAACACAAACTTGTTCGTGTCTCTAGCACCCTATTGCTTTCAAGTTAATGGTCGATATTTCAGTCTTAGACTATTGGTTGTTGAATCACCTTTCTAACATTGATCATGCTACCTAAGACCATATTTTGGGTGCACTTTTCAACCAATGCTTAATTGTGTATGTTTTCCTCGAGCATACATCCTTATATCATTTGATTCGACAAATGTTGACTCCTTGTTCACATAAGTGTGGAAATCCATCTTTTGAAAATCTCAATGAATTGTCGCTGAGTTCATCAGCCACCTCTTCATCCTCCCCTTGGTTTTAATGATGAACTCTTGTTTTGGATCTCGCTTCCATAGTACATTTCTTGAGAATCTTACATTGTCGTCTCGTCAATTGTGTTGCACCTTTTCTTCTTAGGCATCCTGAGTCTGAGGCATCCTGGCACCAATCAGATCTGAATCTCGGTCAGATATGATGGTTGGAACATATTTCCAAGAGTTATTACATTGGTAAGGTGGGATCATTCCGATCACACCTGGCCGGAGGACTTGTTGTTATAGATTCCTTTTCAGCAAGGTTATCCCTTCTTCCATGATGGAATTGTAAGACCTATTCTTCAAGTTATTCCTGATGGATCCTTTGTGTCTCCAGAGTCTGATCTTCACCCGTTAACCATGTCAATGCTATCTCGAAGCATGTCTATGGTATTCCGATTTTCATCAAGAACATTGAAGCTAATGCTAAATGTTTCCTGCTCAATTATCCAAACACCGTTGTATGGGTAATATCATGAGCTTCCTCCCCCTTACTTAAGTGGTTTTCTATATTCTATCCGGTCTTGGATATCATACTCTGCTTGTTCTTGGGAAGGATATACCCCTGAAATATATGTTTAAACACATTTTCCTTCCCATTGATCTGTTTAATCTAATAATCACATTTTCCTTTCCATTGTTCTGTTTAACCTTCTTGAGGTTTAAATGATCTAAGCAGTAATATGTCACTGCTTTTATAAGCACCTCAGTGTACAACTCTGTCAGTAAGACCCGGTTACTATTGTTGTTGACATTCTGGTAACCACCGATGGACGAGAACTTTGCCTATTGGTCCGCCTCGTTCAACGAGCAGGAAGATAGTTCTCTTCGCCCCTCGCCCTTGGTGCCGATGTTGTGGCCGACATAATTGACAGGCTACCCTTTTGACATTCCTTGCTGTCATGACCGAGCAAGATGTCACCGCTCCTTCTACTTTTAACCCACATGGTGGGCCCATAACCCACAGTTCCACAGGATCAAAACCTGACTCTCCTGTACATCCCTGTTTCGAAGTTATCCCTTGCGCTTCGTTTCGTATGTAATTTGCGGGCCACATTCCTAATGATCTATTCTGGTATCAGATGCAATACTTATTCTTAATGCTCTGAGCCCCTTTCACACCCTGTTTCAGACATCGAACGATTGCCTATCCGTTTGGAACTTCTCATGGTACCTTCTAACTTTACTCTCGATATCTTCTTAAGTTTCAATTCGAGAGGTACTTATGCTTCTTCCCATGAGTTATCCGTCCGAGGCTAAATCTTGTTAGAACCTGTCCTTATAGAGTTTTTCCCCTCTTATCCTTTCGTAAGTTTGATGAAGATCCTGAAGGTGGGATGACAATTTCATCATGATGCATTGATGCATAGGAATTAAGGCATCAATGTAATGGATCGACCTCTTCGGGAAAAGCAACCAAGACTAAGAAGATTTGTTAGAATTTCGTAACCAAAATTTTCCCCCTCACTCTACCTCTTAAAACTCGGGACGAGATTTCTTGTAGTGGAGGAGAATTGTGACGCCCGGATAATTAAGCTACAGTAAACCTCCGATAATGATGCCATGTCATCACCTTTTTGCTAAGCCAAATGTCACTTGGTCAAAATTTCAGTCAAACTCATTTAAAATAAAGTAAAAGAAAATGTTTATTTAAACGGCAAAATAAAAATGCTCGTAGTGTTGCAAATATTCACTAACAACTTGTCTTAAAGACATCAACATCAAATTGTTTTTTTAATGCCCTTAATACATTAGAAGGTGAACCAGCAGCTATTATTTGAGCCAATTAATTTAAACAAATAGTTTTACTTTTGAAAATAATTTGAGACTTGGTGTACAAGTTGAAAACCACTTCGTACTAATTATGTGCTAAGTTTCAACTCAAACAAAAATTCTTTGCTATTTTAATTAAATGCATAACTGAGGCAAAAATAAAAAATATAAAAATAAACCAAAAGGCCCCTAGTGGGCCTCGTGGCCCAGCTGGCCATTCAGTCAGTCGGCCAGGCCGGCCCATTGCCCCACACGCCCCACCTAGCCTATATGGCCCCCTCACCCAGTAACCTAACCGAACCCCTCTCCCCCCACGACCCCCACTCCCTCCCCACTCGCTCTCTTCCCCCACTCCCCCGATCCAGATCGGGATCGGGGCGACGACGACCGCGCCCCTACGCCGGCGCCCCACCCCATCACCGCACTCCAACTGCACCGGCGCCGCCCCAC
>NC_041382.1:235726880-235731549 GCF_002162155.2 Triticum dicoccoides | reverse complement strand
ACCACCTCGCTGCCCATCTTCGTCCTCCGCCTCGACCACGCTGCCCCTCCTGCCCCCAAGCTTCATCGCCGGCTCGCCGGACCACCCCGACCCCATCACTGCTCCGGTGTCGTAGTCGTCCCCGTCTTCCTCCTCAACGGCTCTAGCGAGCCTCGCCGCCCCAGATCCCCTGCAACGGGGGTGAGCAACGACAACCCCCTCCTTCTTTCCCCTCTCGTCCGGTCGCCACGGCCTCGCCGCGCCTCTTTGTCGTCCGCGCATTCGCGCAGCCCTTCCCGCTGCCGCCGCCGGCGGCAGTTCGCCCACGGCCGTCCCACTCTGCCCATGCCCGAGCCCCGCCTAGCTGCACCTCGCCACTATCGCTGCCGAGCGAGGCCGCCGTCGCCTCGAGCCCCTGCTCGTCGTGCCCGGCCTCCCTCCTCGGCGTCCACAGCGCCGCTCTGGCGTCATCCTCGCGCTTGCCGCAGCCACCTTCCCCCACACGCAGGCGACGCCCCACGCCCACGGCCCCACTCTGGCGCCGCCCTGCTGCCCTCCTGCCGGCGTCCCCCTCCGGTGACCGCCCGGCCTCGCCACGGCGCCCCTGGGCGTGTGCCCGATTGGGTTGCGCCCGAAACCATCGCCGCGCCCGTTTGCCCTCTGCACCCGGTGCCCGTAAACCCCCATTGGCCCAATGACAAGTGGGGCCGCCCCCTGAAACGTTTTAACAAAAAGGAAATAAATAAATAATAATAATAATAACAATAATAATAATAATAATGATTAATTAATTAATCTAGTTAATTAAACCTAATTAACCTGCCGATAAATCTAACTACTGTCAATTAGATAACAGTGTATGACATGCGGGACCCACCCATTAGTTGACTGGTTAACGGTCAACTTTGACCGCTTGCATCTTGCTGATGTCATGATGACGTCATAAATTCCTTTTGATTTAATTAATTCTGTTAATCCTAAAAATGATTTAAATCTTTTAAAATTAATATAAAATAAACCATTCTCGAATGGGAAAACTTTATACATGAAAGTTGCTCAGAACGACGAGATGAATCCGGATACGCAGCCCTTTCGTCTGCCACGCATCCCTAGCATCGCGAACATGCAACTTTCCCCCTCCGGCTCCTCTGTCCGAAAACGCGAAACACCAGGAATACTTTCCCAGATGTTTCCCCCTTCACCGGTACCACCTCGTAAGACCGACGCCGCTGCTACCCAGTACGACTACGATGTTGACGACCCCTCTCTCTTACCAGAGCAACCAGGCAAGCCCCCCCCCCTTGATCACCAGATATCGCCTACTCTTCTCTATACTGCTTGCATTAGAGTAGTGTAGCATGTTACTGCTTTCCGTTAATCCTATCCTGATGCATAGCCTGTCCTTGCTACTACTGTTGATACCTTTACCTGCAATCCTAATGCTTAGTATAGGATGCTAGATTATTATCAGTGGCCCTACACTCTTGTCCGTCTGCCATACTATACTACTGGGCCGTGATCACTTCGGGAGGTGATCACGGGCATATGCTATATACTTTGCACTGTTACATTACCTGTGGTACTGTTCGGAGTTGGGGGCTGAAGGGGCAGGTGGCTCCATCCCGGTAGAGGTGGGCCTGGGTTCCCGACGGCCCTCGACTGTTACTTTGTGGCGGAGTGACAGGGCAGGTTGAGACCACCTAGGAGAGAGGTGGGCCTGGCCCTGGTCGGCGTTCGCGGATACTTAACACGTTTAACGAGATCTTGGTATTTGATCTGAGTCTGGCCACTGGCCTATACGCACTAACCATCTACGCGGGGACAATTATGGGCACTCGACGTCGTGGTATCAGCCGAAGCCTTCGTGACATCAGCGACTGAGCGGCGCGCGCCGGATTGGACTGGAACGCCTGCTAGGCTAGGTGTGCTTCCGGCCGCCCTCGCAACATGCAGGTGTGCAATGGGCGATGGGCCCAGACCCCTGCGCCATAGGATTTAGACCGGCGTGTTGACCTCTCTGTTGTGCCTAGGTAGGGCTGCGACGTGTTGATCTTCCGAGGTCGGGCATGACCCAGGAAAGTGTGTCCGGCCAAATGGGATCGAGCGTGTTGGGTTATGTGGTGCACCCCTGCAGGGAAGTTAATCTATTCGAATAGCCGTGATCTTCGGTAACAGGACGACTTGGAGTTGTACCTTGACCTTATGACAACTAGAACCGGATACTTAATAAAACACACCCTTCCAAGTGCCAGATACAACCGGTGATCGCTCTCTAACATGGCGACGAGGAGAGGGTCGCCGGGTAGGATTATGCTATGCGATGCTACTTGGAGGACTTCAGTCTACTCTCTTCTACATGCTGCAAGATGGAGGCTGCCAGAAGCGTAGTCTTCGACGGGACTAGCTATCCCCCTCTTATTCCGGCATTCTACAATTCAGTCCACATATGATACCCTTATTCCATTTGATACCAATGCATTCATATGTAGTGTAGCTCCTTGCTTGCGAGTACTTTGGATGAGTACTCAGGTTGCTTTTCTCCCCCTTTTCCCCTTTCCTATATCCGATTGCTGCAACCAGACGTTGGAGTCCAGGAGCCAGACGCCACCGTTGATGACGACTACTACTACTTGGGAGGTGCCTACTACTACGTGCAGCCCGCTGACGATGACCATGAGTAGTTTAGGAGGATCCCAGGCAGGAGGCCTGCGCCTCTTTCGATCTGTATCCCAGTTTGTGCTAGCCTTCTTAAGGCAAGCTTGTTTAACTTATGTCTGTACTCAGATATTGTTGCTTCCGCTGACTCGTCTATGATCGAGCTCTTGTATTCGAGCCCTCGAGGCCCCTGGCTTGTAATGTGATGCTTGTATGACTTATTTTATTTGTAGAGTTGTGTTGTGATATCTTCTCGTGAGTCCCTGATCTTGATCGTACACGTTTGCGTGTATGATTAGTGTACGATTGAATCGGGGGCGTCAGTGGACAACACTCTCCCCTCTTATTGCTATGCATTACCTAGTTGGATCTTGCGTGTGCGTAGGATTTTTTTTTGAAATTACTGCGTTCCCCAACAGTGGCATCCGAGCCAGGTTTATGCGTAGATGTTATATGCACAAGTAGAACACAAAGGAGTTGTGGGCGTGGGTATATACATATTGCTTGCCGTCACTAGTTGATTCTTGATTCAGCAGTATTGTTGGATGAAGCGGCTCAGACCGACATTACGCGTACGCTTACGCGAGACTGGTTCTACCGACGTGCTTCGCACACAGGTGGCTAGTGGGTGTTAGTTTCTCCAACTTTAGTTGAATCGGATTCAATGAACATGGTTCTTTCTGAGGATCAAAAAGCAATCACTATACCGCGTTGTGGTTAATGATGCATAGGTAAGAACGGTTCTTGCTCAGCCCGTAGCAACCACATAAAACTTGCAACAACAAAGTAGAGGACGTCTAACTTGATTTTGCAGGGCATGTTGTGATGTGATATGGTCAAGACATGATGCTAAATTTTATTGTATGAGATGATCATGTTTTGTAACAGAGTTATCGGCAACTGGCAGGAGCCATATGGTTGTCGCTTTATTGTATGAAATGCAATCGCCATGTAATTGCTTTACTTTATCACTAAGCGGCAGCGATAGTCGTATAAGCAATAGTTGGCGAGACGACAACGATGCTTCGATGGAGATCAAGGTGTCAAGCCGGTGACGATGGTGATCATGATGGTGCTTTGGAGATGGAGATCAAAGGCACAAGATGATGATGGCCATATCATATCTCTTATATTCATTACATGTGATGTTTATCCTTTATGCATCTTATTTTGCTTAGTTTGACGGTAGCATTATAAGATGATCTCTCACTAAATTTCAAGGTACAAGTGTTCTCCCTGAGTATGCACCGTTGCTATAGTTCGTCATGCCGAGACACCACGTGATGATCGGGTGTGATAAGCTCTACGTTCACATACAACGGGTGCATGCCAGTTTTGCACACGCAGAATACTCGGGTTAAACTTGACGAGCCTAGCATATGCAGATATGGCCTCGAAACACTGAGACCGAAAGGCCGAGCATGAATCATATAGTAGATATGATCACATAGTGATGTTCTGTTGGGGAACATAGTAATTTCAAAAAAATTCCTACGCACACGCAAGATCATGGTGATGCATAGCAACGAGAGGGGAGAGTGTCATCCACATACCCTCTTAGACCGTTAAGCGGAAGCGTTATAACAACGCGGTTGATGTAGTTGTACATCTTCACGATTGACCGATCCTCAACACCGAACGTATGGCACTTTCGTGTTTAGCACACGTTCAGCTCGGTAACGTCCCGCGAACTCACGATCCAGTAGAGATCGGGGAAGAGTTTCGTCAGCACGACGACGTGGTGACGAAGTTGATGAAGCTACTGACGCAGGGCTTCGCCTAAGCACCGCTACGATATAACCGAGGTGGATTATGGTGGAGGGGGGAACCGCACACGGCTAAGAGATCAACAGATCAATTGTTGTGTCTCCAAGGGGTGCCCCCCTCCCCATATATAAAGGAGGGAGAGGAGGAGGGGGCGGCCAAGGAGGAGGAGGCGCACCCAAGGGGGGCAATCCTACTCCAAGTAGGATTCCCCCCTCTTTCCTAGTCCTAGTAGGAGAGGGGAAGGAAAGGGAGGAGAAGAAGAAGGAAA
>NC_041382.1:235711789-235726704 GCF_002162155.2 Triticum dicoccoides | reverse complement strand
AGGTTCCGGTAACCTCCCGGCTCTCCGGTATTAATCCGATAACCCCCGGAACTCATCTGGTGTCTGAATATAACCTTCCAATATATCGATCTTTACATCTCTACCATTTCGAGACTCCTCGTCATGTTCGTGATCATATCCGGGACTCCGAACTACCTTCGGTACATCAAAACAAAAAAAATCATAATACTGATCGTCACAGAACTTTAAGCATGCGGACCCTACATATTCTACTAAGAACCTGGATGCTCATATTGGTTCCTACATATTCTACTAAGATCTTTATCGGTCTAACCGCATAACAACATACATTGTTCCCTTTGTCATCAGTATGTTACTTGCCCGAGATTTGATCGTCGGTATCTCAATACCTACTTCAATCTCGTTACCGACAAGTCTCTTTACTCGTTCCGTAATGCAACATCCCGCAACTAACTCATTAGTCATGTTGCTTGCAAGGCTTGTAGTGATGTGCATTACCGAGAGGGCCCAGAGATACTTATCCGACAATCAGAGTGACAAATCCTATTCTTGATCTATACCAACATCACGAACACCATCAGAGACACCTGTAGAGCACCTTTAATCACCCAATTATGTTGTGATGTTTGGTAGCACACAAAGTGTTCCTCCGGTATTCAGGAGTTGCATAATCTCATAGTCATAGGAACATGTATAAGTCATGAAGAAAGCAATAGCAGTAAACTTAAACGATCAAGTGCTAAGCTAACGAAATGGGTCAATTCAATCACATCATTCTCCTAATGATGTGAGCCCGTTGATCAAATAACAACTCATGTCTATGGCTAGGAAACTTAACCATCTTTGATCAATGAGCTAGTCAAGTAGAGGCATACTAGTGACACTATGTTTGTCTATGTATTCACACGTGTATTATGTTTTCCGGTTAATACAATTCTAGAATGAATAATAAACATTTATCATGAAATAAGGAAATAAATAATAACTTTATTATTGCCTCTAGGGCATATTTCCTTCAGTCTCCCACTTGCACTAGAGTCAATAATCTAGATTACACAATAATGATTCTAACACCCATGGAGTCTTGGTGTTGATCATGTTTTGCTCGTGGAAGAGGCTTAGTCAGTGGGTTTGCAACATTCAGATCCGTATGTATCCTGCATATCTCTATTTCTCCCACCCGGACTTGATCCCGGATGGAATTGAAGCGTCTCTTGATGTGCTTGGTTCTCTTGTGAAATCTGGATTCCTTTGCCAAGGCAATTGCACCAGTATTGTCACAAAAAATTTTCATTGGACCCGATGCACTAGGTATGACACCTAGATCGGATATAAACTCTTTCATCCAGACTCCTTCATTTGCTGCTTCCGAAGCAGCTATGTACTCCGCTTCACATGTAGATCCTGCCATGACGCTTTGTTTAGAACTGCTCCAACTGACAGCTCCACCGTTCAATACAAATATGTATCCGGTTTGCGATTTAGAATCATCCGGATCAGTGTCAAAGCTTGCATCGACGCAACCATTTATGATGAGCTCTTTGTCACCTCCATAAACGAGAAACGTATCCTTAGTCCTTTTCAGGTATTTCAGGATGTTTTTGACCGATGTCCAGTGATCCACTCCTGGATTACTTTGGTACCTCCCTGCTAAACTAATAGCAAGGCACACATCAGGTCTGGTACACAGCATTGCATACATGATAGAGCCTACACTACAAAAAAGACACATCCGTGACATTTTGGGCCGAACGAATTTTTTTCTATCATACATATGACACTTCTATGACGATAATTGTGACAAAACCCGGTATCATCATAGATGTGGTGGGCAACTACTTCTATGACAAAAAATCATGACAGAAAATGGGCTTTTCGTCCTGGGCGGGCTGGAGACGTGATACGTCTCTAACGTATCTATAATTTTTGATTGCTCCATGCTATATTATCTACTGTTTTAAACATTATTGGGCTTTATTATCCACTTTTATATTATTTTTGGGACTAACCTATTAACCGAAGGCCCAGCTCAGAATTGCTGTTTTTTGCCTGTTTTAGGGTTTCAAAGAAAAGGAATATCAAACGGAGTCCAAACGGAATGAAATCTTCGGGAACGTGATTTTCTCATCGAATACAACTCAAGAGACTTGGACCCTATGCCAAGGCACGAAACAGGAGGCCACGAGGTAGGGGGACGCGCCCTACCCTACCAGGCGCGCCCCCACCCTCATGGGCCCCCTGTTGCTCCACCGACGTATTTCTTACTCCTATATATATGCATGTACCCCCAAACAATCAGAACATGAGCCAAAACCCTAATTCCACCGCCGTAACTTTCTGTATCCACGAGATCCCATCTTGGGGCCTGTTCCGGAGCTCCGCCAGAGGGGGCATCGATCACGGAGGGCTTCTACATCAACACGATAGCCTCTCCGATGAAGTGTGAGTAGTTTATCTCAGACCTACGGGTCCATAGTTAGTAGCTAGATGGCTTCTTCTCTCTTTTTGGATCTCAATGAAATGTTCTCCCCCTCTCTTGTGGAGATCTATTCGATGTAATCTTCTTTTTGCGGTGTGTTTGTTGAGACCGATGAATTGTGGGTTTATGATCAAGTCTATCTATGAATAATATTTGAATCTTCTCTGGATTCTTTTATGTATTATTGGTTATCTTTGCAAGTCTCTTCGAATTATCAGTTTGGTTTGGCCTACTAGATTGATCTTTCTTGCAATGGGAGAAGTGCTTAGCTTTGGGTTCAATCTTGCGGTGTCCTTTCCTGGTGACAGTAAGGGCAACAAGGCACATATTGTATTGTTGCCATCAAGGATAACAAAATGGGGTTTTCTTCATATTGCATGAGTCTATCCCTCTACATCATGTCATCTTGCTTAATGCGTTACTCTGTTTTTAACTTAATACTCTAGATGCATGCTGGATAGCGGTCGATGAGCGGAGTAATAGTAGTAGATGCAGGCAGGAGTCGGTCTACTTGTCTCGGACGTGATGCCTATATACATGATCATGCCTAGATATTCTCATAATTATGCTCAATTCTGTCAATTGCTCAATAGTAATTTGTTCACCCACCGTAGAATACTTATGCTCTCGAACTGTGCGTCTAGGATCGATGGTAACAGGAGGCAGGGAACACGATGTTTTACTCAGGTTCGGGCCCTCTTGATGGAGGTAAAACCCTACGTCCTGCTTGATTAATATTGATGATATGGGTAGTACAAGAGTTGATCTACCATGAGATCGTAGAGGCTAAACCATAGAAGCTAGCCTATGGTATGATTGTATGTATATGATCTATCGACTAGCCTGGCCTCGGTTTATATAATGCACCGGAGGCCTAGGATAACAAGAGTCCTAGCCGAATACGCCGGTGGGGAGGAGTCCTTGTCTTGGTCGCCAAGTCTTGCGGAATCTTCCTTGTATGCGGCAGCTGTCCGAACTGGCCCATGAGTATATGGCCATGGGGGTCTTCAGCCCAATCTAACAGATCAGGAGATGACGTGGTGAGTACCCCCTAGTCCATGACACCATCAATGGGCATCTCCATAGCCCGTTGATACGCCTAGTTGATGTGAGACTATCTTCTCCCTTTTTGTCTTCTCCACAACCACCACTCTATTCCACATATAGTGTTATGTCCCTGGCTCATGCTCATGTATTTCGTGAAAATTGATTTTTTTTTGATAATGTCAAAAGTATGAAACAATTGCTTGGCTTGTCATCGGGGTTGTGCATGATTTAAATATTTTGTGTGGTGAAGATAGAGCATAGCCAGACTATATGATTTTGTAGGGATAGCTTTCTTTAGCCATGTTATTTTGAGAAGACATAATTGCTTAGTTAGTATGCTTGAAGTATTATTATTTTTATGTCAATATTAACTTTTGTCTTGAATCTTTCGGATCTGAATATTCATACCACAATTCAGAAGAATTACATTAAAATTATGCCAAGTAGCACTCCGCATCAAAAATTCCGTTTTTATCATTTACCTACTCGAGGACGAGCAGGAATTAAGCTTGGGGATGCTTGATACGTCTCCAACGTATCTATAATTTTTAATTGCTCCATGCTATATTATCTACTGTTTTAAACATTATTGGGCTTTATTATCCACTTTTATATTATTTTTGGGACTAACCTATTAACTGGAGGACCAGCCCAGAATTGTTGTTTTTTGCCTGTTTAAGGGTTTTGAAGAAAAGGAATATCAAACGGAGTCCAAACGGAATGAAACCTTCCAGAACGCGATTTTCTCATTGAATAAAACTCAGGAGACTTGGACCCTACGCCAAGGCACGTAACAGGAGGCCACGAGGTAGGGGGACACGCCCTACCCTACCAGGCGCGCCCCCACCCTCGTGGGCCCCCTGTTGCTCCACCGACGTACTTCTACCTCCTATATATATCCATGTACCCCCAAACGATCAGAACAGGAGCCAAAACCCTAATTCCACCGCCGTAACTTTCTGTATCCACGAGATCCCATCTTGGGGCCTGTTCTGGAGCTCGACCATAGGGGCCATCGATCACGGAGGGCTTCTACATCAACACCATAGCCTCTCCGATGAAGTGTGAGTAGTTTATCTCAGACCTATGGGGCCATAGTTAGTAGCTAGATGGCTTCTTCTCTCTTTTTGGATCTCAATACAATGTTCTCCCCCTCTCTTGTGGAGATCTATTCGATGTAATCTTCTTTTTGCGGTGTGTTTGTTGAGATCGATGAATTGTGGGTTTATGATCAAGTCTATCTATGAATAGTATTTGAATCTTCTCTGAATTCTTTTATGTATGATTGGTTATCTTTGTAAGTCTCTTCGAATTATCAATTTGGTTTGGCCTACTAGACTGATCTTTCTTGCAATGGGAGAAGTGCTTAGCTTTGGGTTCAATCTTGCGGTGTCCTTTCCCGGTGACAGTAAGGGCAGCAAGGCATGTATTGTATTGTTGCCATCGAGGATAACAAGATGGGGTTTTCTTCATATTGCATGAGTCTATCCCTCTACATCATGTCATCTTGCTTAAGGCGTTACTCTGTTTTTAACTTAATACTCTAGATGCATGGTGGATAGCGGTCGATGAGTGGAGTAATAGTAGTAGATGCAGGCAGGAGTCGGTCTACTTGTCTCGGACGTGATGCCTATATACATGATCATGCCTAGATATTCTCATAATTATGCTCAATTCTATCAATTGCTCAACAGTAATTTGTTCACCCACCGTAGAATACTTATGCTCTCAAGAGAAGCCACTAGTGAAACCTATGGCCCCCGGGTCTATCTTCATCATATTTTTCTCCTACTACTTTGTTATTTACTTTGCCTTTATTTTACATTGCATCTTTATCATAAAAATACCAAAAATATTATCTTTATCATATCTATCAGATCTCACTCTCGTAAGTAGCCTCATAGGGATTGACAACACCTATTTGCGTTGGTTGCGAGGATTTATTTGTTTTGTGCAGGTACGAGGGACTTGCGCGTAGCCTCCTACTGGATCGATACCTTGGTTCTCAAAAACTGAGGGAAATACTTATGCTATTTTGCTGCATCATCCCTTCCTCTTCAGGGAAAACTAACGCAGTGCTCAAGAGGTACCAAGAAGGATTTCTGGCGCCGTTGTCGGGGAGGTCTTCGCAAAAGTCAACATACCAAGTACCCATCACATGCCTTATCTCTCGCATTACTTTATTTGCCATTTGCCTCTCGTTTTTCTCTCCCCCATTTCACCCTTGCCGTTTTATTCGCCCTCTCTCTCTCTCTATCCTCCCTCTCTTTCTCTATTTGCCTCTTTTGCCCATTTCTTGTTTGCTCGTATGGTTGGAATAGTTGTTTTTTTATTACTAAACAGAGAACCTAAAACCTATGGATCCTCATCCGCTTGCTAATCTTTTTAAGAGATCCAATTATGATGAACCAATTGCTAGTGAGTTTTGTGCACTAGATTATCTTTATGAAGTTTTGCTTGAAATTCGTGAATCTGAATATTGTGATGAAGAACTCTATGGAGTGATTCACGATAGATCTTTGAATAAAAAGCATGATTGGAATGATTTACTACAAATTCTCTTGATGTCAATTGTGCTAATAATATGCAAAACCCTAAGCTTGGGGATGCTAGTTTTGCTATGTCCTCTACTAGTTGCAATGATCATGATTGGGGTGATTCTTCTTATGATCTTGAAAATTTATTTAAGCCCCATGATGAATATGAGATTTATAATAGTGTTTGCAATATTATTGAAAGTGGGTTTGGAAGAGTGTCAACTTTAGATCCCATATATTTGGAGAATGTTCAATCTTATGAATTTTTTGATAAAAGTGGGTGTGAAGAGGTCATGACTTTAGTTAATGTTAATCCCACTATTTTGGAAGCGTGTCAACTTTGAATGCTTGTGGATCGTGTTGAAAATATTTTATGTGATAGCTATTTTGTTGAATTTGCTGATGATCCCACATGCAATTATTATGACAGAGGAAAATATGGTGGTAGAAATTTTCATGTTACTAAATTACCTCTCGTTATGTTGAGATTGCTATTGTTTCTTTCCGCTTCCTTGCATATGCTAGTTTTTGCTTGCCTTGATAATTTGTTTGCCTATAAGATGCCTATTAATAGGAAGTATGTTATACTTAGATGAGTTTGTCACATGTTTTATGATGCTTTCTTTGTGCTTCAATACTTGTCTTTCATGTGAGCATCATTAAAATTATCAATGCCTAGCTATAAGGCTTTAAAGAAAAGCGCTTGTTGGGAGACAACCCAATATTTATCCTTGCTGTTATTAAATAAATAAATTATCTATCCTCTGTTTTGGTTGTGTTTTTTGTGTTTAATTAGTGTTTGTGCCAAGTAGAACCGTTGGGAAGACTTGAGGAAAGTCTTGTTGAACTTGCTGTAAAAAACAGAAACTTTAGTGCTCACGAGAACTGCTGCCATTTTTATTTGAAGAGTGCTATTTAGTTAATTATTTTTGCAGATGATTAATAGATAAATTCCTCACGTCAATAAATTTATTTTAGAATTTTTGGGCTTCCAGATCATGCACTAGCTACAGATTACTACAGACTGTTCTATTTTTGACAGATTCTGTTTTTCGTGTGTTGTTTGCTTATTTTGATGAATCTATGTCTTGTAAAATAGTTTATAAACCATATAGAAGTTGGAATACAGTAGGTATAACACCAATATAAATAAAGAATGAGTTCATTACAGTACATTGAAGTGGTCTTTTGTTTTCTTTCGTTAACGGAGCTCACGAGATTTTCTACTTTAAGTTTTGTGTTGTGAAGTTTTCAAGTTTTGGGTAAAGATTTGATGGATTATGGAACAAGGAGTGGCAAGAGCCTAAGCTTGGAGATGCCCCGGAAGGAATCCCCTCTTTCGTCTACTTCTATCGGTACCTTTACTTGGAGCTATATTTTTATTCGCCACATGATTTGTGTTTTGCTTGGAGCGTCTTGTATTATTTGAGTCTTTATTTGTTAGTTTACCACAATCATCATTGCTGTACACACCTTTTGAGTGAGCCATACATGATTTGGACTTTGTTAGAATACTCTATGTGCTTCGCTTATATCTTTTGAGTCATATAATTTTGCTCTAGTACTTCACTTATATCTTTTAGAGCACGGTGGTGGATTTTTTTATAGAAACTATTGATCTCTCATGCTTCACTTAGATTATTTTGATAATCTTAAATAGCATGGTAATTTCTTAAAATACTAATATGCTTGTTATACAAGATTAATAATAAAACTTTCTTATGAGTGTGTTGAATACTATGATAAGTTTGATACTTGATAATTGTTTTGAGATATGAAGATGGTGATATTAAAGTTGTGCTAGTTGAGTAGTTGTGAATTTGAGAAATACTTGTGTTGAGGTTTGTGATTCCTATAGCATGCATGTATGGTGAACCGTTATGTGATGAAGTCGAAGCATGATTTATTTTTTGATTGTCTTCCTTATGAGTGGTGGTCGGCGACGAGCGATGG
The DNA here is from genome assembly GCF_002162155.2 of Triticum dicoccoides. Classification (NCBI taxonomy): domain Eukaryota; kingdom Viridiplantae; phylum Streptophyta; class Magnoliopsida; order Poales; family Poaceae; genus Triticum; species Triticum dicoccoides. The sequence continues at coordinate 235,718,706 of NC_041382.1, read as the reverse complement.
TCTTTTCCTACCAATCTATCCCCTTAGGAGCATGCACGTAATACTTTGCTTTGATAACTTGTAGATTTTTGCAATAAGTATGTGCGTTCTTTATGACTAATGTTGAGTCCATGGATTATACGCACTCTCACCCTTCCACCTTTGCTAGCCTCTCTAATACCGCGCACCTTTCGCTGGTATCATACACCCACCATATGCCTTCCTCTAAACAACCACCATACCTACCTATTATGGAATTTCCATAGCCATTCCGAGATATATTACCATGTAACTTTCCACCGTTCCGTTTGTTATGACACACTCCATCATTGTCATATTGGTCAGCATGATCATGTAGTTGACAGCGTATTTGTGGCAAAGCCACCGTTCATAATTCTTTCATACATGTCACTCATGCATCATTGCATATCCCGGTACACCGTCGGAGGCATTCATATAGAGTCATATTTTGTTCTAAGTATCGAGTTGTAATTGTTGAGTTGTAAGAAAAATAAAAGTGTGATGATCATCATTATTAGAGCATTGTCCCAGTGAGGAAAGGATGATGGAGACTATGATTCCCCCATAAGTCGGGATGAGACTCCGGACGAAAAAAGAGAGAAAAGAGGCCATAAAAAATAGAAAAGGCCCAAATAAAAAAATGAGAGAAAAAGAGAGAAGGGGCAATGCTACTATCCTTTTACCACACTTGTGCTTCAAAGTAGCACCATAATCTTCATAGTAGAGAGTCTCTCATATTATCACTTTCATATACTAGTGGGAATTTTTCATTATAGAACTTGGCTTGTATATTCCAATGATGGGCTTCCTCAAAATGCCCTAGGTCTTCATGAGCAAGCAGGTTGGATGCACACCCACTTAGTTTCTTTTTGAGCTTTCATATACTTATAGCTCAAGTGCATCCGTTGCATGGCAATCTCTACTCACTCACATTGATATCTATTGATGGGCATCTCCATAGCCCGTTGATACACCTAGTTGATGTGAGACTATCTTCTCCCTTTTTGTCTTCTCCACAACCACCACTCTATTCCACCTATAGTGCTATGTCCATGGCTCATGCTCATGTATTGCGTGAAAATTGAAAAAGTTTTGAGAATGTCAAAAGTATGAAACAATTGATTGGCTTGTCATCGGGGTTGTGCATGATTTAAATATTTTGTGTGGTGAAGATAGAGCATAGCCAAACTATATGATTTTGTAGGGATAAATTTCTTTAGCCATGTTATTTTGAGAAGACATAATTGCTTAGTTAGTATGCTTGAAGTATTATTATTTTTATGTCAATATTAACTTTTGTCTTGAATCTTTCGGATCTGAATATTCATACCACAATTCAGAAGAATTACATTAAGATTATGCCAAGTAGCACTCCGCATCAAAAATTCTGTTTTTATCATTTACCTACTCGAGGACGAGCAGGAATTAAGCTTGGGGATGCTTGATACGTCTCCAACATATCTATAATTTTTAATTGCTCCATGCTATATTATCTACTGTTTTAAACATTATTGGGCTTTATTATCCACTTTTATATTATTTTTGGGACTAACCTATTAACCGGAGGACCAACCCAGAATTGTTGTTTTTTGCCTGTTTTAGGGTTTCGAAGAAAAGGAATATCAAACGGAGTCCAAACGGAATGAAACCTTCGGGAACGTGATTTTCTCATCGAATAAAACTCAGGAGACTTGGACCCTACGCCAAGGCACGTAACAGGAGGCCACGAGGTAGGGGGACACGCCCTACCCTACCAGGCGCGCCCCCAACCTCGTGGGCCCCCTGTTGCTCCACCGACGCACTTCTTCCTCCTATATATATCCACGTACCCCAAACGATCAGAACGGGAGCCAAAACCCTAATTCCACCGCCGTAACTTTCTGTATCCACGAGATCCCATCTTAGGGCCTGTTCCAGAGCTCCGCCGGAGGGGCATCGATCATGGAGGGCTTCTACATCAACACGATAGCCTCTCCGATGGAGTGTGAGTAGTTTATCTCAGACCTACGGGTCCATATTTAGTAGCTAGATGGCTTCTTCTCTCTTTTTGGATCTCAATACAATGTTCTCCCCCTCGCTTTTGGAGATCTATTCGATGTAATCTTATTTTTGCGGTGTGTTTGTTGAGACCGATAAATTGTGGGTTTATGATCAAGTCTATCTATGAATAATATTTGAATCTTCTCTGAATTCTTTTATGTATGATTGGTTATCTTTGCCAGTCTCTTCGAATTATCAGTTTGGTTTGGCCTACTAGATTGATCTTTCTTGCAATGGGAGAAGTGCTTAGCTTTGGGTTCAATCTTGCGGTGTCCTTTCCCGGTGACAGTAAGGGCAGCAAGGCACGCATTGTATTGTTGCCATCGAGGATAACAAGATGGGGTTTTCTTCATATTGCATGAGTCTATCCCTCTACATCATGTCATCTTGCTTAAGGCGTTACTCTGTTTTTAACTTAATACTCTAGATGCATGCTGGATAGCGGTCGATGAGTGGAGTAATAGTAGTAGATGCAGGCAGGAGTCGGTCTACTTGTCTCGGATGTGATGCCTATATACATGATCATGCCTAGATATTCTCATAATTATGCTCAATTCTGTCAATTGCTCAACAGTAATTTGTTCACCCACCGTAGAATACTTATGCTCTCGAGAGAAGCCACTAGTGAAACCTATGGCCCCCGTATCTATCTTCATCATATTGTTCTCCTACTACTTTGTTATTTACTTTGCATCTTTATCATAAAAATACCAAAAATATTATCTTTATCATATCTATCAGATCTCACTCTCGTAAGTAGCCTCATAGGGATTGACAACCCCTATTTGCGTTGGTTGCGAAGATTTATTTGTTTTGTGCAGGTACGAGGGACTTGCGTGTAGCCTCCTACTGGATTGATACCTTGGTTCTCAAAAACTGAGGGAAATACTTACGCTACTTTGCTGCATCATCCCTTCCTCTTCAGGGAAAACCAACGCAGTGCTCAAGAGGTAGCAAGACGCAGCTGCATGACATTCTTTGGGCTGTCCATGACGGAAAAAACCATGGTAGAAGCGAGGGGGAGGAAAATTTCGGGGAGTTCCCGATTACGGTGGGAGGTCGGGGGCCAAGCGATGCGTGTTTCTCTCGTACACATACGCGCATGTGTGTGAGGCGTTGGCTCTAACTGAACCCGAGCAAGGCGTTGGGCTCTAACTGAACCCGAGCGATTGCACTGCAGGCTATGTGTTACTGAACCCAAGCGATCGATCGATGGCTGTTAACTGAACCCGATCGAGCAATTCCTTCACTATTGCTGCTAACTGTAGCTGATCGATGCTGCCTCTGGGATGAACACTGAGTGTTGCGGGGGCTTTGGATGAACAGTGAGTGGTGGCGTTGCCTCTGGAAGAACAAGACCCCATGGTGTGGTGGATGGCTGGATGAACAGTAGATGGTGGAGGGGTGCCCGTGGAGGGGTGGCTGAACAGGACCCCGTGGTGTGGAGGGCTGGATGAACAGTAGACAGTGGAGGGGTGGTTGAACAGTAGCCGGTGGAGTAGCGCGCGGTGGAGGCTCGATGAACAGGAGCCCATGGAGGCTGGAGGAGGTCGACGATAGCCCGTGGAGGCTAGAGGAGGTCGACGGTGGAGATGAACAGTATCCCGTGGAGTCCCGTTTTGCGGTACGCCACACCCCTCCCGATGAACATGACCCCCGTTTCGACCGTAGGAGCTCCGCTTCGTCCGCTTTGCGGTACGCCACACCCCCTCCCGATCAACAGGACCCCCGTTTCGACCGTAGGAGGTCTGTTTCATTCGTTTTGCGGTACGCCACACCGCTCCCGATCAACAGGACCCCCATTTCGACCGTAGGAGGTCCATTTCCTCCGTTTTGCGGTAAGCCAGACCCCTCCCGATCAACAGGACCCCGTTCCAAACGTAGGAGGTCCGTTTCCTCCGTTGTGTGGTACGCCATGCCTCGTTTCCATCGCATGTTCCGTCCAAGCCCTCCCGATGAACACGACCACGCATTCCGTTCCGACCCAGCCGGTTGGCTCCCACGCGTTCCGTTGCCTCCCGATGAACACGACGCATTCCGTTGCCTCCCCATGAACACGACGCATTCCGTTGCCTCCCCATGAACACGACGACGACGCTGCCTCCCCACGAACACGACGACGACGATGTTTCTCCGTTCCGACGCAGCCATGTACACGAGCCCTGGCCGTACGTAAGCGCGAGTAGGCGTTCGAGACCGTGCCCGTATGTACGTACGTGGCTATATTTTCTTTCTTGCACCCTGGCCGCTGTACGTACGTGTACATGCTACATGCGCGCCTCTTCTAGGACACGTGCGCGCCTCTACATCGACCATTATATATGTATGTACACGTTCGTGACCAGAATGACAACGCTACATACGCTTCGACCAGGTGGGTCCCGATTGTCAGGCACTTCCTTGCGTGCGAAGATATAGCTGGTGGGTCACAGCAGTCAGGGGGGCGAATCGTTTTGTTTTTTTTTGCCCGGACGCACTTCCTTGCATGCGAAGGTGTAGCTGGTGGGTCCCAGCAGTCAGGGGGGAAACCTTTTTTTCGCGAAATATGGTGGCCCGTCCGGTGGGTCCCCGGTGTCAGGTGGAGGAATAATTATTTTGCACGTAATAAGGAGACACTTCCTTGCTGCGGCCATGGACCCAGTTGTCAGCCTCTCCACGTACAGTCCACGTCCGATGGAAGCCATTCCTTGACCACGTTGACCATGCCGCGCCGAGAGCACTAGGGCAGTGGACAACGGCGAGGCCTAGGAAGGGGACGACACGGAGCCGGGGAAGATGCAGCAGTGGATGCCCACGCGTAGAGGAGTACGAGAGTTCACTGGTTCGCTGCGGTGTGAGGCTGCGGTCGCCACAAAATAACAGGAGGTGTGGGTGAGTAGAGGGATGGTCTGGCCAGCGGTGGGAGTAGTAGGGGGCGGTGAGGCCTCCACCGCATCGCAGCCAGCCACGGGAGGCAGGAGCACGAGGCACGACCGACGCTGGTTTGGGCGGCTGGAGCAAGAAGACCAGAGGTTGAAGAAGCACTACGACCGTTGGATGGACATCGTACGGTCACTGGAGCTAGAATCGTGCATATATTGACTAAGTTGACAAAGCCCTCCGTCCCTGTCAACTTAGTAGGCCCACAAGTCAGCCTGCCACTATATTGGGTCCCAGCTAACAAGGGGAGTATTCATTTTTTTGTGTGCGTAATAAGGAGGCACTTCCTTGCGTGCGAAGATATAGCTGGTGGGTCTGAGCTGTCAGCGGCGGTAACGTTTTTTTTGCGAAATACAGAGGCCCTTTCGGTGGGTCCTAGATGTCAGGTGGAGGAATCATTATTTTGCGCGTAATAAGGAGGCATTTCCTTGCGTGCGGCCGTGGACCCAGCTGTCGGCCTCTCCATGTACAGTCCACTTCAGATGCATATCGGTCATTGACCACGTTGACCAGGCCGCGCCGAGAGCACCAGGGCGGTGGACGACGGCGAGGCCTAGGAAGGGAACGACACGGAGGCAGGGAAGACTTGGCAGTTGTTTCCCACACGGAGGGGAGTATGACTATACGAGGGTTTACTGGTTCGTTTGCCTTCGCCGGAGAATAACAGCAGGTGTGGGTGAGTAGAGGGATGGCTAGGCCAGCAATGGGAGTACGATGGGGTGGTGAGGCCTGCGCGGCAGCAGAGCCGACCGCGGGGAGGAGGGAGCAGGCAGTCCCGCCGGCGCTTGTTTGAGCGGCTGGAGCAGGAAGAGCAGAGATTGAAGAAGCACGACGGCCGCTGGATGGCCATCCAACAGTCACTACTTGTGCGTCAACCTTTTTTTAGGAAAGCCTCAAATCTGTGGAAAACAGCATACAACCCATTTGCCATTATTTCTAATAATTTACAGCCCATTTGCTAATTCTTAAGGTTTTTTGGAGCCCATATTCTTTTTGCTAGCATTACAGCCCATATTGTGGCCACGGTTAAAAAATTATACGAAATTTTGCATATTTCGGTGCGGTCTGAACTGTTTTTAATCCCGAAATTTCGACTCACATTCAAACTGATTTTAAAAATAAATGTATATCAATATAAAATCCAACAAATTCTCCACGTATAAAAATTAATGTAATTTAAAATCTCGAAATGAAAAAAAAGATATTTGAAACTAATTGCCGGTTTGATGTGTTTTAAAAATATACAGCCCATTTCTCATTACTGATGGGCCATTTTCTCGGCCAGCCAAATGAAAGCTCTCCTCGTCTTGAAAGATTTGCAGCCCAACAAGCCTGACAAAGCGACTTACTTGGCAAATCACAAAAAAACTGGGATGTGGCCGTGGACCCAGCTGTCAGCCTCTCCACGTACAGTACTCTTCCGATGGAAGTCGTTCCTTGACCACGTTGACCACGCCGCGTGGAGAGCACCACGGCGGTGGACGACCGTGAGGCCTAGGAAAGGGACGACGCGGATCCGGGGAAGACGCGGTAGTGGAAGCCCGCGCGAAGAGGAGTACGAGGGTTCACTGCTTCGGCTGCGGTGTGAGGCTGCCGTCGCCGCAGGGCCTGGCCAGCGGTGGGAATAGTAGGGGGCGGTGAGGCCTCCGCGGAAGCACAGCCGGCCACGGGAGGCAGGAGCATGCGGCATGACGGGCGCTGCTTTGGGCGGCTGGAGCAAAAAGACCAGAGGTTGAAGAAGCACTATGGCCGTTGGATGGACATCGTACGGTCACTGGAGCTAGAATCGTTCATATTGACTAAGTTGACAAAGCCCTCCATCCCCGTCAACTTAGTAGGCCCACAAGTCAGCCTCCCACAATGGTGGGTCCCAGCTAGCAGGGGGTATTCATTTTTTGTGCGTAATAAGGAGGCACTTCCTTTCGTGCGAAAATATAGCTGGTGGGTCCGACATGTCA
>NC_041382.1:235704542-235711508 GCF_002162155.2 Triticum dicoccoides | reverse complement strand
TACAGAGGCCCTTCCGGTGGGTCCCAGCTGCCAGGTGGAGGAATCATTATTTTGTGCGTACAGTCCACGGCCGATGGATGTCGTTCATTGACCATGTTGACCAGGCCGTGCCGAGAGCACCATGGCGGTGGACGACGACGAGGCCTAGGAAGGGAACGACACTGAGCTGGGGAAGACTGGGCAATGGTTGCCCACGCAGTGGGGAGTACAAGGGTTTACTAGTCCGGTTGCCGTTGCCGGAAAATAACAGGAGGTGTGGGTGAGTAGAGGAATGGCCTGACCAGCAATGAAGTAGGGTGGGGCGGTGCGGCCTGTGCGGCAGCACAGCCGGCCACGGAGGCGGGAGCAGGGAGTCCCACCGAAGCTAGTTTGGGCGGATGGAGCAAGAAGATCAGATATTGAAGAAGCAGCACGGCCGTTGGATTAACATCCAACGGTCACTGCTGCTAGAATCGTTTGTGGACTAAGTTGACAAAGCCAAAGTACATGTCAACCTAGTAGACCCACAAGTCAGCCTCCAAATCTGTCCCAAACAGCATACAGCCCGAAATTTCTAGCCAGATTCAAATTAATTTTAAATCTAAATATACCTTAATTTAAATTCAATGAAATTTTACCCGCACAAAAACATTGAAATTTAAAATATCAAAATCCGAAAGAAAACAGTATTTTGGAACTAATTGCCTGTTTGTTGTATTTTTTTCATTTTATAGCCCATTTATTATTACTTATAGCCCATTTCTTATTATTTATAGCCCATTTTCTGGGCAAAATGCATCCCTCCTCATCTTGAAAGATTTCCGGCCCAGCGGGGCGTAGAAAAGCAAGTAGGCCTACGTTGGCTATTCTGCAAAAAACAAAATAGTTGGCTAGCCATTTTCAGAAAGGAAAAAAACAAACTGGGTTGGTCATGTGCTAAACATATGAAATAAAATTCTGAACTAGACGGGCCACGGGTCCCGCACAACCCAGTTGATACCCTTCTTCGTCCTGAAAAAACAAAATTACTGCGCGCGCTGCTGGGTCCCTACTGTCATCCTCACCATGTACAGTCATCTCCTTATTCCTCTCGGTTGTTAACCATGTTGACAACACCGGAGGGCGGCGCCGCGGCGAGCGAACCAAGGCGGAGGACGATGGTGAGGCCTCGGATGGGAACAAACAGGAGCCGGGGAAGAACACAGCCAGCCGTGGGAGGCGGGAGCAGGCGGTCCCGCCAACGCTAGTTTGGCTTTGGTGGCTCGAGGAAGAAGAGACTGAATAAACGCGTCAGACGTTGAATATCAATCCAACAGTCAAGATTGGCACAATCATTTGTTGACTGAGCGGACACCAAGTAGCATACTTTTTTATATATAGAAAGAAAATCAAAGACTTGGGAAGGCGTACAGAACAAGCTAGTGTACCAGTAAAGAGATGTTGCTGAGTTTTAGAAAAAAGAAAGACGTGCTCCTGTAGCTGGTTCGAATCCAAACCTAGACTATGACTATCTAATCTACTCTGTAAGTAATGAAACTGACATATCCAACATTCGCTTCTCCTCTTCTCTACATACTCTGCCTAGCATCAGAAGCTCTGGCCGCAGCAACCATGTCCGCTGGATGCTCGTCCACCTGCTCTTCGGCAGACAACAACTAGATATGCGCCAAGTCAGCACCCGTACCATCGCCTGTGGGTCTCATCACACCCCCGCCGGCACGCGCACCGCGGCTGATTGCTCATCGCAACCCGCTGCCGTTGGTGTGGTGCCACTGCTGCAAATCACGCAGAGTCATCCGTCACGTCTCAACCACAATCTGCAACCCTGGCCGAGTCTTCTACAAATGCCCGAATCATGGGGTAATAATATGTTGAAGTGTTGTTCTGCTGCTTTCAGTTGCTGATTTTTTTAATAGTTTGGTTGATGATCTTCCAATTTGATTCGTGCAGAAAAGGGAAGATTCGTCTGATTTGTATTTCTGGGAAGTTGCTGATGTGGGGGAATGCAACAATGCTGATTATTTGGTTAGCCGAGGAATCCCAATACCAGCAGGTTGGGGTGTTGGACAAGTAACTGAAGGAACGGCAGAAGAGGAAAATGCAGAGCAGAATGTTAAAGATGAAGTTCCTCTGATCATGGCCAAGCAACAGCTGCTGAACGGCCTTGACAGCAATGAGGAGATGAAAGAGCTTGTGAAGATAATGGGAAAAATTGATGTGCTCTGTAGGCTGATTGTCTCTTTATTTGCAGCGTATGTAGCACTTGTGATGTATTCAGTGGCTACGACATGAGCACTTTGTTGAAACTAGTAATGAATGAAACATGTATACTAGGCTGGGCGTAGTGTTGTGAACATCTAATGATTTCTATTAACGGAAATCAGAGGGTATCCCCTTTTGCTCATATAAATAAATAAATAGCAGAGGCCATGTCGGGTCAGCTTTGTTCTTATTCGAAGATGTCGAGCAAATTGCAGTCCAACAGCAAACTATGTCATCAAATTCAAGTTTCACAGCCAAATATGAGTACAACTAAACAACAATGTCATCATGTTTTAGTTGTCATACAATCACCAAACACAAATCAGCATACATAACAAGTGATGTTCTCACAACAAAATACTAAACAACATGTTCATCAGGTTTCAGTTGTCGCAGCAAACACAATTTCACATAGTAGATAAAAAATCTCTTCTGACAGGCAAATATGACAAAAGCAATGTAATCATCATCCGCAGCAGCAGCATCAACATCTTCGCCATGTGTATCAGTCTGAATCGTAATTCCCCACGGTGTCATCTTCTTCTTCGTCCTCAACGTCCTCGAACATTGGATTCTTCTTGATCAACTCTTGTATGTCCACAGCACGACACACAATCTTTTCGCCGGTGTCATTAACGTGATGGTTCTCAAAGATATTAGGAACATCTATGTTATCTTGTACATCAGGAGCAGTGTAAGCATCATCTTGTTGTGCAACTTCATTAAATGAATTCCTCTGCTCAAACCTTTGCAATACTCTCCAGTCATCGCTACGTGCAAATGTGTCTTCCAAGAAAAATATCCGTGTTGCTTGATTTTCCGAAATAAAAGGCTCGTTGGTCTGGTACGCCGCCTTGACATTGATGGATTTGAAATAATCATCAGCTCTGGGTTTTGCGATCCTGGAAAACAGGTTATACCAACGACAACGCAACAGAACCACACACCGATGATCCTCGAAACTGGAGATATACTGCAACTGAACAATGTCTGTTATGTTAGCATACATTTCAGTTGTCTCTTTGTCATACATACCCGTGCTCATGATGGCACTGTTTTGTGTCTTCCTGCCTTCGTCACGTGCAAGGGTGTTGTAGCGCACATCTCCATCAACGCAAGATTCATATTGTCTTATCCGAGTATCAGGACCCATTGCTAGTGAGTAAAGGGCATCATCAACTGCATGCCCATCCTCCCGCATCTTCTTAACCTATGGTTAGAAAATATACAAGCTAATCATCTTATGTACTCAATATATTAAAAAACTGACAGTGCACTTCAAAAGCTTACATGGTTCTTGAACCATTTCACAAATCCTGCCATAACCAGTTTGTCGATGTTCTTGGATTTTGCGGTAGTAACTCCTCTTTGTAGATGTTGCACAACATAGTGATCGCGTCAAACATCTAAATATATAAGAATGTGCTGCAAGTTTAGTAGATTACGATGTATAAGCTGCAGTACTGCACTTACTTGATATAAGGTAGTATCTCAGGAAAGTTATTCAACACATACCAAACCATTTTGTCCAAATCTTTAGGTTTGTCCTCTTGTCGACTCTTCCCTGTAACTCGAACAGAATAATCGAAAACATTGAGCCCGGTATTGTCTTCACCCACCTCTTTGCTAAGCTGATCAGTTGTTTCAATGTATTTTGAGCAGAATGTCAACGCTTCTATAACAATGTAGGCCTCTGCAATGGAACCCTCGGGTCTAGCTCTGTTCCTAACATAGCCCTTGAAAGTGCCTAGCCGCCTTTCAATAGGGTACATCCAGCCATACTGTACTGGACCTCTAAGTAGTGCCTCATCAGGTAGATGAACAGCCAAATGCACCATCACATCAAAGAAGGTTGGAGGATATATCTTCTCAAGGTCGCATAGGATAGTTGGTATCTTGTCTCTAAGACGCTCCAAAGCATCTATCCTGATATTCCTACTGCAGAGTTCCCTGAAGAATTGTCCCAACTCTGCAACTGCTCTGTATAAGTCAGGGTGGCCCAATCCTCTAAGGATAACAGGTAAAACCCTTTGAAGTAGGACGTGGCAGTCATGAGTTTTCAACCCTTGTACCTTGTTTCCATCTGCACTGACTCTCCTTTCAGGGTTGGAAGCAAATCCATGTGGGAATCTCACACGTGACAGGACCTCGCAGAATTATTTTCTTTTTACCTTGTCCAAGACGTACACAGCTGGTGCCATATCCCGTGGTTTACCTTCATCTTGCACCTGCAAATCCTTTCTAATACCCAGGTGTGTCAAATCAATCCTAGATTTTAAGGTATCTTTCGTCTTGCCTTCAATATTAAGAAGTGTGCCGATAATGCTGTCACATATATTTTTCTCGATGTGCATCACATCAAGATTATGCCGCAGATCCAAATCGTTCCAATACTCCAAGTCCCACAAAGTGGACCTGTGGGTAAACAATAATCTCTCTTCTACCCTGCCACACTTCCTTTTCCCACTACCATTACCAGGATGGTTTCCTGGTGTAATATGCCTGACCTTCTCTAATTCCACTTGCAACTCATCGGTGGTGAGCCTCTTTGTCGCATCATGGTTTTCATGCTTTGCATTGAACACATGTCTTTGGTATTTTCTAGGATGCGGCTTGTCCTTGGCAAGGAAACGGCAGTGTCCAATGTAACAGATCTTGCTAAGTATTGTGTATGACAGCGGATTCGTGTCACAGCGAACACATGCATTGTAACCATGTGTCGTTCTCCCTGACATAGTGCCCAAAGCCGGATAATCATGGATGCACCAAATTATAACAACACGCAGAAAGAAATCAGCTGGTGGGCTGCTATATAGGTCTCGAGTGAGAACACCCATCCATAGCTGTTGAAGTTCCTCCATAAGAGGCTCCATGAACAAATCAAAATCCTTTCCAAGACTTTTTGGACCTGGGATGAGCAAGGCCATCATGTAGTTTGATTCTTTGGTGCAAACATTTGGAGGCATGTTGTAAGGGATAACAAGCACTGGCCACATGCTATATGTGGCGCTCTGGTGGCCAAATGGGTTAAATCCATCTGAAGCTAAGCCAAGTCTAATGTTTCTCGGGTCAGCAGCAAACTCATTGTGTTTATCATTGAAGCTTTTCCACTCACTACCATGAGATGGATGGCTCATTACATTCTGATCTCTGTACTCCTGGTTCCTAGAATGCCACAGTACATCCTCTCTTGTTTCAGCATCATGAAACAACCTCTGCAATCTTGGTGTAATTGGAAAATGTCTCAGAACATTATGAGGAATCCTCTTCATAGCATCGCCATATTTCCATCTTGATGATTTGCATTTCGGGCATTCACTTAAGTTGGCATAATCCTTCCGGAACAGAACACGATTATTCTTACAAACATGGATCATATCATATCCAATTCCAACTGCATGAAGGAAATTCTTCATTTTACTGTAGGTGTGTGGCAGCTCAGACGCATCTGGGAAAGATTTGCGGAAAGCAGCCAACATCGCATGGAATGATTTGTTGGTCATCCGCTCAGATGTCTTCACCTGAAGAAAGGTGACCGTAGTTGAGAATACTGACAGCTTATTTCCTGGGGTGACAGCAACGTTGCATTATTCCAACATGCGGGCCCATCGTTTTTCTTTTGCAGGTGAAAGTTCACGGAATGCACGAGCATTTCGTAGCATTGTTTCAATGTTGGTCAAACTCACTGGCTCCGCCACCACCACCACCTCCTCCTCTTCCACCTGAGCATCAGGCAGATCAAGATGGTGATCTGCTGCTTCCACGTAGTCAATAACATTGATGTTCACAACTTTACCATGATGAACCCACCTAGTATATGTGACCGACATCCCATACAAGTGTAGATGATTTTGCACAGTTGACTGGGGTCTTGTAACTGAATTCATACAACTGCTACACGGGCAGAGCACATCTGATTTCGGAGCACCGTACTCAGCTGTGATAAAGTTCATGAAGTTTTCAACGCCCTCGGCATATGCAGCGGAGAATCTTCAAGCAGAAGTTATCCAAGTCATGTCCATCTGTTAGACATACAAATTAGTTCTTCTACTAGATATTACCGGAAAACATATATGCCTTTTTATGAAGTCCAGAAAAAAATACCTAGGTCGATGTCTAAAGCTATGGCAAGATATTTGGATGAGCATATCTAAGTAACGAAATATATGTAAAGCTAATTCAGCAAACATATTTGAGTGCCAAATTATGGCAGGTTGTTTCAGCAGTCAATGAGGCCGAGCGCACAGCCATCGAACTATCGAAGGCCATCGCAGCAAAAAAGATCGAGTATAAAACGGTGTAGAGCTATTTCACCTAACAGATTGGCTACTAGACCATGGCAATCTACATCACAATAAATATATGGCAGGATATTTTAGCAACTAATCGGCCTTGGCATGCCATCTCAGCTAAGCAGATTGAGTGCAGAATAGGGCAAGGAAGCTTCTTAAGCAGAGCATATTAACAGTAAACTACTTTGGCAAACAGTGAGATTAACAGTGTCTATCAGCTAACATTCAGCGCTACACCGACATGAACGGGGCCTTAGTCTAGAATGCGCGTACCGTGGGAGAAGCTGACCGTCGTGTGTCTCCACACGAACGTCGCCAGCGGTGGCGGCACTGACCGCCGTGTGCCTCCACAAGAATGTAGCCAGAGGTGGCGGCGTGGCTAGAGGACGGCAGTCTACAAGAGCGTATTGTGGGAGCGAGAGGATCGCTGAAC
>NC_041382.1:235522980-235704337 GCF_002162155.2 Triticum dicoccoides | reverse complement strand
GTGCCAACGTATCGGCACGGCGGGGAGGGCGTCTTTGGCGGAGCGAATGGAGTGGAGGGGGACAGGGGGGAGGGGGGTTTGGGGAATATTATTGGCTAGTTGGCCGAAGGGCGGTTGAATCGGATTTGGGGAATTTTTGGGTGTGGAGGGGGGGAGGATTTTCGCGCGGTGGGCAGGGGGAGTTTGGCGCATGGTCGGTTTCTCCAAGTGCAGTCCCACGTGTCAGTGAAGAGGCAAGCTGAAGCGCGTTCCGTTTGCGTGAGTCGTGTGTAGGACCGAACATGTGTGGGGTGCAATGCGACCGCGTCAGGAGTGCTGTGAGTGTACCGCCTTTTTTCCTTTTAAACTAGGTGCTTCGCCCCCTCAAAAAAAATTTGTTGCTTCGTGCAATGCATCGATACTACTACTAGTAATCCGGTAATCCCGACTAAAATGGCGCGGCCGGGTCTTTTCCCGTGCGATATGCTGGGAGGTTGGCTTAGTTGGGTTTTTTAGGACGAGTAATGCTACACCTACGTAATCCCAGTTACGTAATTAACATAATGTGAAACGTGTGAGCTGTTGATTGTAGATTGGGGGATGGAGGGGCCCACCGCCATGAAAATCAGGGGAGGAGAGAGAGAGGCAATTTACGTTAACCCTTTCATAGGTTCTCGTAGATGTAGAAAGATGTGAAATGCGTGAATGTGTAGTGGACGTACTATTGGAGTGCCTAAGATAATTTGTGTATGTATAGACCCAATGTGTTTATTTTACTTCGCATGTTAGATTTGTCTCAGTTCAATAAAAAGCAAAGTTGGTGATGATGGTGTTCCTGTCATCCTGCAATATAGGCCGTCCGATCTATATCTAACGGATAGGAAGGAAACTATGACAATTTACCCGCACTCCTCTCCACATTTGCAGATAAGGCTTTCCCTCATTCATCCTTTTCTCCCACAAGATCTTGATCTTCCGTGCAACGCACGGGCATCTTGCTAGTACTCCTACAATATGTATATTATTGTGAAAGTTCATATACACCGGCCGAGATTAATGCAAACACGACATATTTTCATTACATTTTGAACTTTTATAGGACAGAAAAATAAAAGAAACCCGACCCTAAACCTATTCTACGGCGGCGACCGACGTCCTCCATCTGCGATCTCTATGTACGGGGGCGGGGTTCAAGACCCGTGAAGTGAAGGTGCGGTCTCCGGCGAGGAAGAGTAGAACCCGGGATACAGACCGGCCAGTTGGCACACCATGCCCTGCCGCCTCCCATGCCCTACTCATCCTCGGAGGAGTCCCCGACCTCGGCGGTGCCAGACGTTGGACGGTGGCAAGTAGGACGCATGGCTGATGGTGCTCCCGTCGTCGGCCGCCAGCGTGGCCACCGCTTGTGCGGTCGCGTCCGCGTTCGGCTACGCCGCTATTGCGTCGTGATAGGTGACTTGAGCAAGGACGGCAACATCGAGCTTCATCCCCGAAGACAAGCTCTCCCGCAGAGCGTTCGCGCTTGCGGTCATGGCAGATGTGGTGCCAGGTAGGAGGACGATGCACTATGGTGTGGAGGTTAGCTGGGCGTTGCCGCTCTAAGTAGCACATTCTAGTGAGGCCAAGCGTCCGGGTGCGTCATTAAGTCGCCGGAGTTGGTTCCTCGGGTACCGAGCCTCTTAACGACGACATACGAACGGATGGCATGAATGCGGGCAGTTGGCGCCGGCTGGGAACGCACCGCACGACGGTGCGAGGGACAAGGGTTTTGGTGTGCCAGGGTAGTCAGCTGCGGTCGTGGCAACGTTGGAGATGCCCTTTGCTCACATGCGATCCCCGCATGTCATTGAAAACGCAAGACGACCCGGCATGGTCTCAGGTCCAGAGGATGCAGTTGGCTGCGCTACGCCACTCCGCGGATGCATCGTGGCGCTCCATGCATCCTCGACGAGCCGGGTGTTGGGGTGTGTTTGGATTGTGGCCAAAGTGCACCTTACCAAAATTTTGTTCATGACCCAAAGATTGGTCTTTGTTTGGATGGTTGCCATTTTTTTGGCATGCCAATGAACTCTAGCCAACTCTAGTTCATTTTTCTTGCCAATGTCAGCCAAATCATGGGAAACCAATACCTCAACCAAAATTTTGGTCATGACCCAAAGATTGGTCTTTGTTTGGATGGTTGCCATTTCTTTGGCATGCCAGTCTAGCCAACTCTAGTTCATTTTTCTTGACAATGTCGGCCAAATCATGGGCAACCAATACCTCAACCAAAATTTTGGCTACCCAATGCTTTGATGGGGCAACCTTGGGCACAAACCAAACATACAGTTGGTCGTTCCACAATACTAACGCCACCCTCGGCACATTGAAACCGACCGTGTCTAGCTACGATATGAGTGTGTCGCTCACCGCAGTCGCCGTGTCCAGAGGCGGTGCTGGAGCTGCGCCCCGTTGTTGGCCCCAACGACCCACATGAACGGTTGTCGGTGGCGAGGAGGTCATGGGCCAGCTCCTCCATTGGACTAGTCTGCCCCACATGTCGGTTTCCCTATTTTCCCGGCCATATTCGAGAGTTAGTGCTCCGAGTTGCACATTAAGCCTTTCACTATGTAGGCCAAGGGAGACAACTTATTGTTTATTTGAGCCGTTCAAGTATAATCATGTGGCGTTTGCTTATTTCTCATTCCTCTCCAACCCTCTTCTCCATCGATCATGTCGCCCTCCAGTCGAGTCCATCCTCTCGCATGCCTCATTTGAACATTCCGCCGAGTATCATTCGCATGTACCCACCCTAGTCCTCTTTCAATAGATCTCCGGACCCCGAGATGAAATCGAGAGGGAACGAGTGGGGGCACGTGATACCTAAGGCGGATTCAAAATTTTGAACCGGTGATCATAGCATCCGCAAATCATATATAAAGGGTATTCAATGTTCATTTCTTTTTTGAACATACAATATACTCCCTCCTATCCTTTCTAGTTTACATATAAGTTTTATGTGTAGTCAAAGTATCTCTACTTTGATCAAAAAGGTATCAACATTCAACAATGCCCAATCAATATTGTTAGATTCATACGTACTCCTAGATTTGTACTCGAGATGGTTTCCAATTTGCCTATCGACAAGATTAATAGTACATGAGATGTATAATGTGAAAATTATATCATTGGAAACTCCTTTCACATAGGAATTTGACCGTATGCTTTGTGTAAGTTGCATGTCATATATTATTACTCTAACATTTGATCAAAGTTAGCCTCGAAAAACTCATTAGACCCTGTATGCTTTGTGTAAGTTGCATGTCTTATATTATTACTCTAACATTTGTGTAAGTTGCATGTCATATATTATTACTCTAACATTTGGTCAAAGTAGTGTAGTGGAAGTGGATCCTCTGACGTAGGTATCCCTGCCTTACCCTCCCTTTCGGTCGCTTACTGGCGGACCCCATGCTTGCTAGGCCCCGCATGTCAGTTACTCAGTGGGTTTGGCCACGTCAGGGGATACTCATCCGTAGTATACTCCCTCTTTTTTTATTTACTCCACATAAAACGGAGGGAGTGGTGGTATAATAAATGATGCGGGCAGGGGAGGGGGAGGGACGTCGGTTTGCTCTCAACTGCGGTCCCACAAGCGAGCGAAAACGCAAGACGAAGCGCGTTCCATTCGGTGAGCGACGTGGAGGGTCCAGCGTGCCGGGCTGCAACGCGAACGCGACAAGAGCGATGTACAATCAAAACCGATTGACCGATCGTCACCGGAACCACTATTCACACCAGAACCTTCGCTGCTTGGCCTACGCCAGCCACTGCCCTAAAACCACACCAAATCTCCAGCCCATTCCCCCACCTTTCGATCCCCTAGCCTGCATCAAGCGTCCCCTAGTTCGCCGGAAAGCCATGGTGCGCCGCAAGATCACTTACTACAAGATGCTGACATCGGAGCGCCGCGCAGAAATCATGGCGGCGGTCGGCGCCACAGACCTCCGTTCCCAAGCTCGCTTTGCGGCGAGCCAATCCCCGAGTTCTCTGGAGCCAAGCTACGAGGAGGAGGAAGCTGATCCAATGTTCATGGCGGAGGTCGCGGCGCAGAAGGCCCCCGATGGGTATGAGACGATGGAAGTCGACTTCGTGCCGGTGTCCGAGTCCCCCATGGTGCAGGCGGACCAGCGGTTCAACATGGCGATACTAAAGGAGGACCGGGAGACAGAGGCTCAACTCGACGCGGAGCGCGCGCATGCCGCTGCCATCGAGGCTCTCTTGCAGGTGGAACCGGATGTCGTGGATGTGAACCGGGCGGCGGAGGCTCAACTTGAGGCGGAGCGCGCGGATGCCGCTGCCATCGAGGCCCTCCTGCAGGCGGAACCGGACGTCCTGGACTTGAACCGGGCGGCACAGGCTCGACTTGACGCAGAGCGCACGGATGCTGCTCTCATCGACGCCCTCCTGCAGGCGGAACCGGACGTCCTGGAATTGAACCAGGCGGCGGAGGCTCGACTCGACGCGGAGCGCGCGGATGCCGCTGCCATCGAGGCCCTCCTGCAGGCGGAACCGGACGTCGTCGACTTGAACCGGGCTGTGCTCTCGTCTGTGCAGAGCGCCCGCACGCTCCGCTTGAACGAGTAGCTAGAGGCCGAGGACAACCACGGTGTGGAGACACACATCGGCAGCGACGGCTGGTTCGCACCGGCAACCAAAGACGACGAGGTCGTCTCTTTCCGCGAGCAGTGATAGTTTTTCTTTATGTTGTTGTTTTTATGGATCTTTTGCTGTGTAAAAACATATATTTGTTATGCAAGTCGCTTGACTTGGGTCAGTCTACCATTTCAGGCGGTTGGATGAATATCCTACGTCTCCTAACCCTTCTTTCCTTCTTCCTCACCTCTTCTTCTTCCCCAACAGACCACCGCACGGGCCGTACGGATACTCCCCAACATGCGGTTGGATAAACATACTCTATAAAAGAAAATTGTGTGTCAGCGATAGGATGGCTAAGTTTGGTTTGTTCACATGCGACAACACGTGTCAGTGAGGGTGCGTTCCCTTGGTTGGGTTTGCGACGTGCAGGAGCGACTGTGTGAGGGCGCGGTGCGACCGCGGCGTGCATGAGCAACCGTGTGAGGGTGTGGTGCGACCGCGACAGCCATGCGCAAGTGTACCTCCTTATCATTTTGAAAACTTTAGGCAAGCTTGGCAAAAATGTGTGGCGAAGTTTGGCAATGCAAGGCCTAGACCCAAGCAGGATAAGTACGTACGTACTAGGAGTACTAGTGTTAAAAAACAAAGGCGGGGTTTTCCTTCGCAGGATTTAATCGATACAAATCCTCATTTCATGTGTCAAATAATGCGTATTTTTTTCTCCAAAGACCAAAGAGCTAACCATCTCACTCCTCATCGCTTGATTAATGCAGCGCCATGCAAACCAACCTTCTCACTTCCGCATGCATGCATGTCGTCTCTCTCTCTCTCCCCTGGCCATCTCTCTGCACGCATGCGCCTCTCGCTCTCTCTCATGTTTCTGCATGAAAGCAGCTCTCTTTGCCTTTGGAAGATGCGAAGCACATGGGAAAGAGAGATGGGATTATTGCAGGCACGCATGCGGTGGAAAGGGATGGAGGGCCCGGTTGGAAAGAGCAGCGAAAAAATGCCAATGCACAGAGCATTGCAGGGAAAATGAAATTTTCTTAGACGCAGACAAAAAAGGACCGGAGGGAGTACTACTAGGAGTACTAGTGCGGTGAGATGGTTTCTCGAAGAAGACGATGGAGAAGCGGAGTCAGCGAAGAGTGAAATGATGGTTGCTTCGTCCGTGCTTTTGTGATTTGACGCCTCACTGCTTTCTGATTTGTGATAGAAGGGACAGGGGAGTAGACTCTGTGCTCTATACTGTACTACATGCGTCCAAGCATGGGAGAAAGAGGAGAGACGTTGCATTTTTCTATTCCTTCAATCAATCAACCAGGGAGCTTCGGTTCCATATTTTTGGCTTTGGCAACACCGTCCACAATGGTTCCCACGATGCCAAAAGCTATTTTCACATTTGGCTATACATTGTGGATGCACTTAACCGTACCACTTGGTTTTGCTCCTGTGCGCTATCTATACAAATCTCAATTATATTGATCTAAAACATTATAGAATCAAGATTAGTAAAAAGGAGGTGATTTTGCCGCGCGGATGGCGGGGGAGGTTTCTTATTTTTGCAATGCTACATCCACGTAATGGTTTACGTAAAGTTACGAACTGATGTGATGTGGTACTATTTGATTGGATTAAAGGAGAGGATTAGGCCCACCCCACCTGAAAATCAGGGGGGCATATATAGATTAGATGGAAAGTATACGTAGCATCTACGTAGCCCTTTGTAAGTCTAGGATTAGGCTTCTTATTTTCGGAGGACGATGTCCTCGCGGTTTGCTAACATGCGGTCCCACGTGTCAGTGCTTTACCAAGACGATCAGCGTCCCACATGAGGCAGAACAACGGCAGAAGCAACACGTGGTTAAGTTGAAGAAGATGAGGGAGAAGCGGATTCAGCAATGAGTGAAATGATGGTTGCTTCGTCCCTCCAACTTAACCGCGGGAAAGGTGCAGCTTTGTGATTTGACGCCTCATTGCTCATTACTATGCCGGCGCCATGACTGGGGTGCTTCACCCCGGCTGCTCTACATTGTATTCCGGTATGGCACGTGGACCCGGTAGCTTGATGTCCCACATGTCGGTGAAAGGGACTAGAAGATTTATGAAAGCGAGCGCTCCACTCTTACGACGGAGGAGTAGACGACACGACGGCCCAGTGAACTGTCACTTGTACAGTATAGTACTATAGTTTTGCTGTTTCGCATGATCCATCGATACAAACCTGATTAAACAGGAAAGGGCGGGATTTTTCCCGCACGGTAGATGATACTGGCCATACATTTCAAAGGCAATTTTAATGTATGCAAACTGAATAATTATAAGTAACAATATGATATCTAGTAAAACTAAAAACACATATTATTTATTGTGTTAGAGTGTAGTAGTAGTGTTGTATTGCATAGTTGTTAGATGTAACATGCGAGAACGTGTAGAGATGTAGTTTTGGAGGGCCTACAGAGAGAAAAGTGTAATACGGTCACCGAACTTCAGAAAAAGCTGATTACGGTCACTATATACATTTTGCGGTGATTATACGGTCACTTGCTCACAGTTCAACATCGGATTGCACTCTGTTGACCGGCCAAATAGTCTGCGTGGCGCCATGTTGACTAGTTAAATTGACCATGTTCCTTGTGGGTCCCACCTGTAAGTTCGCATAGGCAAAAGGACAGATAAACACAAATTTACGCAGGCGCGACAAGGCTCCAACCCGTGCGCGGGAATCACCTGGTTGTGTATGTGTCTGTCAGGGCCTGATGTGTGCGCATGCACGTGTAGGTTGAGCACTTGAGCGTGAGAGTGTGTGTAGGTTGTGTGGTGTACTGGTGTGTGCATGCATGCGTGCGTGCGTGCGTGGCTGCGTGTGTACGTGTGAGTGTTGCGTGCATGCGTGGGTGCATGTGTTGCGTGGATGCAGTTCTTGTGCATGCGTGCGTGTGTGTATAATCACCACACCAGCTCATGTGTGTTAAAACAGATGGCTCAGCATACCAATACAAGGCCACCTTGTCCGCTGTGCCCGCGGTCATGACTTCAAACCACCGTCCAAATATATTTTTGTCGTTTGTTTTCATTCTTACTAGCAAGATGCCCGTGCGTTGCACGTAACATCAAGATGCATTTGTATGACTTGTTTATCTTGTGAGAGAAAATGATGAACGAGGGAAGGCCTTATTTGCAAATGTGGAGAGGTGTGTGGGTACCTTTTTGCAAAATTGCCATAGTTTCTTTCCTATCCGTCAGATATAAATCGGACGGCCTATATTGCAGGATGGCAGGTGCCACATGGAGCATTTAACTGGTCAACTAGTCATGTCATGAGCAAATACAGAGTTGTACGGTGAGCCCGTGACTGTATAATAACCACTAAACGTAAATGGTGACCATAATGAGTGGATTCTGAAGTCCAATGTACGTATCGTGCTTTCGCTTCAAATACAATTATCGTCATTGCATATATCGCGAGAGAAAGATGAAACATGCGTGAATTTTCTGGGGGCTTACTTTTAGCGGACCTGGAGATAGTTTTGTGTGCATACGTGAAAGGGGCATACAGGGGGGTATGCGATGGAGAGAGAGATGCTCTTCGTTTCTCTTTATTATGACTAACTTTGTATATAGTATAAAAATATACAAATTCACAGTGCGGAATAAATATCATTGTGGGCACCATGCAATGCAAATTAGCGTTTGTACTCCTCCATATAACATTGTAATGTTTTATATATGTAGAAACTCTAAAATAATATTTTGGCCACACTTTATTCAAAAGGAATGTTGTATGCGAAATAAACATGAAGAGAGGGCTTTTGAGATCAATGGGGTACGTGATGTAACATGTGTGAATGTGTAGTTGATGCATTTGGCAGGGCCTAGAGAGGTATGTGTGTGTATTACGTATTCGAGAGAGGCATGGATAGAGGGGCCGACGGGGGGCGTGGGAGAGATAGCACGAGAAATGAGAGTGGTCTAGAGAGAGAGACGAATATGATGTCACGATAAGAGATTCCATTCCCTTGAGTGTGTATATGCAAGGGGGGAGGGAATAGAGGCACCAGGAGAAATTTTCTGTGTGTGTGGTGTTTGTGTTGGTATGTGTGGGCGTGAGAAGATAATGAGACGTGGGGGCAGAGGGTGTGTCACCGTGTGAGTTCCGGTGGATCGAGGTGAGGCCCTTCGTTCCATTCTGTCCTGCGCCACATTGGTTGGCCCGTGATGCATTTAGGAAGACCCATGGATGACTAGTCGTACAAGACAAAGATAGCAGAATTGTGAAGGACTCTGTGTCCACTGACAAAGCTGGCTAGGATTTGTAACCCTAGGTTCTCGGACTAAGGTAACCCCTTTATCTCTGATATTACTATTCATCCAACCTAACTTTAAGGGGCATCCTACAGAATGCTCTGCTAGAATCATACTCGTCGATTAGGAAGAGAGGTGTGAGACAATGCGTGAGAGACAGGCGTAAAGATAATGTGCGTACATGAGACACGTAGGCAGGTCCATGTATATAGAAAGGGTCAATGAGGATTGTGCATGTGTATGTTTGCGAGAGGAAGAGTGCTTGTGATAAAGGTTAGTGGAAACAGTTGTGAATGGTTATGAGAGGGAGAGAGGGTCATATCTAGAGCATGTGTGTGAGAAAGACACCTTGGGAGAGAGTGTGTGAGCATGTGTGAGAGACCACTGATGGAGAGTGAAACTACACGTAAAAGACTGCTCTACACATTGATTAAATATATAAATTGTATCCAAATATTAGGATGGGATCATGATATTTGCAATTCGCGTAAGGAGCGGTCATTGATCCATCAGACATCGAGATTCTATCGAATTTGAGCATGTCTATGTTATTATTCGACACAATTGATCCACATAGTTAGTATCTTGAAGTCCAGACAATACATCGCTTTAGCAATCGAATATAAACGTGAGTATAGTTCATGTTGTGTGTGTAAAGCACATTATACATACTAAAGTTACACAATGGACATTATAAATAGCTACCTATGAACTAGCATACATTTGAATTCAACTTAAGGTGGTTTAAAAAAATCGAATTCAACATGAAGTCCATTCAATTATTTGAATTTGATATCATGGCATTTGTAAACCATACCTAAATTATGGGGGCACCAATCTTTGCTCTGATTTTGTACATAATAGCATATGTAGTCGTGTACAAAATATATTCAAATTTAGCTCCTCCATTCCAAAATAATCGTAGTTATAGGATTTTCATGTGTCAAAATTTCAAAAAGAAGCGGATAATTTAATGAGGTTTTCAAACATACAAGGTCAAATATAACGTTGTCTATTTAGGTCAATCCTAATAGTTCAAGAGTACTCTAAACGTGAATGCTTGTGTTTCAAAATTTCCAACGAAGCGCCAAAAGAGCCTCTACTCGCCCGAAACCACGTGAGACCAATGTTTGGTAGTACAAGGAAATTACTTTTCTAATAACTCCGACCTGTGAAACATACCGGCCCGACGTCCAAAGGTCTAAACCGGGGTAGGTTTGTAGCTTCATCTAGACGCCACGCAACTGCATCCGAAAAACATTCATACACAATGGCTGCCTAAGCACACATGCGCGCGGCCGAAATCGCTCACACCCACTATTTGGGACACCTGGGATTACCATCCTACCCCCGACCCGCAGTAGGTCCGAAAGTTAAGAGGGGGGGCAAAGTTTTTACTTTCCCCAAATTTCAAACAAGCGCATCCCATCTTCTGTACAAAAAAGCCAAAAACAAGCGCGTCCCAGACCGAAACATAGTTCCCCCCACCCGTCTGATTCCCCATTCGTACTCCGTGGGCGCCAAAACTACCTCTCCAGCGGCCGTGAAACCCCGGCGTCCTCCATCCTCCGTCCGCCACCCCATCCCACCCATCAACCGCCGCCCTCCTCCATCACGCCGGAGCCAATACCCCGACGTCGTCGTCCACCGCAACCTCAACCGCAACACCCTCCACAGCTAGTAGTTGGAGCCGAGGCCGAGCCGTCCGTACCCGAGCCAGTTCAACCACGCCATCCTGCGCCTCACCGCTGCCACTCCAACTTCGCCACCCTCCACCGCACCGGAGTTGTTCCTGCTACACCGTCCTCCGCCGCCTCGGATCTGCTTCCCCTCCGCCGACATACGGCCACGGCAACACAGTCAACAATTTGGCCATGGGTTCATCCAAGCCTGCACCCTCCAGAACATCGGTTTCCCTGGTAAAAATAAGAAGATCGGCGCGACATGTGGAGGTGACCACACCGGCAACCGAAAAAGGTACTCCTCTTCCCTTATTCGTGCAAATCTTACGTCTCTACTTGCACAGTATTCATCCCACAAAAGACACTAGTTGACCGCTTCTTCTTGATACTAGATGTTCCTAGTAACTCGCGATGCACAAGGTTTCTCCTCATATACTATTTCACCTTAGCTAGAGGTCCGCCGCCCCCTGAATTTCAATTTCTGGCCAGTTGATTCCCAACTAACGGAAGCATTCCCCGGCGTAACAGGCGCTAGTACGCCTATTACGCCGGGGAAGCAGCGCCTTGGTGTTTATCTTAGGGGCGTGTGCGGCCTAGAGCTACTGGCGCCTGATCTGGAGGTCAGCCGGGATTAAAGGGATGGCCTGGGGGCGCTGCCAAGCACGGCGGTGGTGTGAGGTCGATGGGAGGGCGGGGCGGCGGAGGCAGGGGTCTGGGCCGGTGGTCGCTGGCGGTTCGAGAAAGATCGTCAACAGTGACTGGCAGGAGGTAGACGAAGGCCATCTGCCCGTTCCTTATAGATCAGACGGTTCATTAAAAAAATCGATTGACCTATTTATTTTTAGTCAACTGTTATCTTAGATATGACCACATGTGGTGGTGTGCTGGAGGAGTACCTGCATTTCCTATGCTCATATATTACAAAATCATACGGAGTAGAATCTAATTTTGTTTGCCATGCAATGTTGTAGAGATATCATATGTCTCCTGTCATTTATTTTTCAGCCACCTGCTATCTGCTACTTTTACAGTGCACTAGTTCTGCACACACTTCACCCTTACTCTCACTATTGTGTTTTATGCAAGGGTATTTCAGACTCTGATGCCATGAGAGAAGCCAAAAAGAAAAGAGAGAAGTCGCTCCAACTTCGTATGCGGGTAGGCAAGACACGTTACATCACTATAAAGGGTGCAGTGTCAGCAGATGGAGACGATAAACGTAGCTCTGGAGTTGATGACCTCGCTCGCAATGAACCACCATCCCAGGTGCTTGCTTTAACTTTGCGGTGTCATATGTGGTTGCATGTTCCATATGGTGTCTGGCTTGTATTCGAAAGACCGAAGTCGGTAAGATAAGGAAAGGTATTTTTTTACATGAACCACCATCCGGTGAGCACCAGAAGACAAATAGCTAGTCAGGGCACTAGCCGAGCCAGTGACAAGCCCAGCAAAGATAGGCATCACCTGGAAGCCAACTGAAAAGCTGCGATGGTGGCGAAGCAGCCCGCCTCCCACCAGGCTCTCAGGTCCTAGATGATCATGCTCACCACTCCAGTCGTATGTCTAGCTTGTATTGCTTCCAATTTGGCTAAATTGCATCTGCTTAGCTTATACATTATACCTTTGAATATGACATGTCTTTCTGTTTTTGGTACATACTAGTACATCTGTGTATTAACCATGTTCTTAGATCAAACTAATGTTCTTGTGTATCCCTCATCAATCACTTATGACGAGGCGGGCAGGCAAGGGGACTACTCCTCATTTAAAGAATGCATCGTCAGCCTCTCGACGTGATTATCAAGAAAAAGAAATGCTAGATGAAGATAGTGAACGTAGATCTGTAGTTGATTACATCATTTCCCCTACACTAGCATCGCAGGTGCTTGCTCTAACTTGGCAGCGTGATATGTGGTTGCATGTTGCATATGGTGTCTAGATTGTAATTCTTCCAATCTGATTAAACTGCATGTGCTAGTCTGCTTAGCTTATACATTATACCTGTTAATGTGACATGCCTTCCTGTATTTAGTACATAGTACATCTGTCTATTAAGCATGTCCTTACATAAACTATTGTTTTTTTGTATCCCGCATCAATCAACATGACGAGACACCTTTAGTATATGCAGTGCGATATTAGTTGCATCTTTCATATGATTTATAGCATGCGCTGCTTCTAATTTGTTGAAATTCCATTTATGATGGGACGCTTTTAACTTGGCAGAGTCATATTGGTTGCATCTTTCATGTGGTGACTAGCTTGCATTGCTTCTTATTTGCTGGAATGGTTTCTGCTTAGTTTACACAAATAGTTGTGAACATGTCATGTCGTCCTGTTTTTTGTACATATTCCATCCTGGTATCATGTGTTTGCCTTACATCAAAGTAGTGATTGTCAGTATCATGCATGAATGAGTTCTGAAGAGAGAATTTTATTGCTTTTTCTTGTCGGTTTTACTTGACAATTCAAAATCAATAAAGTGGAAGGAAGTTAGCAAGGCAGCGGATAAAGGTGCTCCTTCCGAACGGAGGGCCTCTACAGTTTCTACTCCTCCACACCCCCAAGATGATTTCCAAGACAATACATGCATAGACACTCAACAAAGCTGTGTTTATGATGAGCACGTCTCCCCTAGTGCAGCATCACCGGTGCTCCCTCTAACTTGGCACTGTTATATGTGGTTGCATGTTATGTGTGATGTCTAGCTTGTATTGTTTCTAATTTTGTTGAATTCCATCTGCTTACTTTACACATTATACTTGAATAAGACATGTGTTCCTGTTTCTAGAACATACAATATCTGTCTATCACACCATGTTCTTACATCAAATTACTACTGTTGTGTAACCTGCAACAATCACTTATCATAAGACACGTTTGACTTCGGAGTGTGATATAGGTTACATCTCACATTCTTTTCTAGCTTGTACTACTAATTTGTTGAAATGGCACTTATGACGAGACAGTTTTAACTTGGTTGAGTGATATTCGTTGCATCTTTCATATGGTGTCTAGCTTTCATTGCTTCTAATTTGTTGAAATGCCTTCTCCTTAGTTTACACATCATAAGCTGTGAATATGCAATGCTGTGAATATGCAATGGCACTAATGATGAGAGACCTCTAACATGGTAGTGTCATGTTGTTTGCATCTTGCATATGATTTATTTCTTGTACTACTTCACATTTGTTTAAACGCCATTTATGATGAGACACTGTTAACTTGGCAGAGTGATATTTGTAGCATCTTTCATATGGTGTCTACCTTCCATTGCATTGCTTCTAATTTGGTGAAATGTCTTCTTCTTAGTTTACACATCATAATTCTGGTTATCTCTTCCGTCCTGTTTTTCATACATATTACATCCTCCTATCATGTGGTTGTCTAACATCAAAGTTCAGTTATGCTCCATCACGCATCAATTTGTTCTGAAGAACTAAATTGTTATTCATTTTTCTTGTCGGCTTGACTTAACATGGCACAGAGAAAGAGGAAGAAACACGGAATGGCAGGGAATGAGAAGCGGATGAATCCTGCAGATTCTGCTGGTACTGATGGTGCAATAGAAGGTCAAAGTCCAGCGCAAAATTCTACAAACACGACATCCCATGCTACACAAGTTGCAAAAAAAGGCAAACAGAAACAAATAGCTGCCACCAAACAAGCAGAGACAGCCCTAGTTCTTGCAACACCTACCACAGTCCTACCAGCTGCACGACTTACTCGTGCGTCAACTGAGCTAGCAGCACGTTCCCAAGCTCCCTTGCCACCTGACACTACTTCCCAAGCACTCTTGACACAAGACGAGTTGGCAATATCATATGAACCTTGTGAGCTTCAACAACAAGAAGGTAGTTGCTAGAGTCAAGTTACAGTTGCATGCTTCTTTATATGTAGTCTCACAGTTTGATGTACACTAACACTTCCTATGTTCGTTGTTGGACTAGCACCTAGGAACAAGAGGAAACAAACATCAGGGATAATGCTCGATAGGTTAACTAAATCTAGAGGAGGAAGAATGGAGATCCGTTTTGAGGCAGGTTTAAAAAGGCCACGTGATGCTACAGAGTCAGCCAAGTTAGTATCAGAGGCAGCGGTTGCCGTTAGGTGTCATGTACGTATCCTCCCAACATGGATTCAGTACAGGAATGACAAAGACGAAACCCAGTTCAACACCTTCCTTGACCATTTATCTGTAAGTATGGTTATGTATGGAAACTAGTAATATCGTCTTGCTCTGTCCCATACTTTCTAGGTCGCTGATAATGAGACTCCCATAATTTTCAATAGATGAGGTTCAAGTTGGATAGCCAAGTTGATGCAACCAGACAAGCTTGCACCCATGTTTTCAAGTCTGCTCTACAACAGTATCGGTATAACATGAGGAAAACTCACTTTGAAGGTAAGGCTAACAGTGAACTTTCCCAAACATCTCCAGTGGAAAATATATCGGATGAAGACTGGAGGGGCCTTGTTAAACACTGGTCTGATCTGAAGTATCAGGTACATTATATATATGTGATCAGATCACATGTTGAAGTCCTATTTACACATGTGCCACACAAATCTATCTTCTTGTAGGTGAACTGTTCAAAGAACAAGGCCAACTGTACGAAAGTGAAATTCCAACAGACGACAGGATCTCATAGTTGCACACTGCGAGGCTCTTGTAATTAGCTGTTGTTTCACTCTTTTCGCTGTACCATATTATCATATCTATATTCACTTGTTCGAAATGCAGAGGAAAGCCCGCAAGGACCAAAAAGTACCTGAACCAAATGATGTGGAAATCTTCAAGGGCTGTCACACCAGCAAGAAGAAGGGCATGACTACACCAGTCAAAGCCGATGTTGTAAGTCCTTAATCCTCATGCCTTTTAACTACTACTTACTCTGACTTGTGCCTTGAACTGCATGGTTTGCAGCCAATGTCTCTTACTCTTTTCAATTTTATACACAATTGTCTTAGCGTATCATTGCACCTTACAAGGTTTAAAACAGAGGAGTGATGTTCCTTTGATCTTGACCCGTAATCTAGTTCCGTGCTGGACTTGCCCACACAACGTTACAATTGCATGTTTGTCTGTTCTCAGATGTTTTGTGATATGAATGATGTCATACTATGCTTACCATATTATGAACTTCGTCTCTTTATCCTTAGCCCTCAATACAATGTGAAGAAATAGACAATACATTAGCGATGGTGCATGGTCATATGTTTGGAACCTGGTTTTATTATGTACTTTGCAATGAAATACAACTAATAGTTTACATGGGTTCACCAGAATAAGTTCTGTATATAGACCAAAGCTATTTTGTTTGGTTTTGCTGCCTACTTAATATCTTATGTTCTAGTACTACTAATGTAAAACCTCAACTTTTCAGCGAGCTATGGAAAAAATGGTGGAACCGCCACCTTCTGAAGGTGGCGAGGCAACTATAACCGCAATGTCAGTTGTTGCTGCAGTGGGTCAGTACCTGTCCACTAATGGTGCCAAAAGCACGTTCCTGCGTAATACTGGGTTGGTTGTTAAGGAAATATCATCCAAACTACCTCATGATCAAGATATGCACGCTCAAAGCAATGTTGTATCTGCGCTCCAGACACAAGTCCATTCCCTAACAGAGACCGTTTGTGAAGCAAGGAGAAACATTGCTCAATGTCGTCAAGATATGCTATGTTGTTTAGCAGCCTAGGGGAAATGAAGGCGTGGGTTATGGTGCTCATCGGACAATACATCATGAAAACATAACAGTCAGGTCAAATGAACTGAGCTTCTGAACATCTGGTGGTGCATTTATCTGCTAGACTATTAAGTTTTATGCCAACCTTCCTTTGGTTATATAGTTGTAATTTGTTTTGGTGTGATACAAAATTTATTCTTAACGTGCAGCCACCGGCTGAAGAAAACAGCAAGACATTTTTGTATAGTGTAGGGTGTTCCCTATATTTGCACTGGTGGCGATCTTTGATGCCGAGTGGATGTAATCTGTGCAATCGCCTTAATAGCCTAGCATTAGTTTCGGTCTTATTTATTTCCTAGTCTTCTTTTTCCCTGGTTTGCTAGTGGCCGCAACTACCATGGGCCATATACGGGCCGTAGGATCCATGGGTCTCCTACGGGCCGTCGATAAATGGGCTTGTAATCGGTGGGCCTCGGGCCGTCGGATAAATGGGTCTACATGGGTCGTAATCGGGCGTAATTGGTATCAGCCCAGCACGGTAACAGGCCGTTAACAGGCCGTAGGACAGCAAATGCTTAATTCTGTCACAGGCATAACGGGTCGTTAATGGGCCAGAATATAGCACGGGCTGGAAAGGGCGCAACGGGTTAACACGCCAGAAACAGGCCGACTCTTGCCATGGGCCGAATTTGGCCCATTAGGGTAACAGGCCAGTAACGGGCCGACTCTTGCCATGGGCCGAATTTGGCCCATTAGGGTAACAGGCCAGTAACGGGCCAACTCTTGCCATGGGCCGAATTTGGCCCATTACGGGTACAGGCCCGTAACAGGCCGACTCTTGCCATGGGCCGAATTTGGCCCATTAGGGGAACAGGCCAGTAAGGGCCAGAAGCAATCGAGGGCCGAAAAGGAGCCCAAGAACGTATGGGCCGTCAATAGGCCAAAAGCTAACATGGGCTGGAAACGGCCAATGTAAATCACAGGCCGTTAACGGGTATAAAGAAAATTACTATTCATTATGGGCTAGAGTCACCGTGGGCCTGTAAAGGGCTGAAAGATACGAAGGCCTCATGTGGGCCGAAAGACGTCGTGGGCCATACATGGGCCGAAAGTGAAATGAGTGGTGTTATATTCGAAGGCCCACATGACGTTGTTGGGCCGATTTCCTTTAGGGCCTATTTGCGAAGAGGCCGTTAACAGGCTTTTCATGGGCCAACCCATATGAGGCCAGTAAAGATGAAAACTACTCCATCTCACGTGATGATCGGACATGGTTTAGTTGATATGGATCACGTGATCACTTAGATGATTAGAGGGATGTATATCTAAGTGGGAGTTCTTAAGTAATATGACTAATTGAACCTTAATTTATCATGAACTTAATACCTTATAGTATTTTGCATGTCTATGTTGTTGTAGATAGATGGCCCGTGTTGTTGTTCCATTGAATTTTAATGTGTTCCTAGAGAAAGCTAAGTTGAACGATGATGGTAGCAACTACACGGACTATCCTCATTGCTGCACAGAAGAATTACATCCTGGAAGCACCTCTAGGTGATAAACCCGCTGTAGGAGCAACACCAGATGTTATGAACGTCTGATAGAGCAAAGCTAATGACTACTCGATAGTTCAGTGTGTCATGCTTTACGGCTTAGAACCGGGACTTCAACGACGTTTTGAACGTCATGGAGCATATGAGATGTTCCAGGAGTTGAAGTTGATATTTCAAGCAAATGCCTGGATTGAGAGATATGAAGTCTCTAATAAGTTCTACAACTGCAAAATGGAGGAGAATGGTTCTGCCAGTGAACATATACTCAGAATGTCTGGGTACCATAACCACTAGACTCAGTTGGGAGTTAATCTTCCTGATGATAGTGTCATTGACAGAGTTCTTCAATCACTGCCACCAAGCTACAAGAGCTTCGTGATGAACTATTAGATGCAAGGAATGGATAAGACAATTCCCGAGCTCTTCGCAATGCTAAAGGTTGCGGAGATAGAAATCAAGAAGGAGCATCAAGTGTTGATGGTCAACAAGACCACCAGTTTCAAGAAAAAGGGTAAAGGGAAGAAGGGGAACTTCAAGAAGAATGGAAGCAAGTTGCTTCTCAAGTGAAGAAGCCCAAGTCTAGACCTAAGCCTGAGACTGTGTGCTTCTACTGCAAAGGGACTAGTCACTGGAAGTGGAACTGGCCCAAGTATTTGGTGGAGAAGAATGATGGCAAAGTGAAAGGTATATTTGATATACATGTTATTGATGTGTACCTTACTAATGCTCGCAGTAGTGTCTGGGTATTTGATACTGGTTCTGTTGCTAATATTTGCAACTCGAAACAGGGGCTACGGATTAAGCAAAGATTAGCTAAGGACGAGGTGATGATGCGCGTGGGAAATGGTTCCAAAGTCGATGTGTTCGCCTTCGGCACGCTACCTCTATATCTACCTTCGGGATTAGTTTTAGACCTAAATAATTGTTATTTGGTGCCAGCGATGAGCATGAACATTATATCTAGATCTTGTTTGATGCGAGACGGTTATTCATTTAAATCAGAGAATAATGGTTGTTCTATTTATATGAGTAATATCTTTTATGGTCATGCACCCTTGTTGAGTGGTCTATTTTTACTAAATCTTGATAGTAGTGATACACATGTTCATAGTATTGAAGCCAAAAGATATAACATTAATAATGATAGTGCAACTTATTTATGGCACCGCCATTTAGGTCATATTGGTGTAAAGCGCCTGAAGAAACTCCATGCTGATGGGCTTTTGGAATCACTTGATTATGAATCACTTGATGCTTGCGAACCATGCCTCATGGGCAAGATGACTAAGACTCTGTTCTCCGGAACAATGGAGCGAGCAATAGACTTGTTGGAAATAATACATACTGATGTATGAGGTCCGATGAGTATTGGTGCTCGCGGCGGGTATCATTATTTTCTTACCTTCACAGATGATTTGAGTAGATATGGGTATATCTACTTGATGAAACATAAGTCTGAAACATTTGAAAAGTTCAAAGAATTTCAGAGTGAAGTGGAAAATCATCGTAGAAAGAAAATTAAGTTTCGATGATCTGATCGTGGAGGTGAATATTTGAGTTACGAGTTTGGTCTTCATTTGAAACAATGCGGAATAGTTTCGTAACTCACACCACCTAGAACACCATAGCATAATGGTGTGTCTGAACGTCATAACCACACTTTATTAGATATGGTGCGATCTATGATGTCTCTTACTGATTTACCGCTATCGTTTTGGGGTTATGCTTTAGAGATGGCTGCATTCACTTTAAATAGGACACCATCAAAATCCGTTGAGACGACACCTTATGAAGTGTGGTTTGGCAAGAAACCCAAGTTGTCGTTTCTTAAACTTTGGGGTTGCGATGCTTATGTGAAAAGGATTCAACCTGATAAGCTCGAATCCAAATCAGAGAAATGTGTCTTCATAGGATACCCAAAGGAGACTGTTGGGTACACCTTCTATCACAGATCCGAAGGCAAGATATTCGTTGCTAAGAATGGATCCTTTCTAGAGAAGGAGTTTCTCTCGAAAGAAGTGAGTGGGAGGAAAGTAGAACTTGATGAGGTAACTGTACCTGCTCCCTTATTGGAAAGTAGTTCATCACAGAAATTAGTTCCAGTGATTCCTACACTAGTAAGTGAGGAAGCTAATGATGATGATCATGAAACTTCTGATCAAGTTACTACCGAACCTCGTAGGTCAACCAGAGTAAGATCCACACCAGAGTGGTACGGTAATCCTGTTCTAGAGGTCATGTTACTTGACCATGATGAACCTACGAACTATGAGGAAGCGATGATGAGCCCAGATTCCGCAAAATGGGTTGAGGCCATGAAATCTGAGATGGGATCCATGTATGAGAACAAAGTGTGGAATTTGGTTGACTTTCCCGATGATCGGCAAGCCATAGAGAATAAATGGGTCTTCAAGAAGAAGACTGAAGCTGACGGTAATGTTACTGTCTACAAAGCTCGAATTGTTGCAAAAGGTTTTCGACAAGTTCAAGGAGTTGACTACGATGATACCTTCGCACCCGTAGCGATTCTTAAGTCTATCTGAATCATGTTAGCAATTACCGCATTTTATGATTATGAAATTTGGCAAATGAATGTCAAAATTGCATTCCTTAATGGATATCTTAGAGAAGAGTTGTATATGATGCAACCAGAAGGTTTTGTCGATCCAAAAGGTGCTAAGAAAGTGTGCAAGCTCCAATGATCCATTTATGGACTGGTGCAAGCCCCTCGGAGTTCGAATATACGCTTTGATAGTGTGATCAAAGCATATGGTTTTATATAGACTGTTGGAGAAGCCTGTATTTACAAGAAAGTGAGTGGGAGCTCTGTAGCATTTCTGATATTATATGTGGATGGCATATTGTTGATCGGAAATGATTCTGAATTTCTGAATAGCATAGAAGGATACTTGAATAAGAATTTTTCAATGAAAGACCTCGGTGAAGCTGCTTATATATTGGGCATCAAGATCTATAGAGATAGATCAAGACGCTTAATTGGACTTTCACAAAGCACATGCCTTGATAAAGTTTTGAAGAAGTTCAAAATGGATCAAGCAAAGAAGGGGTTCTTGCCTGTGTTACAAGGTGTGAAGTTGAGTCAGACTCAATGCCCGACCACTGCAGAAGATAGAGAGAAAATGAAAGCCATTCCCTATGATTCAGCCATAGGTTCTATCATGTATGCAATGATGTGTACCAGACCTCATGTGTGCCTTGCTATTAGTTTAGTAGGGAGGTACCAAAGTAATCCAGGAGTGGATCACTAGACAGCGGTCAAGAATATCCTGAAATACCTGAAAAGGACTAAGGATATGTTTCTCGTTTATCGAGGTGACAAAGAGCTCGTTGTAAACGGTTTTGTCGATGCAAGCTTTGA
Organism: Triticum dicoccoides; assembly: GCF_002162155.2. Classification (NCBI taxonomy): domain Eukaryota; kingdom Viridiplantae; phylum Streptophyta; class Magnoliopsida; order Poales; family Poaceae; genus Triticum; species Triticum dicoccoides. The sequence continues at coordinate 235,683,114 of NC_041382.1, read as the reverse complement.
CACTGATCCGGATGACTATAAGTCACAAACCGGATACGTATTTTTATTGAATGGTGGAGCTGTCAGTTGGTGCAGTTCCAACCAGAGCGTCGTGGCTGGATCTACGTGTGAAGCGGAGTACATAGCTGCTTCAAAAGCAGCAAATGAAAGAGTCTGGATGAAGGATTACATATCCGATCTAGGTGTCATACCTAGTGCATCGGGTCCAATGAAAATCTTTTGTGACAATACTGGTGCAATTGCCTTGGCAAAGGAATCCAGATTTCACAAGAGAACCAAGCACATCAAGAGACTCTTCAATTCCATCCGTGATCAAGTCAAGGAGGGACACATAGATATTTGCAAGATACATACGGATCTGAATGTTGCAGACCCGTTGACTAAGCCTCTCTCACAAGCAAAACATGATCAGCACCAAGACTCCATGGGTGTTAGAATCATTACAATTAATCTAGATTATTGACTCTAGTGCAAGTGGGAGACTAACGGAAATATGTCCTAGAGGCAATAATAAAGTTGTTATTTATATTTCCTTATATCATGATAAATGTTTATTATTCATACTAGAATTGTATTAACTGGAAACTTAGTACATGTGTGAATACATAGAAAAAATGAATGTCACTAGTATGCCTCTACTTGACTAGCTCGTCAATCAAAGATGGTTAAGTTTCCTAGCCATGGACAAGAGTTGTCATTTGATGAACGGAATCACATCATTAGATAATGATGTGATTGACTTGAACCATCCGTTAGCTTAGCAATTTGATCGTTTAGTTTACTGCTATTGCTTTCTCCATAACTTATACATCTTCCTATGACTATGAGATTATGCAACTCCCGAATACAGGAGGAACACTTAGTGTGCTATCCAACGTCACAAGTAACTGGGTGACTATAAAGATACTCTACAGGTGTCTTCGATGGTGTTTGTTGAGTTGGCATAGATCGAGATTAGGATTTGTCACTCCATGTATCGGAGAGGTATCTCTGGGCCCTCTCGGTAATGCACATCACTATAAGCATTGGAAGCAATGTGACTAATGAGTTAGTTACGGGATGTTGCATTACGGAACGAGCAAAGAGACTTGCCGGTAACGAGATTGAACTAGGTATTGAGATACCGACGATCAAATCTCGGGCAAGTAAAATATTGATGACAAAGGGAAGAACGTATGTTGTTATGTGGTTTGACCGATAAAGATCTTCATAGAATATGTAGGAACCAATATGAGCATCCAGGTTCTGCTATAGATTATTGACCGGAAATGAGTCTCGGTCATGTCTACATAGTTCTCGAACCCATAGGGTCCGCACGCTTAACATTCGATGATGATCGGTATTATGATTTTATGTGTTTTGATGTATCGAAGGTAGTTTGGAGTCCCGGATGTGATCACGAACATGACGATGAGTCTCAAAATGGTTGAGACATAAAGATTGATATATTGGACGGATATGTTCGGACACCGGAAGTGTTCCGGAGAAGTTTTAGATAAAACCGGAGTGCCGGAGGGTTATCGGAAACCCTGGGGGAACTAATGGGCCTCGATGGGCCTTAGTGGAGAGATAGAGAGGGGCGGCCAGGGCAGGCCGCGCGCCCCCTTCCCCTTGAGTCCAAATTGGACTAGGAAGGGGGCGGGCCCCCCTTTTCCTTTCCCCTCTCCCTCTCCTTCCTTCCCCTCTCTCCCTTTTGGTGGAAACCTACTAGGACTTGGAGTCCTAGTAGGATTCCCCTCTTGGGGGCGTGCCAAGGAGGGCCGGCCGGCCTCCCCCTCCCTCCATTATATACGTGGGGATGGGGCACCCCAGAACACACACACGTTGATTGTTTAGCCGTGTGCGGTGCCCCCCTCCATAGATTTCCACCTCGGTCATATCATTGTAGTGCTTAGGCGAAGCCCTGCATCGGTAGCTTCATCATCACCGTCATCATGCCATCGTGCTGACGAAACTCTCCCTCGACCTCAGCTGGATCTAGAGTTCGTGGGACGTCACGGAGCTGAACGTGTGCAGATCGCGGAGGTGTCGTACCTTCGATGCTAGGATCGGTCAGATCATGAAGACATACGACTAAATCAACTGAGTTCTCATAACGCTTCCTCTTGCGGTCTACGAGGGTACGTGGATAACACTCTCCCTTATCGTTGCTATGCATCACCTAGTTGGATCTTGCGTGTGCGTAGGATTTTTTTTTGAAATTACTGCATTCCCCAACATATACACATATTCATAATATTGATGCCAAAAGATGGAAAGTTGATAATTATAGTGCAACATATTTGTGGCACTACCGTTTAGGTCATATTGGTGTAAAGCACATGAAGAATCTCCATGCAGATGGGCTTTTGGAATCACTTGATTATGAATCATTTGATACTTGCGAACCATGCCTCATGTGTAAGATGACTAAATCTCCGTTCTACGGAACAATGGAGTGAGCCAATGACTTCTTGGAAATAATACATACCGATGTATGCGGTCCAATGAGTGTTGAGGCACACGGCGGGTATCGTTATTTTCTGACCTTCACTGATGATTTGAGCATATATGGCTATATCTACTTGATGAAACACAAGTCTGAAACATTTGAAAAGTTCAAAGAATTTCAGAGTGAAGTGGAGAATCATCATAACAAGAAAATAAAGTTTCTACGATCTGATCGCAGAGGCAAATATTTGAGTTACGAATTTGGCCTTCATTTAAAACAATGTGGAATAGTTTCACAACTCATGCCACCTGGAACACCATAGCGTAATGGTGTGTCTGAACGTCGTAATCATACTTTGTTAGATATGGTGCGATCTATGATGTTTCTTACCAATTACCACTATCATTTTTGGGTTATGCATTAGAGACAGCTGCATTCACTTTAAATAGGGCACCGTCTAAATCCATTGAGATGACACCGTATGAACTGTGGTTTGGCAAGAAACCTAAGTTGTTGTTTCTTAAAGTTTGGGGTTGCGATGCTTATGTGAAAAAGCTTCAGCCTGATAAGCTCGAACCCAAATCGAAGAAGTGCGTCTTCATAGGATACCCAAAAGAAACTGTTGGGTACACCTTCTATCACAGATCCGAAGGCAAGATCTTTGTTGTTAAGAATTGATCCTTTCTAGAGAAGGAGTTTCTCTCGAAAGAAGTGAGTGGGAGGAAAGTAGAACTTGATGAGGTAATTGTACCTTCTATCTAATTGGAAAGTAGTCCATCACAGAAATCAGTTCTAGTGATGCCTACACCAACTATAAAGGAAGCTAATGATAATGATCATGAAACTTCAGACCAAGTTACAACCGAACCTCGTAGGTTAACCAGAGAACGTTACACACCTGAGTGGTATGGTAATCCTGTTCTGGAAGTCATGTTACTAGACTATGACGAACCTACGAACTATGAGGAAGCGATGATGAGCCCAGATTCCGCACAATGTCTTGAGGCCATGAAATTTGAGATAGGATCCATGTATGAGAACAAATTATGGACTTGATGGTAGCTGGAACTACGTCGGTATTTCCCTGGAGAGGGAGGGATGATGTAGCACAGCGATAGTAGGTATTTCCCTCGGTTATGAAACCAAGGTTATCGAACCCAGTAGGAGAACCAAGCAACACAACGTAAACAACCCCTGCACACAAATAACAACACCTCGCAACCCGACGTGTTAAAGGGGTTGTCAATACCTTTCGGGTAACGGCGCCAGAAACAACGTGTGACGAGAGATAAAGTTGTAAATATTGATAGATCGAATGTCAAATAAAATAAATTGCAGCAAGGTATTTTTTGATTTTTTGCTTAATAGATCTGAATAAAAATGCAAAGGAAAAGTAGATCGCAAGGCAAATATATGAGAAAGAAGACCCAGGGGCCGTAGGTTTCACTAGTGGCTTCTCTCAAGAAAAATAGCAAACGGTGGGTAGAAAAATTACTGTTGGGCAATTGATAGAACTTCAAATAATTATGATGATATCCAGGCAATGATCATTACATAGGCATCACGTCCAAGATTAGTAGACCAACTCTTGCCTGCATCTACTACTATTACTCCACACATCGACTGCTATCCAGCATGCATCTAGTGTATTAAGTTCATGGAAAAACAGAGTAATTCAATAAGAACGATGACACGATGTAGACAAGATCCATTTATCTATATGGAGGTAGATATAGATCTCGTCTTTTTATACTTAGTAGCAATGATACATACATGTCGGTTCCCTTTCTGTCACCGGGATCAAGCACCGTAAGATCGGACCCACTATCGGGCACCTCTTCTCATTGCAAGATAAATCAATCAAGTTGGCCAAACAAAACCCAAATATTGGAGAAGAAATACGAGTCTATAAGAGATCATGCATAAACAAGATCAAAGAAACTCAAATACTTTCATGGATATAAAAAGATAGATCTGATCATAAACTCGAAGTTCATCGATCCCAACAAACACACCGCAAAAGAATTACATCATATGGATCTCCAAGAGACCATTGTATTGAGAATCAAGAGAGAGAAATGAAGCCATCTAGCTACTAACTATGGACCGGAAGGTCTACAAAGAACTACTCACGCATCATCGGAGAGGCACCAATGGAGGTGGTGAACCCCATCTGAGATGGTGTCTAGATTGGATCTGGTGACTCTGTGGCGGCTGGATGAATATTTCATTGACTCCCCTAGGGTTCTGCTATTTTTGGGGTATTTATAGAGCAAAGAGGCGATCCGGGAGGCACCCGAGGTGGGCACAACCCACCAGGGCGCGCCTAGGCCTCCTGGTGCGCCCTAGTGGATTCTGCCCCCTCGGGGCACCCCCAGGTGCAACCAGGGCCCATTGCCTTCCTTCTGGCCCATAAAAAATCTTCGTAAAGTTTCGTGGCATTTGGACTCCATTTGATATTGATTTTCTGCGATGTACAAAACATGAAAAAACAACAACTGGCACTTGGCACTATGTCAATAGGTTAGTACTAAAAATGATATAAATGACTATAAAATGATTATAAAACAACCAAGATTGATAATAAAACAACATGGAACAATCAAAAATTATAGATACGTTGGAGACGTATCAGCATCCCCAAGCTTAACTCCTACTTATCCTCGAGTAGGTAAGTGATAAAAACAGAATTTTTGATGTGGAGTGCTGTTCATCAAGTCATATCATATTATTTTCTTTATAGCATGGATGGACTTTTGTGTGATTCAAAGCAATAGTCTAGTTTTGACATATTAATTTAGATACTCAAGCATATCAACAAGCAACCATGTCTTTCAAAATATCAATGCTAAAATAAGTTATCCCTAGCCAATCATGCTCAAACATTGATCCATTCATGAAACACACTTGAATATTAACTACACCGAATACTTGAGCACGATCATATTGCCTCCTAGTTGGTGCTTTTAAGAGAGAAGATGGAGACTCAAATTTCACAATAAAAATCGCATGAAGTAAAAGAAAGTCCCTCCGCAGAGGGAAGTAGGGATTTGCAGAGGTGCCAGAGCTCAAAGCGAAAAATTTGAGATAAAAACATTTTAGGAGGTGTATCCATCCCACCAACTAAAACGACTTAGAGTTCCCAATACTTTCCATGCATAGATATGCCATAGGTGGTTCCCAAATAGAAAATAAAGTTTATTCCTTTTGCCACCATAACTTTCACTTTCCATGGCTAACCGTATCCGCGGGTGCCCTCCATACCAACACTTTCCAAGGAACTTATAATTTGACCACATAAAGTAAATTCATTTCTTCTTGCATTTCGGGACAGGGCATCCCTAATACCTTTGCCTTACTCTCATGCAATGACAAGTGAATAAACACTCATCTTGAGAATAACACATCTAGCATGGAAAATATTAGCCACCCCTCACTGCTCCGCGAGCGAAACAAACACACAAAAGAGAAGTTTATTTTGAAAATTAGAGATGGCACATGCAAATTTTCTTAGAACGACAAAAGAATACCGCATATAGGTAGATATAGTGGACTCATGTCGCAAAACTGGTTTAAAGAATTTTGGATGCACAAGTAGAGGTCATACTTAGTGCAAAATGAAGGCTAGCAAAAAGATTGAGAAGCGACCAACCAAGAAATGAATAATCTCATAGGCAGGCATTAACCATAATTAACACCGAATAATGCACCACAAGTAGGATATAATTTCCATTGCATGATTATTGACTTTCGTGCATGCATAGGGAATCACAAACCTTAACACCAATATTCTTACTAGAGCACAATTACTCATAAACATAACTCACATATCACATCATCATATCTCAAAACTATTACTAAGAATCAAGTTTATTTTGTCCAATAATCTTCATGACATTTTCTTTTTCTTTATCCTTCTTGGATATCTATCACTTTGGCACTAACTTTCATGTGTTGCTTTTCATAAGCTCAAACAAATATAAGTGAAGATCGTGAGCATAACAAATTTTCTTTCTCTCAAAATAATTTAAGTGAAGCAAGAGAGATCTTATTCAAAAATTTACTAACTCTAAAATAAATCTAAGTGAAGCAAGAGACCATTTCTTAAAAAATAACAAAGCACACCGTGCTCAAAAAGATATAAGTGAAGCACTATATCAAGTCCTAGCTCATAAAAGATTTAAGTGAAGCATAGAGAGCAATTCTAACAAGTCATGACATTATTTTGGCTCTCTCTAATAGGTGTGTCCAGCAAAGATTGATGACTTAAAACACAAAATAAAACAAGAAAAGACACATATCATACAAGACGCTCCAAGCAAAACACATATCATTTGACGAATAAAAATATAGTCTCGAGTAAAATACCGATAGTTGTTGGAAGAAAGCGGGGATGCCACTCGGGGGCATCCCCAAGCTTAGTTGGTTGCTCATTCTTTGATAATAGCTTGGGATGTCGGGGCATCCCCAAGCTTAGTTCTTACATCCTTCCTTCATCCATCGTAAGATAACCCAAAACTTGAAAACTTCAATCACACAAAACTCAACAAAGCCTTCGTGTGATCCGTTAGTATAAGAATAATAAACCACTACTATAAGTGTTGTATCAAACCAATTCATATTTTGTTTTTGTATTATATCTACTGTATTCCAACTTTTCTATGGCAAAAACTCATCAAAGAAAACCATAGATCCATCAAAATAAGCACACAACACAAAGAAAACAGAATCTGTCAAAACAGAACATTATGTAGCAATCTGACTATTTCGAATACTTATGTACCTAAAAAAACTCTAAAAAATTAGGACGACCTGATAAATTTGTATATTGATCTACTGCAATTGGAATGGGATTTTATCGCTCTCTGGTAAAAAACGAAAATTAGTTTCGTGAGCGTAAAAGTTTCTGTTTTTTCAACAAGATCAAACAACTATTGCCCAAGAAGATTCTAAAGGCTTTACTTGGCACAAACACTAATTAAACCATAAAAAACACAATCATAACAGTAGCATAATTGTGCTAACACTCAAGAACAGAAAGCAAAAAAGCAAAAATAAATTTTATTCATTGGGTTGCCTCCCAACAAGCGCTATCGTTTTATGCCCCTAGCTAGGCATTGATAATTTTAATGATGCTCACATGAAATATACTAATTGAAACACAAAGAGAGCATCATGTAGCATGTGAAAAACACATTTAAGTCTAGCATACTTCCTATGCATAGGCATTTTATAAGCAAACAAATTATCGAGGCAAGCAAAAACTAGCATATGCAAGGAAGAAGAAAGAAACAATAGCAATCTCAACATAACGAGAGGTAATTTAGTAACACAAAATTTTCTACAACCATATTTTCCTCTCTCATAATAATTATAAGTAGGATCATGATCAAATTCAACAATATATCTATCATATAAAATTTTCTCTTCATGATCCACATGCATAATAGTTTTATAATCTTCCAAGATAGTGAGATTAACATCAACTAAAGTCATGACCTCTCCGAACCCACTTTTATCAAAAATTTCATAAGACTGAACACTCTCCAAATATGTGGGATTATTTTTACTTAAAGTTGACGCTCTTCCAAACCCACTTTCAATATTATTGCAAACATATTCATCATGAGGCTTAAATAAATTTTCAAGATCATAAGAACAATCACCCCAATCATTATCATTGCAAAAAGTAATAGACATAACAAAATTAGCATCCCCAAGCTTGGGGTTTTGCATATTATTAGCACAATTGACATTAATAGAATTTATAGTAAAATCATTGCAATCATGCTTTTCATTCAAGGAGCTATCATGAATCACTTCATAAATTTCTTCATCACAATTTTCAGATTCATGAATCTCAAGGAAAACTTCATAAAGATAATCTAGTGAATTCAATTCACTAGCAATGGCTTCATCATAATTGGATCTCTTGAAAAGACTAGCAAGTGGATGAGGATACATATCAATTGATTTTTAACAATAAAAGATGCAAGCAAATAGAAGGCACATGGTAACATAAACAAAGGTAGCAAAAAAGATTGCAGACAAAAACAGATCTGGCAAGAAAACGGCGAACGAAAAAGAGGGGCGAATAAAAATGGCAAAATTTTGTGAAGTGGGGAGAGGAAAATGGCAGATAATGTAAATTGCAAGGAGATGAGATTTGTGATTAGGAACCTGATTATGTTGAAGATCCTCCCCGGCAACCGTGCTAGAAATTCTCCTTGATGGTAGCTGGAACTATGTCGGTATTTCCCTGGAGAGGGAGGGATGACGTAGAACAGCCACGGTAGGTATTTCCCTCAGTTATGAAACCAAGGTTATCGAACCAGTAGGAGAACCAAGCAACATAATGTAAACAACCCCTGCACACAAATAACAACACCTCGCAACCCGGCGTGTTAAAGGGGTTGTCAATCCCTTTCGGGTAACGGCGCCAGAAACGGCATGTGATGGGAGATAAAGTTGCAAATATTGATAGATCGAACGACAAATAAAATAAATTGCAGCATGTATTTTTGGAATTTTTTTTGTTTAATATATCTGAATAAAAATGCAAAGGAAAAGTAGATCGCACGACAAATATATGAGAAAGAAGACCCAAGGGTCGTAGGTTTCACTAGTGGCTTCTCTCGAGAAAAATAGCAAACGGTGGGTAAACAAATTACTGTTGGGCAATTGATAGAACTTCAAATAATTATGACAATATCCAAGCAATGATCATTACATAGGCATCACATCTAAGATTAGTAGACCAACTCATGCCTGCATCTAATACTATTACTCCACACATCGACCGCTATCCAGCATGCATCTAGTGTATTAAGTTCATGGAAAAATGGAGTAATGCAATAAGAATGATGACATGATGTAGACAAGATTTGTTTATCTATATGGCGGTAGATATAGATCTTGTCTTTTTATCCTTAGTAGCAACAATACATACATGTCGCTTCCCTTTCTGTCATTGGGATCAAGCACCGTAAGATCGAACCCACTACCGGGCACCTCTTCCCATTGCAAGATAAATAGATTAAGTTGGCCAAACAAAACCCAAATATCAAAGAAGAAATACGAGGCTATAAGATATCATGCATAAAATAGATCAAAGAAACTCAAATACTTTCATGGATATAAAAATATAGATCTGATCATAAACTCGAAGTTCATCGATCCCAACAAACACACGCAAAAGAATTACATCATATGGATCTCCAAGAGACCATTGTATTGAGAATCAAGGAGAGAGAGAGAGAGAGAGATGAAGCCATCTAGCTACTAACTACGGACCCGAAGGTCTACAAAGAACTACTCACGCATCATCGGAGAGGCACCAATGGAGGTGGTGAACCCCATCCGAGATGGTGTCTAGATTGGATCTGGTGGTTCTGGACTCTGCGGGGGCTGGATGAATATTTCAACGACTCCCCCGGGGTTCTGCTATTTTTGGGGTATTTATAGAGCAAAGAGGCGGTCTGGGGGGCACCCGAGGTGGGCACAACCCATCAGGGCGCGCCTGGGCCTCCTAGCGCGCCCTGGTTGGTTGTGCCCCCCTCGGGGCACCCCCTGCTACCTCTTGAGCATGCATAGGTTTTCCCTTGAAGAGGAAAGGGTGATGCAGAAAATTACCATAAGTATTTCCCTTAGTTTTTGGGAACCAAGGTATCAATCCAGTAGGAGATTACACGCAAGTCCCTCGTACCTGCACAAACAAACAAGAACCTCGCAACTAACACAATAAAGGGGTTGTCAATCCCTTCACGGTCACTTATGAAAGTGAGATCTGATAGAGATAATAAGATAAATATTTTTGGTATTTTTGTTGTGTAGATTGGAAACTAAAGATTGCAAAATAAACGGCGACAAAAATGGCTTGTTGACGGGAGAATAATATAATGGAAGATAGACCCGGGGGCCATAGGTTTCACTAGTGGCTTCTCTCAAGATAGCAAATTCTATGATGGGTGAACAAATTACTGTCGAGCAATTGATAGAAAAGCGCATAGTTATGAGAATATCTAGGCATGATCATGTATATAGGCATCACGTCCATGACAAGTAGACCGAAACGATTCTGCATCTACTACTGTTACTCCACACATCGACCGCTATCTAGCATGCATCTAGAGTATTAAGTTCACAAGAATAGAGTAACTCATTAGGCAAGATGACATGATGTAGAGGGATAAACTCAAGCAATATGATATACACCCCATCTTTTTATCCTCGATGGCAACAATACAATACGTGCCTTGCTGCCCCTGCTGTCACTGGGAAAGGACACTGCAAGACTAAACCCAAAGCTAAGCACTTCTCCCATTGCAAGAAAGATCAATCTAGTAGGCCAAACCAAACTGATAATTCAAAGAGACTTGCAAAGATATTAAATCATGCATAAAAGATTTCAGAGAAGAATCAAATATTGTTCATAGATAATCTTGATCATAAACCCACAATTCATCAGATCTCGACAAACACACCGCAAAAAGAATTACATCGAATATATCTCCAAGAGAATCGAGGAGAACTTTGTATTGATGTCCAAAGAGATAGAAGAAGCCATCTAGCTAATAACTATGGACCTTAAGGTCTGTGGTAAACTACTCACACATCATCGGAGAGGCTATGGTGTTGATGTAGAAGCCCTCCGTGATCGATTTCCCCTCCGGCGGAGCGCCGAAAAAGGCCTCAAGATGGGATCTCATGGGTATAGAAGGTTGCGGCGGTGGAAATAGGGTTTAGTGGTGCTCTTGTATGTTTTGAGGGTATATGGGTATATATAGGAGGAAGAAGCAGGTCGGTGGAGCTGCGAGGGGCCCACGAGGGTGGGGGCGCGCCTACCCCCTGGGTGCGCCCTCTTGCCTCGTGGCCTCCTTGCTTCTTTCTTGACGTACACTCCAAGTCTCCTGGATCAGGTTTGTTCCAAAAATAACTCTCCCAAAGGTTTCATTCTGTTTGGATTCCGTTTGATATTCCTTTTCTGCGAAACACTAAAATAGGCAAAAAAGCAGCAATTTGCACTGGGCCTTTGGTTAGTAGGTTAGTACCAAAAATAATATAATAAGGTATATTAAAGCCCATTAAACATCCAAAATAGATAATATAATAGCATGGAACAATCAAAAATTAAAGATACATTGGAGATGTATCAAGCATCCCCAAGCTTAATTCCTGCTCGTCCTCGAGTAGGTAAATGATAAAAACAGAATTTTTGATGTGGAATGCTACCTAGCATAATTCTCAATGTATTTTTCTTTATTGTGGCATGGATGTTCAGATCCAAAATATTCAAGATAAAAGTTTAATATTGACATAAAAATAATATTACTTCAAGCATACTAACAAAGCAATCATGTCTTCTCAAAATAACATGGCCAAAGAAAGTTATCCCTACAAAATCATATAGTTTGGCTATGCTCTATCTTCATCACACAAAGTATTTAAATCATGCACAACCCCGATGACAAGCCAAGCAATTGTTTCATACTTTTGATGTTCTCAAACTTTTTCAATCTTCACGCAATACATGAGCATGAGCCATGGATATAGCACTATATGTGGAATAGAATGGTGGTTGTGGAGAAGACAAAAAAGGAGAAGATAGTCTCACATCAACTAGGCGTATCAACGGGCTATGGAGATGCCCATCAATAGATATCAATGTGAGTGAGTAGGGATTGCCATGCAACGGATGCACTAGAGCTATAAGTGTATGAAAGCTCAACAAAATAAACTAAGTGGGTGTGCATCCAACTTACTTGCTCACAAAGACCTAGGGCATTTTGAGGAAGCCCATCATTGGAATATACAAGCCAAGTTCTATAATGTCAAATTCCCACTACTATATGAAAGTGATAACATAGGAGACTCTCTATCATGAAGATCATGGTGCTACTTTGAAGCACAAGTGTGGTAAAACGATAGTAACATTATCCCTTCTCTCTTTTTCTCTCATTTTTTTATTTGGGCCTTTTCCTATTTTTTATGGCCTCTTTTTTTATTTTTTCGTCCGGAGTCTCATCCTGACTTGTGGGGGAATCATAGTCTCGATAATCCTTTCCTCACTTGGGACAATGCTCTAATAATGATGATCATCACACTTTTATTTACTTACAACTCAAAAATTACAACTCGATACTAGAACAACATATGACTCTATGTGAATGACTCCGACGGTGTACCGGGATATGCAATGAATCAAGAGTGACGTGTATGAAAGAATTATAGAGGTGGCTTTGCCACAAATACGATGTCAACTACACGATCATGCAAAGAAATATGACAATGATGAAACGTGTCATAACAAACGGAATGGTGGTAAGTTGCATGGCAATATATCTCGGAATGGCTATGGAAATGCCATAATAGGTAGGTATGGTGGCTATTTTGAGGAAGGTATATGGTGGGTGTATGATACCGGCGAAAGGTGCGCGGTATTAGAGAGGCTAGCAACGGTGGAATGGTGAGAGTGCGTATAATCCATGGACTCAACATTAGTCATAAAGAACTCACATACTTATTGCAAAAATCTATTAGTTATCAAAACAAAGTACTACGCGCATGCTCCTAGGGGGATAGATTGGTAGGAAAAGACCATCGCTCGTCCTCGACCGCCACTCATAAGGAAGACAATCAATAAATAAATCATGCTCCGACTTCATCACATAACGGTTCACCATACGTGCATGCTACAGGAATCACAAACTTTAACACAAGTATCTCTAAAATTCACAACTACTCAACTGGCATGACTCTAATATCACCATCTTCATATCTCAAAACAATCATCAAGTACCAAACTTCTCATAGTATTCAATGTACTTTTTATGATAGTTTTTATTATACCCATCTTGGATGCCTATCATATTAGGACTAATTTTATAGCCAAAGAAAATTACCATGCTGTTCCATAATACTATCAAAATAATATAAGTGAATCATGAGAGATCAATAATTTCTATAAAATAAAACCACCATCGTGCTCTAAAAGGATATAAGTGCAGCACTAGAACAAAATTTATCTAGCTCAAAAGATATAAGTGAAGCACATAGAGTATTCTAATAAATTCCGATTTATGTGTGTTTCTCCAAAATGTGTGTACAGAAAGTATGATTGTGGTAAACTAAAAGCAAAGACTCAAATCATACAAGACACTCCAAGCAAAACACATATCATGTGGTGAATAAAAATATAGCCTCAAGTAAAGTTACCGATGGACGAAGACGAAAGAGGGGATGCCTTCCGGGGCATCCCCAAGCTTAGGCATTTGGTTGTCCTTGAATTTTACCTTGGGGTGCCTTGGTAATCCCCAAGCTTAGGCTCTTGCCACTCCTTGTTCCAAAATCCATCAAATCTTTACCCAAAACTTGAAAACTTCACAACACAAAACTCAACAGAAAATCTCATGAGTTTCGTTAGTATAAGAAAACAAACCACCACTTCAAGGTACTATAATGAACTCATTATTTATTTATATTGGTGTTAAACCTACTGTATTCAAACTTCTCTATGGTTCATAACCCCCGATACTAGCCATAGATTCAGCAAAATAAGCAAACAACACACGAAAAACAGAATCTGTCAAAAAAAGAACAGTCTGTAGTAATCTGTAAGTTTCGAATACTTATGTAAAACCAAAAATTATTAAATAAATTGTTGGACATTAGTAATTTTTCTATTAATCATCTTAAAAAATAATCAACCTAAGCACTCTCCAGTAAAATATGGCAGCTAATCTCGTGAGCGCTAAAGTTTCTGTTTTTTACAGCAAGATCGCAAAGACTTCCACCAAGTCTCCCCAAAGGTTCTACTTGGCCCAAACACTAATTAAAAATAAAAACCACATGTAAAAATAAGCTATATGAATTTTTTATTACCAAACAGGAACAAAAAACAAGAAACAAAAATAAAATTGGGTTGCCTCCCAACAAGCGCTATCGTTTAACGCCCCTAGCTAGGCATAAAAACAAGAATAGATCTAGGTATTGTCATCTTTGGTATGCAATCCATAATTGGCTCTCATAATAGATTAATAAGGTAATTTAATTTTCTTCCTAGGAAAGTGTTCCATGCCTTTCCATAACGGAAATTTGAATCTAATATTTCCTTCTTTCATATCAATAATTGCACCAATCGTTCTAAGGAAAGGTCTACCAAGAATAATAGGACAAGTGGGATTGCAATCAATATCAAGAACAATGAAATCTACGGGCACATAATTCCTATTTGCAACAATAAGAACATCATTAATCCTTCCCATAGGTTTCTTAATGGTGGAATCCGCAAGATGCAAATTTAAAGAACAATCATCAAATTCACGAAAACCTAACACATCACACAAAGTTTTTGCAATCGTGGAAACACTAGCACCCAAATCACATAAAGCGTAGGATTCATGATCTCTAATTTTAATTTTAATAGAAGGTTCCCACTCGTCTAAAGTTTTCTAGGGATAGAAACTTCTAATTCAAGCTTTTCTTCATAGGATTGCATTAAGGCATCAACGATATGTTTGGTAAAAGCTTTATTTTGATCAAAAGCATGAGGAGAATTTATCATGGATTGCAACAAGGAAATACAATCTATCAAAGAGCAATTATCATAATTAAATTCCTTGAAATCCAAAATAGTGGGTTCATTGCTATGTAAAGTTTTGACCTCTTCAATCCCACTTTTACCAATTTTTCCATCAAGATCTAAAAACTCTGAATCATTGGGACACCTTTTATCTAAAGTTGACTCATCTCTAGTCCCATCATTATCAAGATTCATATTGCAAAACAAAGATTTAATAGGAGACACATCGATCACTTTTAGATCTTCATCCTTATTATCGTGAAAACTAGAAGAACACGCTTTTATAAAGCAACCTTTTTAGCACGCATCCTAGCGGTTCTTTCTTTGCACTCATCAATGGAATTTCTCATAGATTTGAGAGACTCATTGATATCATTATTAGGTGGAATGGATCTAAGTTTCAAATAATCAACATCAAGAGAAATTCTATCCACGTTCCTAGCCAACTCATCAATATTAGGCAATTTTTCTTCAAGCAAAGCATTGAAATTCTTTTGCAAAATCAGAAATTCTTTAACACTAATCTCAAAATGAGAGGGCATCTTATTAAAATTTCCATAAGATTTGTTGTAGGAATTACCATAATTATTAGAGGAATTACTAGGAAACGACCTAGGATTAAAGTTTCCTCTAGATGTGTTGTTACCAAAATTGTTCCTGCCAACAAAATTCACGTCCATAGATTCATTATTATTCTAAATCAAAGTAGACAAAGGCATATCATTAGGATAAGAAGAAACACTCTTATTAGCAAACAATTTCATAAGTTCATCCATCTTTCCACTTAAAACATTAATTTCTTCTATAGCATGAACCTTTTTACTAGTAGATCTTTCGGTGTGCCATTGAGAATAATTAACCATAATATTATCTAGGAGTTTAGTAGCTTCTCCTAAACTGATTTCCATAAAAGTGCCTCCCGCGGCCGAATCTAAAAGATTTCTAGAAGCAAAATTCAATCCAGCATAAAAAATTGTATGATCATCCATAAGTTTAATCCATGAGTAGGGCAATTACGTATCATTAATTTCATCCTCTCCCAAGCTTGTGCAACATGCTCATGATCAAGTTGCTTAAAATTCATAATATCGTTTCTAAGAGAGATGATCTTAGCAGGAGGAAAATACTTAGAGATAAAAGCATCTTTAGGAAAACCAAGTTTTAGCACGATCTCTAAGCGAAAACAGAAATAGCTTCAATTTAACAATATCATTATCCACATCTTTTTTCTTTTGCATATCACATAAATCAACAAAGTTGTTTAGATGGGTAGCGGCATCTTCACTAGGAAGGCCAGAAAACGGATCTTTCATAACAAGGTTCAGCAAAGCAGTATTAATTTCACAAGATTCAGCATCGGTAAGAGGAGAAATCGGAGTGCTAATAAAATCATTATTGTTGGTATTGGAAAAGTCACACAATTTAGTATTGCCTTGAGCCATCATGAAAAACAATCCAACACACAAGCACACAAGAAGCAAGCGAAAAGAGACGGACGGAAAGAGGGTGAACGGAAAAGAGGGCGAATAAAACGGCAAGGGTGAAGTGGGGGAGAGGAAAACGAGAGGCAAATGGAAAATAATGTAATGTGAGGGGTAAGAGTTTGTGATGGGTACTTGGTATGTCTTGACTTGTGCATAGATCTCCCCGGCAACGGTGCTAGAAATCCTTCTTGCTACCTCTTGAGCATGCGTTGGTTTTCCCCTGAAGAGGAAAGGGTGATGCAACAAAGTAGCGTAAGTATTTCCCTCAGTTTTTGAGAACCAAGGTATCAATCTAGTAGGAGATTACACGCAAGTCCCTCGTACATGTACAAACAAACAAGAACCTCACAACCAACGCGATAAAGGGGTGGTCAATCCCTTCACGGTCACTTACGAAGGTGAGATCTGATAGAGATAATAAGATAAATATTTTTGGTATTTTTGTTGTGTAGATTGGAAAATAAAGATTGCAAAATAAACAGCGAAAGAAATGGCTTGTTGATGGGAGAATAATATAATGAAAGATAGACCCAGGGGCCATAGGTTTCACTAGTGGCTTCTCTCAAGATAGCAAATTCTACGATGGGTGAACAAATTACTGTCGAGCAATTCATAGAAAAGCGCATAGTTATGAGAATATCTAGGCTGATCGTGTATATAGGCATCACGTCCGCGACAAGTAGACCAAAACGATTCTGCATCTACTTCTATTACTCCACACATTGACCGCTATCCAGCATGCATCTAGAGTATTAAGTTCATAAGAACAGAGTAACGCATTAGGCAAGATGACATGATGTAGAGGGATAAACTCAAGCAATATGATATAAACCCCACCTTTTTATCCTTGATGGCAACAATACAATACATGCCTTGATGCCCCTGCTGTCACTGGAAAGGACACCGCAAGAATGAACCCAAAGCTATGACAGCCTGGTTTTTGCCCTCCTTTATTTGCCCGATTTTCAGTGGTTTGGTTTTGAAATTTGGAGTTTTTGAATCCTTTCATATGGACTTAAACACTTGGGTACCCCTTGGCTTTCACCCAAGTGTCCCATTTTCCTCTCTAACCATTATTCCCCCTCTGGTTCATCTCAAAATAATATTTGGAATATTTTTCCTTAATGAAAATATTCATTTCCCTCTCTTAACCCCTAGATAGATCAATGTGCTCCACAGCAACCCCAATTTTTTTCCCCACAAAAATCTGGGAAAATTCAAAAATATTCTTGAAACTCTAGGGCACCTTCCTGAGAAAAAATATTGCATGACTTTTTGGAATATTTTTGCTATGGAAAATATTTTCTATTCTGGACAGAAATGGTAGTTTCTACAGGAATTACCATTTTACTTGCTCCTTTGGGGCTGATTTTTCTTGTGCATCATCACGTTAGTAGATGATTGCCACCCTCCAAAACTCAACTCCCAACTCCCAGCCATTTGACCATGGTAAGCTCTCAAAGTTACTGATCAGAAACTTACTAGGCTTGTGAAATCGTTTCTACTGCGTCTGGATCCAAACCAAAGCGTGGTAACATTCCAAACTACCATGAACAACATGCCAGACATGAAGTTTGGGCTTAGGCCGGCATGAGGTAAGAGTTCACGTGGTAACTGCGTTCGTCCAGACGTGCTGGCATGCGGCCGACGCGCTCTGCGACGCGCCGAAGCCCTTGTTGATCGTGTGCTCGCTTCCCCACCTACTTAAGCGTGCCAAACCTCACCACCATCTTTGTCCTAGCCCCCTTAACTCTCCCCTGGCACTCGCCGATGCCGGAGCTCGCTGCAGCGAGCATGGGCACGGTCTGGCCAATGAAACAGTGCGGTGCGCATTGTGCTCGTCGTCACCCCAGTGCCCCTGTGCTCGTCCCCGTTCGCCCACAATCCCCGAGTGAGCTGTGTCTCCTTCTCCCTCTCTCACTGACGCCTCGTCGCCGGGCGCCGTGTCCAGGTGTCCACCGGCTGATCCCGAACCCCCTCGACACTTGGCTATAAATAGAGCCTTTCCCCAGCCTCCTCGAGCATCATCCACCACTCCCACACACTCCACAACCTAGTAGAAAGCCGTAGCCCGACCGGGTAGGACGCGGGCCGCCATCCCCGAGCTCGAGCTCGCCGGCGATCCCCTCAGGTCGTGCCCATAGCTTTGGCCCCTCCCAGGCCTGGGCAACTCTTCTAGGGCCTCCGCCACTCTGCGGTGGTGTCGTTCTGCCCGGTTGGAGCCCCCGTAGTCGCCTCTGCTCGCCGTCGTCTTCGTCTCCGGCGAGCTCTGCTTCCTGTCTCCGCTAGAGAGGAAGACTCCGACACTGTCCAACCACCCCTAGCTACTCTACGGGTACGGGAAGGTGCGCCTCCGTCTCCTCTCTCGATCCCTCCCTCTCGTTGTGGCAAAGGAGCCTTCGTCGCTGCTGTTTGCTGCGGTGAAGCTACGTCGTCCCCTGTTTCTTTCCCCCTCTCCCTTGCACCTGACTAGTGGGACCCGCTAGTCAGCCACTCAGTACGCGTGCGAAGCGGTACGAGTGGTGGCGCCCCGAGGCTTTACGCCTTCCAGTCTGTTTATTTAAATTCAAATTCATATTTATCCAGAGAGCTTCAAACAGCTATAAGTTTTCAACCATAAGTCCAAATGAATCGATTCTTTTTGCATTGTGTTCTTTGCAAAGAAATCTAGCAGCTTGCCAAAATGGGATTTTCCCCTGCTGCCTAGATTTTTGGAGATTTTCAGAAGGCTTCTTGATGATTTATTTTTGTGTTTGTAATTGTTTTCAGAGCCGTGAAGCTTGTCTTGAGGATCACCAGGAGGCTTGTGAACCTCATCTGCACTAAGGCAAGCCACAACAGCATTTTCATGGTGCCATTGCAATATTTGTGATTTTCCTACTTGAATGAATGATTTAATCCATGCATATAGATCATTATTGTGTTATTTATATTCTGTTAAGTGCTTGTTCAAGTTAATATGCTTGTGTTACAGAAAGTTTAGAGCCAACTAAGTTGATAAAGAGACTAAAATTAATTTTTTGCTATGAAAGAAATAATAGGGTTATGGATATAAGTAATTAATTGAAGTTATTTTTCTTGCATGAGAAAAATGATAAAACTTGTTATAAAAGATTATGTTTAATGTGAGGTTAATCTTGACCAGAGGAGTGTCAAGAGTTGTTGATGGTTATGCTTAGTGTGGATAAGTTGACTCAGTCTTTTCCGTTAATATATGATGCATATGTTATTGTTGCACTTCATGGCATGCTATGACACCGGTTATTTTCAATTTAAGTTGAACCTGGTAATAATTCAACTTGAATATATTGTTGACCGGGTCATGGTGCCACTAAATTGAGTTTTTCCCAGTGCAACCACATTTGCCTATATGGGAAGGCCTTTATTCAGTCTGTTGTCATGCCTCTGGTCGGTGCCTCCAACTAGGGAAGGTTATGGGCATGCGGTACCCTGGCCCGGTAAGCAGACATCACCTTGTGTGCCCGTTGTTGAGATTTTTGGTACCGGTCCCCATGAGGGACGTTTTGGCCACGACGGTGGTCGTTGTGTCTTTGGTAGACACGGGGCCACCCAGGACTAGCCCAGTTGGGAGTGGGTCGGAGTGGCCGAGAGAGTGTCATGGCAATGGAGTGGTTTCATCGGAATGTCGTTGGTCCACTCGAATGGGAGTACGAGGCCATGGGTTCCGTGGTGTGGGTACAGTGCACTACCTCTGCAGAGTGTATTAATCTATCGATAGCCGAGTCCACGGTTATGGACACGCTCGAAAATAGGTCACACCATGGGTCAACATTTAATAAAACTTGCACACTAAGTTATGAACTCTGAACTGTTGAGGATGGCGGGAAGGCCATCGGGTTGGACAGGACCAAGTGTTGGTCGTGGTTGTGATCGCCGGAAGGATCATTGTTTTAGACCCAATATGGGTCGTGGTTGTGATCGCCGGAAGGATCATTGTTTTAGACCGAGTATGGGTCGAGGTTGTGACCACCGGAAGGATCACGAGATATTCATGGTTAAGATTATGAGGTTGGTATGGTGGTGATCCAGGTAGTGATCACCGTTGGTAAGAGGGGTTTTCCCTCACAAGAATATGATCACCGCATGTTGAATATATTGTTGCATTATTAATTATTAGTTAGATATCACAATATTGTTTGTCATTTTGTTTATGTCTGTTGTGAGCTTGCAAGTACATTCAATGTACTGACCTGGCGTGTCATGCCAGATTTCAGGAAAGTCATGTTGGAGAGGAGTGCTGTCCAAGTCTAGATCGTGTCCACATCACTGTCCCTGTGCTATGGAGCTTCCGCTACAATGTTGTTCTGCTGCCGTGTAGTCGTTATGATCGAGGCCTTTATGTTCACTAAATAATGTACATATTGTTCAGCCGCACCGTGTGTGCCGCTTAGCCTCGCTACCTATTGTAATGTAAACTTTGATCCGCTAGAATCAATAAAGCGGTTGTTTTCTGTACCAAGATGTTGTGTGTTGTCATAAGACATGGTCTCTGGGCTGGCAATGCATGGTAAACCGGTCGCTCTGAGCTAGGGTGCCACAACACTTGGTATCAGAGCCGCGCTGGCTGTGGGCCACGCAAGACTACGACGTGATTGACTGGACAGTAGATGCGAGTTTACATTGAGTGCCGGTAGCATTGGTAGCTGGTTGTTGCATTGCATATACTTGTCTTATTTTTATGCTAACCTACTAATGGTTGTGAGTTTAGATGGATCCGGTGCCATATCCGTGCCAGTTGCATCTGATGCCGTACACGTCGCCACATCTTCTTCATAACGTGTGGCGTCGGTTGTACCCCGTTGGTGACGATCCAGTTTATCATGTGTACCGGGAGCGTCTAGCTGACTCAGTGTATGAGTATCAAGCAGTGGTTACTCTGCGCGCCAGTTCCGACTCCAGCACTTACACTCGTACCTCTCGAAGCGGTTACGCTTCTACCGCATCCCAGGCTGTCCAGTTTGCTGCATTCGAGGTCCTTGTTGAGCTTCGTTACAACGAGGTCCGGATGCAGAACCACCTAGGTTTCTACTACTATCCTTCTCTGCACGACAATGGTCGTGTCCGCTTCCCTATCATTGATCCGGAGTCCGATAGTGTAGCTAGCCATCTTGCTCGTTACATCGCCTCTAGCTATCTTATAATCCACGACCTGGCTTGAGAGCTGACTCGTGCCCGTACTGCTTTAGCATCTGCTCTAGTCTCTACTAGATCTGCCATTACTCCATCCTCCTTGGGATTTACTCCTTATATTCCAGTCAGTTCTAGTTCCCCTGTTTCATTGGTAACTCCTCCGAGTAGCTCGGGTGCCTCGACCGTGAATCCTCTCAATGCCCCTGCTGAGTGGGTTTCACTTCTCACTACTCCTGTAGCCCCGATGCTTCACCCTGCACCTGCCCCTGAGGGAGAGCCATCGAGGCAACGTCGTCGTGTTACGTTTAACCCGGAGGTCTCAGTTAACCATGTCAGTTCAGGATCCAAGTCAGGAGAGGACCCCGCAGCACCAGCAGAGCAGTAGAGTTTCTGAGTATTTGCAGTCGTCCGGATGATGTACGAGTGTAGTCGTACGATTCATGAGGTTTCGCTTCATGTATGAGGGTAGTTGAACCTGGCATGTTATGTATCTTTCATGTATGAGTCTATGTATAATTATGTTGGAACTCCATTTCTTTCACCGTGTTTTATTCGTCATTTCGGTTTTTCTCGGGCTTTTGTTGCTGGCCTTTCCCCAATTTTATTTGAATGCTTCTCATCTCCGTTGTGTTGTCTTGGGAAAATCACAATTGGATGCCGCGGGGAGGCAGCAGTAGCAGCGTTCGTGAGGGTATTCCTGTTCGTCGTTCTGCACGACAGGCAGGACACTCCCCCGAGCCGTACATTCCACCACCGCCTCCACCGCCAAATCCGCCCTCCACCAAGCAAATACTACATATGTTTGAGGAAAGACGGAATAATGATCTGATTGAAATTTTAAAAAGTGTGCAAGCTATGGTTGGGCAGAATGGGAATCAGAACATTCATCACTCAAAGCTGTCAGATTTTCAAAGGACCAAGCCTCCCAGTTTCAGTCAGGTTATTGACGCCTTGGAAGCAGACGATTGGCTGCGAACCATTGAGAGGAAACTTGAGATTGCTCATACCGAAGAAGGTGATAAAGTTCCATTTGCAACTCATTATCTTGAAGGCGTTGCTGCCATATGGTGGGAAATATAAAATCCATGTGGCATGCTGATGAGGAAATTACCTGGTCAAAATTCAGGGATCAGTTCCGGAAATATCATATCCCTACTGGAATTATGAAGACTAAGCAGCAAGAATTTCTCGCACTCATCTAAGGAAATCAGTTTGTGGGTGAATATTTGCAAAAATGCAATCATTTGTCACATTACTCCCTTCATGACGTGGCAAATGAAGAAAGAAAGATTGACAAATTTCTTGGTGGATTAAACCCGCAACTCCGGTGTACTCTCAGCATGTTTAATTTCCTAGATTTTCAAACTCTTGTGAACAAAGCTTTCATTGCGGAAAGGAAGCACAAGCTCGTGTCAGACAACAGGCCTGTCAATAACGATCACAAACGCAAGTTTGAGCCAAAGAAGGATGGGCAACCCGTGCAAAAGGCTCGTACCTGGCAGCAGACTCAGGTGGAATACAAGCCCAATTGGCAACAGAATGTTAACAAGACCACCACACAAGTCAAGAATGTCGTGCCCAACCCAATGCGCGAGGAGCGCCAGCGCATCAATGCTTGCTTCAGTTGTGGGCAAACCGGACATTATGCCAGATAGTGTCCCAAGAACAGCAAGGAGAATGCTCTATTCAGGCCACAAGTCAACTTTATGGAATCATGCCCGAACCAACACCACATCACTGGGCACGTTCATCACCTCTCCGCAGATGAAGCCCAAGAAAACCTCGAAGTCATCATTGGTATGTTTCCTGTCAACAACATACCTGCAGTAATTTTATTTGACTCTGGGGCTTCCCACTCTTTTAACTCTCGAAGTTTTGTTGCCCAAAACAAATTTCCTTGTTTGCTTTTGGGCAAGAATATGCTGGTACAAACCCTAGGATCCTTAATCAAGAGCAATCCGGTCTGTCGTAATCTGGAAATCAATATCAATGAAGTCTGCTTTTCAACTTCTTTGATACTTATTGAGTCTACTAAACTGGATGTTATCTTGGGTATGAATTGGCTGACTCAATACCAAGTATGCATAAATTGCACGACTTGAGATGTCACTTTGACCAGTCAAAAGGGGCAGACTACAAAATTGTATGCTCCCAGAAGCATACCCAAGAAAGAAATGGCCTTCACCGCTGTGGCTAAATTGGAATTAATTCTTGTGGTTAGTGAGTTTCCTGACGTATTTCCAGAAGAGCTGCCAGGCATGCCACCAGATCGAGAGCTTGAGTTTGCAATAGATCTTGTGCCCAGAACCGCACCGTTATACAAGAAGTATTACCGGATGCCCTCGTCAGAATTAGTGGAGATAAAGAAACAACTTGATAAAATGCTCCGAAAAGGATATATCCGTCCCAGCTCTTCACCATGGGGATCACCTGCTATCTTCGTGGACAAAAACGATGGCAGCCTCCGCATGTGTGTGGATTACCGTCAGCTGAACGATGTCACCATCAAAAATAAATATCCGCTGCCAAGGATTGATGACTTGTTTGATCAACTCGGTGGGGCCAAAGTATTCTCCAAGGTTGATTTATGGACTGGATATATCAGCTCAAGATTAAAAAGGAGGATATTCCTATGACCGCCTTTACCACTCAGTACGGTCTTTATGAATATACAGCTATGTCCTTTGGTCTCACCAATGCCCCTGCTTTCTTCATGCATATGATGAACAAGGCATTCATGGACTTCCTTGATAAGTTCGTGGTAGTCTTCATCGATGACATACTTATTTACTCAAGGAGTGAAGAAGATCACAAGGAACACCTCCGAGTAGTGTTACAACGACTCCGCGATCATCAGCTATACGCCAACTTCAGTAAATGCGAATTTTGGCTCAAGTAGGTTGGATTCCTTGGACATTTTCTATCCGCTGAAGGTATAGCTATGGACCCAAGCAAAGTAAAGGATGTGCTCGATTGGTTGCCACCCACAACCGTATCACAGATCCGGAGTTTTCTTGGATTAGCCGGGTATTACCGTCATTTCATTGAAGGGTTTTCCAAGATTGCTAAACCCATGACGAAGCTGCTCAAAAAGGATAAAAAGTTTGAATGGACCGAGGACTGTGAGAAAAGTTTTAATGAGCTAAAGATACGGCAAACAACCGCACTAGTGTTAACCCTTCCAGATATCTACCGCAGTTTTGATGTGTACTGCGACACCTCCAAACAAGGACTTGGGTGCGTACTTATGCAAGATGGCAAGGTAGTAGCCTATGCATCATGACAGCTACGACCCCACGAGGGAAATTATCCCACTCATGATCTGGAATTAGCAGCGGTGGTTCATGCTCTAAAAATTTGGAGACACTATCTCATCGGGAAGAGGTGCCAAATTTTTACCGATCACAAAAGTCTCAAGTATATATTTACTCAGCCAGATTTAAATCTTCGGTCGAAGGTGGCTCGAGTTAGTCAAGGATTATTATCTTGGAATAAATTACCACCCGGGTAAGGCCAATGTGGTCGCCGATGCACTCAGTCGAAAGCCTGTCAGCCTGAATGTCATATTGGAATCCTTGCCTCCTGAACTTCAACAGGAGATTGCTCAGCTCAACCTGGTCATAGTTGATGCTGGCCTTGCTAATATTTTGGAAGTCTCCCCCACCCTTGAAGAAGAAATCCGCAAAGCACAGCCAGATGACACCATTCTGCAGAAACATGCCAAGAATGTGGTAGCAGGACAGACTTCAGATTTCTCAAAGGATCAATGCGGTACTCTCTGATTCCATGGAAGAATTTGTGTACCAAATCAGGCGGATATAAAGCAGAAAATCCTGTTGGAAGCACATGAATCTTCGTATTCTATCCACCCTGGAGGTATGAAAATGTATGAAGATCTACGACATGTATTTTGGTGGGATGGGATGAAGAAAGACATTGCTTATTTTATAGCCTGTTGCGACACATGCAACAAGGTAAAGGCAGACCATCAGAAACCATCCAGACTTCTCCAACCCCTGCCAGTCTCGCAATGGAAATGGGATGATGTGTGCATGGATTTCATCACAGGACTACCTAAGACTCCGCGAGGCAATTATGCAATCTGGGTCATAGTGGACACCTTAACCAAGGTTGCTCACTTTATCCCGATCAGAACTACATATCGAGCGGATCAACTTGCACAACTGTATGTATCCAGAATAGTCAGTCTGCATGGAGTACCCCGAACCATCACTTCTGACCGAGGTTCACTTTTTACCTCCGCTTTTTGGTCACGTCTCCGTCAAGCCTTAGGGACAGCCCTGAAATACAGTACCGCTTATCATCCTCAAACCGATGGACAGACAGAGCGGGTGAACAAAATACTCGAAGATATGTTGTGAGCCTATGCTTTGGCCCAAGGATCTAAATGGGAAGACTGTCTGCCATATGCCAAGTTCTCTTATAACAACAGCTTCCAGACCAGCCTAAAAATGTCACCATATGAGGCTTTGTGTCACACCGTGCATTTTGTAACATTTCATTTTCATTATTAAAGCATGAAAATTTGGACCAACAAAAACTTTTTGCATTTTTTTTGGCTTTTATTTGGAGTTGGTTTTCTCTCTGTGTTTCTTTCAAGTGCTTCTTGAAGTCAACTACTCTGCCCTCTATATTCCACCTCCTTACCCCAAGCTCCTGACCAATGACCATGCCATGTGAATAGTGCTATATGGAGTTTTCTTACAAAAATAATTTGGCCAGAAAGTATTTTCTAAAATTAGTTTTCCAAAAACCCCTGAATTGAGGTTTGCACTACAAGTACTTGATTAAGGGCAGTAAAAATCTTTCCAAAAATATATTAGACTCCTATTAGATATAGGATGCCCAGGAACCACAAAAATATAATTTTAAAAGTTACTGTTCTATTTTATTTAAAGGCTTTTTCTTAAGGCCAGAAATGGTCTTTAATAGGGAAAAAATTACTTTACTGTTTCAAAAATATTTGACAAAATTTAGGGAAACTCATAGGACATATATTGTCCATATATAAGAGTTTCAACACTTGGTCATGCTCAAAATATTGGTCAAATCCCTCTAAAACCCTTTCTGGATATTTCAAGCTTTTGAAATATTTACAAAGGAAATATTCTCCAGAAATTCCAGGAAAATTCCATCATGTCACATATGACATATTAGATGATCTTGCCAAGTCTCATGACTTGGAGAACAAGATAACACCATCAAAACCCCTCAAAACTATCTCTGTCCATTCTGAAGTTTGATCAACTTTACATTGCCAAGTATGTCCAAATGTGCTCAAACTTGGTGGACATGCTTCATTGGTCTAATGATGCATCTGGACCAAATGGCACAGGTTGGAGAATAGGAAGTCTTGGTCAAAGTGCCTCAAAACCCTCTCTGACCAGAATCAAGTTTGAACTACTTTGCACTACCAACTTTTTCTCCAGGACCCCAACTTTGGTGAGCCTGATCATGTGCCCAAATAAGGCTACCACACCAAGTGGCACATCAAGGAGAAATGATTTACTCCACTGGATCTACACAAATCCATTTCTGCCCATTTCTAGGGTTTGCAAAAGTTGCATTGGCAACTTTGTCCAAATAAGCTCAAAATGGGTGGAAGGCCCTAAATATATGTGACATTTCACCCCTTGGAGTATCTTGGCCAGTGGGAGTCATTAGCTTACCCAAAACTCCATCAAACACCTTCTGGCAAAATACTAAAAAGCCTATTTTTGCCACTTTCACTAATCTCCTTGAGTTCATCTTTTTGCCACAACCCCTCCTCACTCCCCTCTGTCACTTAGACACTTTTCTACCCGAGGAAGCAATGTGGAGGAAGGAGGGAATCACGTTTGTCCTCTCTGGACAACAACTTCCCTTCTCTCTCCCAGCCTCTCTCTCTCCCCTCTGCACCCCAGAGCATCCCAGGCTCTTTCCAGGTTTTGCCCCCTTCCACTGTAGCCTCCAGACAGAAAAGGACGCGCGCGCGACGCGGAAAACCCGCGGATGCCGGCCAAAGTCGCGCTCTGGAGCGCCTGCCAGAGCGCCGACCGTTGACACCGCGCCTCCCGACCGCCTCGTGCCTTCCCATCGCGCCAGTTGATGTGTCTTGACGTCTGCGACACGCCGCCGTGCCGTCCCCATTGTCTCTCCCTCTCTCTCCCCTCCTGCAGCGCGTGCCCGACGCCGTCCGGCTCGGCCAATGGCCGGCCTCACACGCGCGGGCGCCAGAACACTCCCCCGCTCTCTCTCCTCCTCCCTGGCGCCCTACTCCATCCCCACGAGCGCCGTGGACAGCTCCAACCTCTCTCCAACGGCTTCCAGAGCCGATCCCGCGGGCGCCCGTAGGCCACGCCCACGGTGAACCGCGGCCAGCCTATATAAGGCGCTCCCGAGCCCTCCTCTTCCTCCCTGTCGCCCCTCCACACACCCAATCCACCCCCGGAACCACCCACTTCTCTCCAGAGCCGCCCGAGCTCGAGATCGAGCTCGAGCTCCGCCGCCTCGGGTCGCCGTCGATCTGCGGGTATAGGCCTCCTCCGCTCCTTTTCTCTCTCGAACTGGACTCCCCTCGCCTCCCTGATGCTTTCCCCTCTCTTTCCCCCTCGTTTTGCAGCCGGAAACGGCCGGAACCACCGGCGCCCGAAGCACCTCCGCCGCGGGACCTCGTCGCCGGCGAAGCAGGCCACCCCGGCGACCGTCTCCACCACCACCAGAACCGCGACTCGCTCCTGAGTCCAACGGTAGCCTCCGCGCCCCTTCCCGTGCCCTGTATCGCCGCCGGCGAGCTCGCCGTCGCCTCTGGCCGGAGGTAGACGACGGCCGCCGTGGGGCCGGCCCGTCAGCCACACGCCCTGACGGGTGGGATCCACCCGTCAGGTTTAAAACGTGCGCGCACGCGCGCACCGATCCGCCGTCGGCTGAAGGCGTATTCAGCCTTTACGCCTTCGATGTGGCGGCCGCGTGGGCTGGGTTCCCCCCCCTGGGCCTGCTGCTGCTGTGGCCTCTCTGGCCCAGTGGCACAGCGCCGTTTCTCTTTTTCCTTTTCTGTATTATTTCCAAAAATTCCACAGGACAGAATATTAATCCAAATGCATTGATTCCAATTTCTAAATTCCTAGAATATTGCAACCTATTTAATGGTGCAACTTTCATTCAAATCCAACCACCTTTTATTCTCTGTAAATATTTAAATGTGGTTTTTAGCATTTAAATAGGCCTTTGAAAATCCATAACTCCTATTTTGCTGCTCCAAAACCAAAACCAAAAGTTGTCCCCTTCCTAGCTTTCCTCTTAGTATTTTACAAAAATAAGTTGACATTTTTGTGAGCACTTTGACTTTTCTGTTTTTATTATTGTCTTATTTTTCCCGTTGTTTTCTTGCGACGTTAGATCCCGTGTTTGACGAGGTAGCTGAGGAAGAAGGAGGAGCAGAGCCTGAAGACTTTGAAGATCAAGCCAACCAAGGCAAGCAGCCCTTTGACCATGACTATGATACCCCTTTTATATGCATGTCATTTTTAGCTCTTTATTATCGATGCATCGGAATCATGATGAGATGGTGAACCACGTGGGTTGGTTACCACGATTACTTCCTCGTTGACACTTGCAGTGTGCCTGGCCCTACCTTCTTATGAGGGTTATGCCGGTGGGAGTAGATAGGATGCAAATGTAGATGCTACGCAAATGGGGTGGGTTTGTGCATGGTGAAGGAGGCAATGTGATTTCAAAAGTCTTTTCGAAAACCCCGTCGGGTGCCACCTATGCCCGAGGGAGATGATGAGATGGGTGACCACTTGATGACGAAGTGGTGTGCCAAGGAAGGTGTGTGTTGTTTTCAAAACGGATTGGTCGGAGTTGCGACCGTTATTCCAACCTTACATGCGCGACCACTCTACCCTTATATGGGAAAGGGCATTATTGAGTACCTAGACCGATACTAGCTTGGAGCCCGCATTACTAGTGACGGGGGAGAGTTGGTGCTCTCTCTTGGGACGGGGTCGTGCCAGATAGGGCGGCCATGACTGTTTTCACAGGGCACCGGACACACCGTTGGTACCCCGTGCTTGTGGTATGTGATGAAAATGGGAGCGAGGCTCCACAACTTTATGATGTGAAATGTTCGGCACGAGGGTTACTACCAATCGAGTGGACTCCATGTTAGTGTCGTCTAGGGAAAGGTAGTGATCGGGTGCTTACCCCGGGTACTTGAGGTACCGCGGGTCGTGGATGACACGGAAGTTCCCCGGATCTAGTGGGTAAAGTGTGCAACCTCTGCAGAGTGTAAAACTATTCGAATAGCCGTGTCCACGGTCAAGGACAGTTGGGTAACCGCTCTTGGGCTACGTCCACTTGTTTTCAAACCCGGTGTGTGTGTGAGATGATGGTGTTGTCTTGGATCAAGTCAGAGGACTTGACACGATTGAGATGGGTTGGTGCCCTCTCTGTTTATGATAAATGGGTTGGTGCCCCTTTCTATTTATGTTGATATCTGTGACCAGATCTTATGGTTACTTGAATTCTCTTGATGCATGCTTTATAGGATGTTGAACATGTCCTGCACTCAAAACTAGCTTTATGCAAAACTTTACCTATGTCATGCATTACTGTACCTTGAACCAAATCATGGGTTGCTTGCGAGTACATTCAAAGTACTCATTGGCTTGCCACTGGTTATTTAATTGACCAGGCATGGGAGAACCGGAGTTCGAAGAAGAGTTCTTTGGAGACGATCATGCGAACTAGGACGTTCCCAGTCAGATTGCCTGTAGGGTTAAGGCAGATGGCATGGGTTCTACTTATCGACGACGATTTCCGCTGCTATGTTTCATTTGATGTTCAGCCCTTAAGGCTTTATCGATGTAAGACTTGACCATGTTGGTCACTATTTGTGTAAGACGGTATGTATGGATGTAAGACTCTTGTTATTCAGCTTCTGTGTGTTCAGTGAGCATTGATCTCTAGGATCACTGTACACGTGCATTCGGTGATCACGACTTGCGAGTCGGGGTCCCCACAGAGCTGGTATCAGAGCCATCCTGACTGTAGGAAGCCTTAGTTAGCATGGACGTTAGTTAGAGCGAGACTATCCACCAGGTTACCCATATACCTATGTTTATGTTAGTATCCCAAACATAGGTCACATTCCTTTATTGACCCTTTCCCTTCCACTTTTTGTAGATGGCCGCCGTACCCGAGGACTTCCTGACCACTGGGTTTCCTGTGCTTCTTGAGGATAGCCTCAGGAAGTGCCAGTTCACTCGAGTCCCCACCTTCTCCTACCACGAGCACTGGGTCGACAGCACCAAGAGGGAGTATCACGTGGAGGTAGTCGTGAGGGCGAATGACGCCCCGACGAGCTGGTTCTTTGAGGGACCCCAGATGGCGACACTGCTTCTCGCCGTGGAGACTGCTGCCCTCAAGGCGCTGACTTGCCTCCGGGATCTCCTGCCAGAGATGGCGAGAGAGCCAGCCACTCGTTACCTGCCTTATCGTAAGGAAGGTGATGACGAGAGCAGCGCACCAGCACCACCCTTGGACGAGGGACTTTCTCTCCGCTTCCAGACCTACTTCAGCTTGTGTGCCGACAGTCTAGCACAACACCTGGCCTCGGAGTCGACGGAGCTTTGGAAGGAACTCCGCGAGACCAAGGAGCTCCTCCGCATAGTTCAGATGAAGGCAGACAGGATCAAGAAGGATGGAGCGCCCCCTGGACAGCCCGCAGTAGCGTATCGAGGCGGACGACCCCCACAGGTCGCACATGCCGAGGGACCACCTCAGCCACGCCGTATGACGGCAAAGGAGTACCGCAACCTCTTCAAGACGCCACCAGCAAAGCAGCGCCGTGTTCTGCTCCTTCACTCCCCCGCTTCCTCGAGCGATGAGGAGACCAAGACAGATGAAGATGAGGAGGAAGATCCAGAGGAGCCAGAATACCCGACCGAGCATTCCACCACTTAGACTCCGTTCAGGACTAGGATAGGCTAGCTCGTAGCCTATGGTAGGATAGGTCGTGTACCCCTTTTGCGAAGTCGAGTCCTTGTAATGGTTCTTGTGAAACCATGTTATGTTGCGTTTGCGTTCAGCTTGCTTTCATGAAGTCGTACTTTCCCTTCGGGAACTTGTAAACGACTACATTCCTCATTTGGTTTTAATGCATGAGTTTGGCTCTTCTGGCCTTTGTTTAACTTAAATTGTGTCACACCACCCCCTTACTAGGCATTCCATCTATACTGCTTTCCCTCATTGTTGTTCCCAATCATGAGACCTTGACCGCTCCAACAGGATGCCTGTTGTAACACGTACTGGTACCTCTACCCAGCCGCAAGAAGCCGGAGGTTCTGCTGAGGCCGGAGCCAGCCAGGACCAAGCCCAAGGACAGACTCCACCACCACCACCTCCTCCAAGCATGGATATGGCTCAGCTTCTCCAAGCCTTTCGAGAGGAGCGCCAAGCCAACACTGCAGCCCTCCAGATGATTGCTCAGGCTGTCAACCGCCAGCCGGCGGGGCACGGCCATGGACGTTCCACACTGGTGGAATTCAAGAAGCATGCACCACCCACTTTCATCGAGACTGCTGAACCCCTAGATGCAGACGACTGGGTCCGCACCATTGAGGATCTGCTGGCACTAGTCGGATGCACTGAGGACCGTGATAAAGTGGCGTATGCTGCCCACTGTCTCGGGGGGACTGCCAGAGCTTGGTGGGATGGATTCAAGGCTATGCATGTTGAGCAAGACATCACTTGGGACACCTTCAAGACGGAATTCCGCAAGGCCCACATCCCTTCTGGAATCATGGCCATCAAGAAGCGTGAGTTCCGAGCCCTGAAGCAAGGTAGTAGCACTGTCAAGGAGTACATGCAGAAGTTCAGTGTTCTCTCAAGGTATGCCCCTGAGGATGTCAGCACTGATGCTGCCAAAAGG
This sequence comes from Triticum dicoccoides, assembly GCF_002162155.2. NCBI lineage: Eukaryota > Viridiplantae > Streptophyta > Magnoliopsida > Poales > Poaceae > Triticum > Triticum dicoccoides. The sequence goes on along the minus strand of NC_041382.1, from coordinate 235,650,535 downwards.
GAGCGCTTCATGGAAGGCCTTAACCAGACTCTGCAGTACTCGCTTGTTGTGTGTGACTGCCCAACCTTTCCTGATCTGGTGAACAAGGCACTCATGCTTGAGGACAAGCGACGTGCCTTGGATGACACTCGTAAGCGCAAGATGATCAGCAAGGGTAGCTCCAGCAACCAGAAGCCTCGCCCGTGGCAGCCAGCCCCGGTCAAGCCAACCTATCAGCAGCCAAGAGCTCCTGCACCTCGCACCAACTATCCACCTCAGCAGTATGCCAACCCCAGGCCAGCTTACAACAACCCCAATAACAATGCTGGCAAGGGCATCGTCCCCAATCAAGTCACTTGTTTCGGATGTGGACAGCCAGGGCATTACTCCAAGAATTGCCCCAACAAGAAACCTGACGCCCCGCGCCCCAATGCGCAGAACCCGGGACAAGGCCGTGGAATGCCACCAAGGAACCAAGCTCCCCGCAACTTGCCCAACAATGGCAGGGGTCGTGTGAATCATGTCACCGCGGAAGAAGCCCAGGAAGACCCGGACGTCGTGCTGGGTACGTTCCTTGTCAATTCAGCACCCGCAACTGTTTTGTTTGATTCTGGAGCCACGCATTCTTTTGTCACCCAAAGTTTTGCATTAAAAAGTGGCATGACCCCTACACCCCTGAATAACCCTATGGTGGTACAAACCCCTGGAGCAGAGATGAGAGCCAAGATAGGATGTAAAGGAGTCGGGATTACCATTAACGGGGTAGACTTCCTAGCAGACCTTATCATCCTAAAATCACAAGGCTTGGATGTGATCTTGGGAATGGATTGGCTCGGCAAGCACCAAGGCTTGATTGATTGCGCCAACCGGACGGTCACTATGACCAATGACCGAGGAGTCAAAGTCAAATTTGCCTCCAACCCCTCTTCTGCTCAAGCCAACCAAGCCAACTGTCTGACTGAAGTTGGATTGGAACAAGTGCCGGTAGTATGCGAGTATCCCGATGTTTTTCCTGATGAGCTACCAGGAATGCCTCCTGACCGAGACATTGAGTTCATCATCGAGCTCATACCCGGAGCAGGACCCATCTATAAGAAGCCTTATAGGATGGGATCGGAGGAGTTAGCAGAATTGAAGAAGCAGTTGGAAGAGCAGTTGAGGAAGGGATTTATCCGCCCTAGTGCCTCCCCTTGGGGATCACCTGTTCTGTTTGTGGCAAAGAAGGACGGTACCATCCGCTTATGCATTGACTACCGCTCCCTCAACGAGGTTACAATCAAGAACAAGTACCCACTTCCCAAGATTGAAGATCTGTTTGATCAACTCAATGGGGCCAAGGTGTTCTCCAAGATCGACCTCAGATCCGGGTACTACCAACTGAAGATCAGACCCCAAGATATTCCGAAGACGGCATTCGTAACCAGATATGGCCTGTATGAATGCACGGTCATGTCCTTTGGGTTGACCAATGCCCCAGCTTACTTCATGTATCTCATGAATAAGGTCTTCATGGAATATTTGGACAAGTTCGTCGTCGTCTTCATTGATGACATTCTTGTCTTCTCGAAGTCGGAAGAAGAGCACGAGCAACACTTGAGGATGGTCCTAGACAAGCTTCGAGAGCACCAACTGTATGCCAAGTTCAGCAAGTGTGAATTCTGGCTGCGTGAAGTTGGATTTCTGGGACATGTTCTAACAGAAGAGGGATTGTCAGTCGACCCTGCCAAGATAGAAGCCGTGACTGGATGGCAATCCCCGAGCAATGTGAAGGAAGTCAGAAGCTTCCTTGGACTCGCGGGATATTACCGCAAGTTCGTTGAAGGATTCTCAAGCATTGCCCGACCCATGACTCAGCTCTTGAAGAAGGACAAGAAGTTCGAATGGACGCCGAAGTGCGAAGAAAGCTTCCAGGAGCTGAAGAAGAGGCTAACCACCGCTCCAGTTCTGGCCACACCAGATATACACAAGGAGTTTGTGATATATTGTGATGCGTCAAGAATCGGACTGGGGGGTGTTCTGATGCAAGAAGGCAGAGTCGTGGCCTACCTTTCAAGGCAGCTACGACCTCACGAAGAGAACTACGCTACTCATGACCTTGAGCTAGCAGCAGTGGTTCATGCCCTGAAGACTTGGCGACATTACCTCTTGGGGAAGCGATGTGAGGTATACACGGATCACAAAAGTCTGAAGTATATTTTCACTCAGAGGGAATTGAACATGAGGCAGAGAAGATGGCTAGAGTTGATAAAGGATTATGACCTCAGTGTTCAATACCACCCTGGAAAGGCTAATGTGGTAGCAGACGCATTGAGCAGGAAGGCTTGCTCCTTAAATGCTATGCTAAAGCACAAGCTACCCGCCTTGTATGAAGAACTTGAAAGCTTCGGGTTGGAACTGGTTGCACCAGGATTCTTGGCCAGCCTCGAAGTTAAGCCTACCTTGATGGATGATATCAAGAAAGCTCAGAAGGGGCATGAGAGTATTGAAGGCATCAAGAGGAAGATCAAGGCAGGCAAAGCCTCAGGATTCTCAGAAGATGAGGAAGGAATTGTGTGGTTTGGGAATCGCATCTGCGTGCCCAACAAGGTTGAGCTCAAGAACCTGATCTTGCAAGAAGCTCATGACAGCCCATATTCCATCCACCCTGGAGGCACCAAGATGTATCAAGACCTGAAGGAAAGATTTTGGTGGCACGGGATGAAAAGGGAGATTGCCACCTATGTTGCAAAATGCGACGTATGCCAGAGAGTCAAAGCTGAGCATCAGCGACCCGCTGGATTGTTGCAACCCCTTAAGGTGCCTAAATGGAAGTGGGACAGAGTCGGGATGGACTTCATCACCGGTTTACCCAGGTCAAGCAAGGGACATGACTCAATATGGGTCATCGTTGACCATTTGACCAAGGTGGCCCACTTCATTCCTGTCAAGACGACCTACAAGGGGAACCAGTTAGCCAGTCTCTACATCAACCGAATCGTGAGCCTTCATGGTGTTCCCAAGGAGATTGTGTCAGATCGAGGAACCCAGTTCACCTCAAGGTTTTGGAAGAAATTCCAGGAGGCTATGGGGACCAAGTTGTCCTTCAGCACTGCTTTCCACCCACAGACCGGAGGTCAGACCGAGCGAGTGAATCAAATACTCGAAGACATGCTCCGAGCCTGTGTCTTAGCTTATGGAGCTAAGTGGGAAGATTGCCTCCCTTTCGCCGAGTTCTCTTACAACAACAGTTATCAGGCCAGCCTTCAGATGGCACCATTTGAAGTGTTATACGGGCGGAAGTGCCGTACACCTTTCAACTGGTCGGAGACCGGAGAAGGACTCGTCTTTGGGCCTGATATCCTTCGTGAAGCAGAAGAGCAAGTCCAGCTTGTCAGAGAGCGTCTGAAGTCTGCCAAGTCAAGGCAGAAGAGCTATGCGGACTCACGTCGCAGAGACATAAACTTCCGAGTTGGAGACCATGTCTATCTCCGGGTCACCCCTCTCAAAGGAGCCCAGCGCTTTCATGTCAGGGGAAAGCTCGCTCCGAGATACATTGGGCCCTTCAAGATCACTGAGCGGCGAGGGGAGGTGGCTTACCAGTTGGAACTTCCACCTGAACTTTCTGATGTGCACAACGTGTTCCACGTGTCACAACTCCGGAAGTGTCTCCAAGTTCCAGACAAGCCCGACCTCTACAAGGACGTCAATCATCAAGCCATTGATCTTCAACCTGATTTGACTTATCGTGAGCGGCCCATCTACATTCTGGATGAGGCTGAACGACGCACTCGAAGCCGCACCATCAAGTACTTCAAGGTCCAATGGAGCAACCACACTGAAGCAGAAGCAACTTGGGAGCGTGAAGACTACCTTAGATCCGAATTTCCGTATCTCTTTTAAGCCTAGTTTAGGAATCTCGGGGACGAGATTCTTGTAAGGGGGGTAGGTCTGTCACACCGTGCATTTTGTAACATTTCATTTTCATTATTAAAGCATGAAAATTTGGACCAACAAAAACTTTTTGCATTTTTTTTGGCTTTTATTTGGAGTTGGTTTTCTCTCTGTGTTTCTTTCAAGTGCTTCTTGAAGTCAACTACTCTGCCCTCTATATTCCACCTCCTTACCCCAAGCTCCTGACCAATGACCATGCCATGTGAATAGTGCTATATGGAGTTTTCTTACAAAAATAATTTGGCCAGAAAGTATTTTCTAAAATTAGTTTTCCAAAAACCCCTGAATTGAGGTTTGCACTACAAGTACTTGATTAAGGGCAGTAAAAATCTTTCCAAAAATATATTAGACTCCTATTAGATATAGGATGCCCAGGAACCACAAAAAATATAATTTTAAAAGTTACTGTTCTATTTTATTTAAAGGCTTTTTCTTAAGGCCAGAAATGGTCTTCAATAGGAAAAAATTACTTTACTGTTTCAAAAATATTTGACAAAATTTAGGGAAACTCATAGGACATATATTGTCCATATATAAGAGTTTCAACACCTGGTCATGCTCAAAATATTGGTCAAATCCCTCTAAAACCCTTTCTGGATATTTCAAGCTTTTGAAATATTTACAAAGGAAATATTCTCCAGAAATTCCAGGAAAATTCTATCATGTCACATATGACATATTAGATGATCTTGCCAAGTCTCATGACTTGGAGAACAAGATAACACCATCAAAACCCCTCAAAACTATCTCTGTCCATTCTGAAGTTTGATCAACTTTACATTGCCAAGTATGTCCAAATGTGCTCAAACTTGGTGGACATGCTTCATTGGTCTAATGATGCATCTGGACCAAATGGCACAGGTTGGAGAATAGGAAGTCTTGGTCAAAGTGCCTCAAAACCCTCTCTGACCAGAATCAAGTTTGAACTACTTTGCACTACCAACTTTTTCTCCAGGACCCCAACTTTGGTGAGCCTGATCATGTGACCAAATAAGGCTACCACACCAAGTGGCACATCAATGAGAAATGATTTACTCCACTGGATCTACACAAATCCATTTCTGCCCATTTCTAGGGTTTGCAAAAGTTGCATTGGCAACTTTGTCCAAATAAGCTCAAAATGGGTGGAAGGCCCTAAATATATGTGACATTTCACCCCTTGGAGTATCTTGGCCAGTGGGAGTCATTAGCTTACCCAAAACTCCATCAAACACCTTCTGGCAAAATACTAAAAAGCCTATTTTTGCCACTTTCACTAATCTCCTTGAGTTCATCTTTTTGCCACAACCCCTCCTCACTCCCCTCTGTCACTTAGACACTTTTCTACCCGAGGAAGCAATGTGGAGGAAGGAGGGAATCACGTTTGTCCTCTCTGGACAACAGCTTCCCTTCTCTCTCCCAGCCTCTCTCTCTCCCCTCTGCACCCCAGAGCATCCCAGGCTCTTTCCAGGTTTTGCCCCCTTCCACTGTAGCCTCCAGACAGAAAAGGACGCGCGCGCGACGCGGAAAACCCGCGGATGCCGGCCAAAGTCGCGCTCTGGAGCGCCTGCCAGAGCGCCGACCGTTAACACCGCGCCTCCCGACCGCCTCGTGCCTTCCCATCGCGCTAGTTGATGTGTCTTGACGTCTGCGACACGCCGCCGTGCCGTCCCCATTGTCTCTCCCTCTCTCTCCCCTCCTGCAGCGCGTGCCCGACGCCGTCCGGCTCGGCCAATGGCCGGCCTCACACGCGCGGGCGCCAGAACACTCCCCCGCTCTCTCTCCTCCTCCCTGGCGCCCTACTCCATCCCCACGAGCGCCGTGGACAGCTCCAACCTCTCTCCAACGGCTTCCAGAGCCGATCCCGCGGGCGCCCGTAGGCCACGCCCACGGTGAACCGCGGCCAGCCTATATAAGGCGCTCCCGAGCCCTCCTCTTCCTCCCTGTCGCCCCTCCACACACCCAATCCACCCCCGGAACCACCCACTTCTCTCCAGAGCCGCCCGAGCTCGAGATCGAGCTCGAGCTCCGCCGCCTCGGGTCGCCGTCGATCTGCGGGTACAGGCCTCCTCCGCTCCTTTTCTCTCTCGAACTGGACTCCCCTCGCCTCCCTGATGCTTTCCCCTCTCTTTCCCCCTCGTTTTGCAGCCGGAAACGGCCGGAACCACCGGCGCCCGAAGCACCTCCGCCGCGGGACCTCGTCGCCGGCGAAGCAGGCCACCCCGGCGACCGTCTCCACCACCACCAGAACCGCGACTCACTCCTGAGTCCAACGGTAGCCTCCGCGCCCCTTCCCGTGCCCTGTATCGCCGCCGGCGAGCTCGCCGTCGCCTCTGGCCGGAGGTAGACGACGGCCGCCGTGGGGCCGGCCCGTCAACCACACGCCCTGACGGGTGGGATCCACCCGTCAGGTTTAAAACGTGCGCGCACGCACGCACCGATCCGCCGTCGGCTGAAGGCGTATTCAGCCTTTACGCCTTCGATGTGGCGGCCGCGTGGGCTGGGTTTCCCCCCCCCTGGGCCTGCTGCTGCTGTGGCCTCTCTGGCCCAGTGGCACAGCGCCGTTTCTCTTTTTCCTTTTCTGTATTATTTCCAAAAATTCCACAAGACAGAATATTAATCCAAATGCATTGATTCCAATTTCTAAATTCCTAGAATATTGCAACCTATTTAATGGTGCAACTTTCATTCAAATCCAACCACCTTTTATTCTCTGTAAATATTTAAATGTGGTTTTTAGCATTTAAATAGGCCTTTGAAAATCCATAACTCCTATTTTGCTGCTCCAAAACCAAAACCAAAAGTTGTCCCCTTCCTAGCTTTCCTCTTAGTATTTTACAAAAATAAGTTGACATTTTTGTGAGCACTTTGACTTTTCTGTTTTTATTATTGTCTTATTTTTCCCGTTGTTTTCTTGCGACGTTAGATCCCGTGTTTGACGAGGTAGCTGAGGAAGAAGGAGGAGCAGAGCCTGAAGACTTTGAAGATCAAGCCAACCAAGGCAAGCAGCCCTTTGACCATGACTATGATACCCCTTTTATATGCATGTCATTTTTAGCTCTTTATTATCGATGCATCGGAATCATGATGAGATGGTGAACCACGTGGGTTGGTTACCACGATTACTTCCTCGTTGACACTTGCAGTGTGCCTGGCCCTACCTTCTTATGAGGGTTATGCCGGTGGGAGTAGATAGGATGCAAATGTAGATGCTACGCAAATGGGGTGGGTTTGTGCATGGTGAAGGAGGCAATGTGATTTCAAAAGTCTTTTCGAAAACCCCGTCGGGTGCCACCTATGCCCGAGGGAGATGATGAGATGGGTGACCACTTGATGACGAAGTGGTGTGCCAAGGAAGGTGTGTGTTGTTTTCAAAACGGATTGGTCGGAGTTGCGACCGTTATTCCAACCTTACATGCGCGACCACTCTACCCTTATATGGGAAAGGGCATTATTGAGTACCTAGACCGATACTAGCTTGGAGCCCGCATTACTAGTGACGGGGGAGAGTTGGTGCTCTCTCTTGGGACGGGGTCGTGCCAGATAGGGCGGCCATGACTGTTTTCACAGGGCACCGGACACACCGTTGGTACCCCGTGCTTGTGGTATGTGATGAAAATGGGAGCGAGGCTCCACAACTTTATGATGTGAAATGTTCGGCACGGGGGTTACTACCAATCGAGTGGACTCCATGTTAGTGTCGTCTAGGGAAAGGTAGTGATCGGGTGCTTACCCCGGGTACTTGAGGTACCGCGGGTCGTGGATGACACGGAAGTTCCCCGGATCTAGTGGGTAAAGTGTGCAACCTCTGCAGAGTGTAAAACTATTCGAATAGCCGTGTCCACGGTCAAGGACAGTTGGGTAACCGCTCTTGGGCTACGTCCACTTGTTTTCAAACCCGGTGTGTGTGTGAGATGATGGTGTTGTCTTGGATCAAGTCAGAGGACTTGACACGATTGAGATGGGTTGGTGCCCTCTCTGTTTATGATAAATGGGTTGGTGCCCCTTTCTATTTATGTTGATATCTATGACCAGATCTTATGGTTACTTGAATTCTCTTGATGCATGCTTTATAGGATGTTGAACATGTCCTGCACTCAAAACTAGCTTTATGCAAAACTTTACCTATGTCATGCATTACTGTACCTTGAACCAAATCATGGGTTGCTTGCGAGTACATTCAAAGTACTCATTGGCTTGCCACTGGTTATTTAATTGACCAGGCATGGGAGAACCGGAGTTCGAAGAAGAGTTCTTTGGAGACGATCATGCGAACTAGGACGTTCCCAGTCAGATTGCCTGTAGGGTTAAGGCAGATGGCATGGGTTCTACTTATCGACGACGATTTCCGCTGCTATGTTTCATTTGATGTTCAGCCCTTAAGGCTTTATCGATGTAAGACTTGACCATGTTGGTCACTATTTGTGTAAGACGGTATGTATGGATGTAAGACTCTTGTTATTCAGCTTCTGTGTGTTCAGTGAGCATTGATCTCTGGGATCACTGTACACGTGCATTCGGTGATCACGACTTGCGAGTCGGGGTCCCCACACTTTGTATGGCCGTAAGTGCCGCACTCCATAAATTGGTCTCAAACCGGAGATAGCCGTATCTTCGGAACAGATCTCATGATGGAAGCTGAGAAACAAGTTAAGGAAATTCGAGACAGATTGCAATTGGCCAAATCCCGACATAAGAGTTACTATGATGCAAAGCACCGACAGATCAGTTTTGAACCTGGAGAACAGGTATACCTCCGAATCACCCCTGTGAAAGGAGTCAAGAGATTTCATACTCGTGGAAAGTTGGCACCCAGATTTATTGGTCCATTTATAGTTATTTCATGAGTGGGTACTGTTGCATATCAGTTGGAACTACCCCCTGAATTGTCGGACGTGCACAACGTGTTTCACGTTTCACAGTTGAGGCGATGCATATCACCGCCTGAGAAAAAGACTGCTATGACTGAGCTAGAGTTGGCAAAGGACTTAACATATGAAGAGAGGCTGGTTAAATTTTTGGATCAGATGGAAAGGGTCACTCGCAGCAAAGTAAGAAAGTTCTACATGGTTCAGTGTGAGCATCACACCGAGTCAGAATCCACGTGGGAACGGGAAGAGTTTCTCAAGACACATTATCCTGAATGGTTTTCCCAAGCAACCGAATCTCGAGGACGAGATTCATTCTAAGTGGGGGAGGTTTGTGACAGCCTCGTTTTTGCCCTCCTTTATTTGCCTGATTTTCAGTGGTTTGATTTTGAAATTTGGAGTTTTTGAATCCTTTCATATGGACTTAAACACTTGGGTACCCCATTGGCTTTCACCCAAGTGTCCCATTTCCCTCTCTAACCATCATTCTCCCTCTGGTTCATCTCAAAATAATATTTGGAATATTTTTCCTTAATGAAAAATATTCATTTCCCTCTCTTAAACCCTAGCTAGATCAATGTTCTCCAAAGCAACCCCAATTTTTCTTGCCCACAAAATCTGAGAAAATTCACAAATATTCTTGAAACCCTAGGGCACCTTCCTGAGCAAAAATATTGCATGACTTTTTGGAATATTTTTGCTACAGAAAATATTTTCTGTTCTGGACAGAAATGGTAGTTTCTACAACAACTACCATTTTACTTGCTCCTTTGGGGCTGATTTTTCTTGTGCATAATCACCGTAGTAGATGATTGCTACCCTCCAAAACTCAGCTCCCAACTCCCAGCCGTTTGACCACAGTAAGCTCTCAAAGTTACTGATCAGAAACTTACTAGGCTTGTGAAATCGTTTCTACTGCGTCTGGATCCAAACCAAAGCATGGTAACATTCAAAACTACCACGAACAACATGCCAGACATGAAGTTTGGGCTTAGGTCGGCATGAGGTAAGAGTTCATGCGGTGACTGCATTCGTCCAGGCGTGCTGGCATGCGGTCGACGTGCTCTGCGACACGCCCGAGCCTCTGTTGATCGCGTGCTCGCTTCCCCGCCTGCCTAAGCATGCCAAACCTCGCCACCATCTTCGTCCTAGCCCCCTTAACTCTCTCTTGGCACTCGCCGACGCCAGAGCTCACCGTAGTGAGCACGGGCACGGTCCAGCCAACGAAATAGTGTGGTGCGCACTGTACTCGTCGTCACCCCAGTGCCCCTGTGCTCGTCCCCGTTCGCCCACAGTCCCCGTGTGAGCTCCTTCTCCTTCTCCCTCTCTCAGTGATGCCGCTCGTCGCCGGGCGCCATGTCCAGGTGTCCACCGGCGGAGCCCGAACCCCCTCGACGCTCGGCTATAAATAGAGCCCTTCCCCGGCCTCCTCGGGCATCATCCACCACTCCCACACACTCCACAACCTAGTAGAAAGTCGTAGCCCGGCCGGGCAGGCCGTGGGCCGCCGTCCCCGAGCTCGAGCTCGCCGGCGATCCCCTCGGGTCGTCCTCGTAGATCTGGCCCCTCCCAGGCCTGGGCAACCCTTCCAGGGCATCCGCCACTCAGCGGTGGTGCCGTTCCGCACGGTTGGAACCCCTGGAGTCGCCTCTGCTCGCCGTCATCTTCGTCTCCGGCGAGCTCTGCTTCCTGTCTTCGCTAGAGAGGAAGATTCTGACGCCGTCCGACCACCCCTAGCTACTCTACGGGTACGGGCAGGTGCGCCTCCGTCTCCTCTCTCGATCCCCCCATCTCGTTGTGACCAAGGAGCCTTCGTCACTGGCGTTTGCTCCGGCAAAGCTGCGCCATCCCCTCTTTCTTTCCCCCTCTCCCTCGCACCTGACTAGCGGGGCCCGCTAGTCAGCCAGTCAGTACGCGTGCGAAGTGGTACGAGTGGTGGCGCCCCGAGGCTTTACGCCTTCGACGTCACCCCCCCCCTCCAGTCTGTTTATTTAAATTTAAATTCATATTTATCCAGAGAGCTTCAAACAGCTATAACTTTTCAACCATAAGTCCAAATGAATTGATTCTTTTTGCATTGTGTTCTTTGAAAAGAAATCTAGCAGCTCACCAAAAATGGGATTTTTCCCTGCTGCCTAGATTTTCTGGTTATTTTTAGAAGGGTTCTTGATAATTTCTTTTTGTGTGTGTAATTGTTTTCAGAGCCGTGAAGCTTGTCTTGAGGATCACCAGGAGGCTTGTGAACCTCATCTGCACTAAGGCAAGCCACAACAGCATTTTCATAGTGCCATTGCAATATTTGTGATTTTCCTACTTGAATGAATGATTTAATCCATGCATATAGATCATTATTGTGTTATTTATATTCTGTTAAGTGCTTGTTCAAGTTAATATGCTTGTGTTATAGAAAGTTTAGAGCCAACTAAGTTGATAAAGAGACTAGAGTTAATTTTTTCTATGAAATAAATAATAGGGTTATGGATATAAGTAATTGATTGAAGTTATTTTTCTGGCATGAGAAAAATGGTAAAACTTGTTATAAAAGATTTTGCTTAATGTGCGGTTAATCTTGACCAGAGGAGTGTCAAGAGTTGTTGATGGTTATGCTTAGTGTGGATAAGTTGACTCAGTCTTTTCCGTTAATATGTGATGCATATGTTATTGTTGCACTTCATGGCATGTTATGACACCGTTATTTACAATTTAAGTTGAACCTGATAATAATACAACTTGAATATATTGTTGACCGGGTCATGGTGCCACTGAATCGAGTTTTTCCCAGTGCAACCACATTTGCCTGTATGGGAAGGCCTTTACTCAGTCTGTTGTCATGCCTTTGGTCGGTGCCTCCAACTAGGGAAGGTTATGGGCATGCGGTACCCTGGCCCGGTAAGCACACATAACCTTGTGTGCCCGTTGTTGAGATTTTTGGTACCGGTCCTCGTGAGGGACGTTTTGGCCACGACGGTGGTTGTTGTGTCTTTGGTAGACACGGGGCCACCCAGGACTAGCCCAGTTGGGAGTGGGTCGGAGTGGCCAAGAGAGTGTCATGGCAATGGAGTGGTTTCGTCGGAATGTCGTTGGTCCACCCGAATGGGAGTACGAGGCCATGGGTTCCGTGGTGTGGGTACAGTGCACTACCTCTGCAGAGTGTATTAATCTATCGATAGCCGAGTCCACGGTTACGGACATGCTCGAAAGTAGGTCACACCATGGGTCAACATTTAATAAAACTTGCACACTAAGTTATGAACTCTGCACTGTTGAGGATGGCGGGAAGGCCATCGGGTTGGACAGGACCAAGTGTTGGTCGTGGTTGTGATCGTCGGAAAGATCATTGTTTTAGACCCAGTATGGGTCGTGGTTGTGATCGCCGGAAGGATCATTGTTTTAGACCGAGTATGGGTCGAGGTTGTGACCACCGGAAGGATCACGAGATATTCATGGTTAAGATTTTGAGGTTGGTACGGTGGTGATCCAGGTAGTGATCACTGTTGGTAAGGGGGCTTTTTCCTCACAAGAATATGATCACAGCATGTTGAATATATTGTTGCATTATTAATTATTGGTTAAATATCACAATATTGTTTGTCATTATGTTTATGTCTGTTGTGAGCTTGCAAGTACATTCAATGTACTGACCTGGCGTTTCATGCCAGATTTCAGCAAAGTCCTGTTGGAGAGGAGTGATGTCCGAGTCTAGATCGTGTCCACATCGCTGTCCCTGTGCTATGGAGCTTCTACTACAATGTTTTTCCGCTGCCACGTAGTTGTTATAATCGAGACCTTTATGTTCACTAAATAATGTACATATTGTTCAGCCGCACCGTGTGTGTCGCTTGGCCTCGCTACCTGTTGTAATGTAAACTTTGATCCGCTAGCATTAATAAAGCGGTTGTTTTCTGTACCAAGATATTGTGTGTTGCCAGAAGACATGGTCTCTGGGTTGGCAATGCATGGTAAACCGGTTGCTCTGAGCCAGGGTGCCACAACACTTGGTATCAGAGCCGCGCTGACTGTAGGCCACACTAGACTACGACGTGATTGACTGGACGATACATGCGAGTTTACGTTGAGTGCCGGTAGCATTGGTAGTTGGTTGTTTAATTGCATATACTTGTCTTATTTTTATGCTAACCTACAAATGGTTGTGAGTGTAGATGGCTCCGGTGCCGTATGCGTGCCAGTTGCGGCTGATGTCGTACATGTCGCCGCATCTTATTCGTAACGTGTGGCGTCTGCTATACCCCCTCGGTGACGATCTAGTTTACCGTGTGTACCGGGAGCGTCTAGCCGACTCAATGTATGATTATCACACAGTGGTTACTCTGCGCACCAGTTCTAACTCCAGCACTTACACTCGTACCTCTCGGAGCGGTTACGCTTCTACCGCATCCCAGGATGTCCAGTTTGTTGCATTTGAGGTCCTTGTTGAGCTTCGTTACAAGGAGGTCCGGATGCAGAACCACCTAGGTTTCTACTACTATCCTTCTTTGCACGACAATGGTCGTGTCCGCTTCCCTATCATTGATCCGGAGTCCGATAGTGTACCTAGCCATCTTGCTCGTTACATCACCGCTAGCTATCTTATGATCCACGAGCTGGCTCGAGAGCTGACTTGTGCCCGTACTGCTTTAGCATCTTCTCTAGTCTGTACTAGATCTGCCACTACTCCATCCTCCCTGGGATTTACTCCTTATATTCCAGTCAGTTCTAGTTCCCCTGTTTCACCGGTTACTCCTCCGAGTAGCTCGGGCGCCTCGACCGTGAATCCTCTCAGTGCTCCTGCTGAGTGGGTTTCACTTGTCACTACTCCTGTAGCCCCGATGCTTCACCCTGCACCTGCCCCTGAGGGAGAGCCCTCGAGGGAACGTCGCCGTGTTACCTTTAACCCGGACGTCTCAGTTAACCACGCCAGTTCAGGATCCGAGCCAGGAGAGTACCCCGCAGCACCAGCAAAGCAGTAGAGTTTCTGAGTATTTGCAGTCATCCGTATGATGTACGAGTGTAGTCGTAAGATCCATGAGGTTTTGCTTCATGTATGAGGGTAGTTGAACCTGGCATGTTATGTATCTTTCATGTATGAGTCTATGTATAATTATGTTGGAACTCCATTTCTTTTGCTGTGTTTTATTCGTCATTTCGATTTTTCTCAGGCTTTTGTTGCTGGCCTTTCCCCAATTTTATTTGAATGCTTCTCATCTCGGTTGTGTTGTCTTGGGAAAAATCACAATAGGATGCCGCGGGGAGGCAGCAGTAGCAACGTTCGCGAGGGTACTCCTGTTTGTCGTTCTGCATGATAGGCAGGACACTCCCCCGAGCCGTACGTTCCACCACCGCCAAATCCGCCCTCCACCAAGCAAATACTACGTATGTTTGAGGAAAGACAGAATAATGATCTGATTGAAATTTTAAAAAGTGTGCAAGCTATGGTTGGGCAGAATGGGAATCAGAACGGTCATCACTCAAAGCTGTCAGATTTTCAAAGGACCAAGCCTCCCAGTTTCAGTCAGGTTATTGACCCCTTGGAAGCAGACGATTGGCTGCGAACCATTGAGAGGAAACTTGAGATTGCTCGTACTGAAGAAGGTGATAAAGTTCCATTTACAACTCATTATCTTGAAGGAGTTGCTGCCATATGGTGGGAATATAAAAGCCATGTGGCATGCTGATGAGGAAATCACCTGGTCGAAATTCAGGGATCAGTTCCAGAAATATCATATCCCTACTGGAATTATGAAGACTAAGCAACAATAATTTCTCACGCTCATCCAAGGAAATCAGTCTGTGGGTGAATATTTGCAAAAATTCAATCATTTGTCACGTTACTCCCTTCATGACGTGGCCACCGAAGAAAGAAGGCTTGACAAATTTCTTGGTGGATTAAACCCGCAACTCCGGTGTACTCTCAGCATGTTTGATTTCCCAGGTTTTCAAACTCTGGTGAACAAAGCTTTCATTGCGGACAGGGAGCACAAGCTCATTTCAGACAACAGGTTTGTCAATAACGATCACAAACGCAAGTTTGAGCCAAAGAAGGATGGGCAACCCGTGCTAAGCACTTCTCCCATTGCAAGAAAGATCAATCTAGTAGGCCAAACAAACTGATAATTCAAAGAGACTTGCAATGATATTAAATCATGCATAAAAGATTTCAGAGAAGAATCATATATTGTTCATAAATAATCTTGATCATAAACCCACATTTCATCGGATCTCGACAAACACACCGCAAAAAGAATTACGTCGAATAGATCTCCTAGAGAATCGAGGAGAACTTTGTATTGAGATCCAAAGAGAGAGAAGAAGCCATCAAGCTAATAACTATGGACCCGAAGGTCTGTGGTAAACTACTCACACATCATCGCAGAGGCTATGGTTGATGTCTACTACACAACCTTATTATTGTAGACGTTGTTGGGCCTCCAAGTGCAGAGGTTTGTAGGACAGTAGAAAATTTCCCTCAAGTGGATGACCTAAGGTTTATCAATCTGTGGGAGGCGTAGGATGAAGATGGTCTCTCTCAAACAACCCTGCAACCAAATAACAAAGAGTCTCATGTGTCCCCAACACACCCAATACAATGGTAAATTGTATAGGTGCACTAGTTCGGCGAAGAGATGGTGATACAAGTGCAATATGGATGGTAGATATAGATTTTTGTAATCTGAAAATATAAAAACAGCAAGGTAACTAATGATAAATATGAGCACAAACGGTATTGCAATGCTAGGAAACAAGGCCTAGGGTTCATACTTTCACTAGTGCAAGTTCTCTCAACAATAATAACATAATTGGATCATATAAGTATCCCTCAACATGCAACAAAGAGTCACTCCAAAGTCACTAATAGCGGAGAACAAACGAACAGATTATTGTAGGGTACGAAACCACCTCAAAGTTATTCTTTCTGATCGATCTATTCAAGAGTTCATACTAGAATAACACCTTAAGACACAAATCAACCAAAACCCTAATGTCAACTAGATACTCCAATGTCACCTCAAGTATCCGTGGGTATGATTATACGATATGCATCACACAATCTCAGATTCGTCTATTCAACCAACACAAAGAATTTCAAAGAGTGCTCCAAAGTTTCTACCGGAGAGTCAAGACAAAAACTGAAGGAAATATTCCCTAGAGGCAATAATAAAGTTGTTATTTATATTTCCTTATATCATGATAAATGTTTATTATTCATGCTAGAATTGTATTAACCGGAAACTTAGTACATGTGTGAAT
The DNA here is from genome assembly GCF_002162155.2 of Triticum dicoccoides. Taxonomy (NCBI): domain Eukaryota; kingdom Viridiplantae; phylum Streptophyta; class Magnoliopsida; order Poales; family Poaceae; genus Triticum; species Triticum dicoccoides. Next base: position 235,634,534 of record NC_041382.1, on the reverse strand, counting down.
ACATAGACAAACAGATTGTCACTAGTTTGCCTCTACTTGACTAGCTCGTTGAATCAATGATGGTTATGTTTCCTAACCATAGACATGATTTGTCATTTGATTAACAGGATCACATCATTAGAGAATGATGTGATTGACTTGACCCATTCTGTTAGCTTAGCATTTGATCTTTTAGTTTACTGCTATTGCTTTCTTCATGACTTATACATGTTCCTATGACTATGAGATTATGCAACTCCCAATTATCGGAGGAACACTTTGTGTGCTACCAAACATCACAACATAACTAGGTGATTATAAAGGTGCTCTACAGGTGTCTCCGATGGTACTTGTTGAGTTGGCATAGATCGAGATTAGGATTTGTCACTCCGATTGTCGGAGAGGATCTCTAGGCCCTCTCGGTAATGCACATCACTATAAGCCTTGCAAGCAATGCAGCTAATGAGTTAGTTGCGGGACAGTGCATTACGGAACGAGTAAAGAGACTTGCCGGTAACGAGATTAAACTAGGTATTGGGATACTGACGATCGAATCTCGGGCAAGTAACATACCGATGACAAAGGGAACAACGTATGTTGTTATGCGGTTTGACCGATAAAGATCTTCGTAGAATATGTAGGAACCAATATGAGCATCCAGGTTCCGCTATTGGTTATTGACCGGAGACGTGTCTCGGTCATGTCTACATAGTTCTCGAACCCATAGGGTCCGCACGCTTAACGTTCGGTGACGATCAATATTATGAGTTTATGTGATTTGATGTACCGAAGGTAGTTCGGAGTCCCGGATGAGATCGGGGACATGACGAGGAGTCTTGAAATGGTCGAGACGTAAAGATCGACATATTGGATGACTATATTCAGACATCGAAAAGGTTCCGAGTGATTCGGGTATTTTTGGGAGTACCGGAGGAGTTACGGGAATACGGGAGTACATATGGGCCTTAGTGGGCTTTAAGGGAAAAAGAGAAGCCACGAGGGCTAGCCGTGCGCCCCCCATGGGCCTAGTCCGAATTGGACTAGGGAAGGGGCTGCGCCCCCTCTTTCCTTCTCCTCCCCTTCTTCTTCCTTCCCCTCCTAGTAGGACTAGGAAAGGAGCAATCCCACTCCTACTAGGAGGAGTATTCCTCCCCCCTTTGGCGCGCCTAGAGAGGTCGGCCGGCCTCCCCTTGCTCCTTTATATACGGGGACGGGGGGCACCCTAGAACACAACAAGTTGATCTGTTGATCTCTCCCGGCCGTGTGCGGTGCCCCCCTCCACCATAATCCACCTCGATCATATCGTAGCAGTGCTTAGGCGAAGCCCTGCGTCGGTAGCATCATCATCACCGTCACCATGCCGTCGTGCTGACGAAACTCTCATGTGAAGCTTTGCTGGATCGGAGCTCGCAAGACGTCATTGAGTTGAACGTGTGCAGAACTCGGAGGTGCCATGCGTTCGGTACTTGGATCGGTTGGATCGTGAAGACGTACGACTATATCAACCGCGTTGTGCTAATGCTTCCGCATTCGGTCTACGAGGGTACGTGGACACACTCTCCCCTCTCGTTGCTATGTATCATCATAATCATGTGTGTGCGTAGGAATTTTTTTTAAATTACTATGTTCCCCAACAGTGGTATCAGAGTCTGGTTATCGCGTAGATGTTATATGCACGAGTAGAACACAAGTGAGTTGTGGGCAATACAAGTCATACTGCTTACCAACATGTCATACTTTGGTTCGGCGGTATTGTTGGATGAAGCGGCCCGGACCGACATTACGTGTACTCTTACGCAAGACTGGTTCTACCGACGTGCTTTGCACACAGGTGGCTGGCGGGTGTCAGTTTCTCCAACTTTAGTTAAATCAAGTGTGGCTACGCCCGGTCCTTGCGAAGGTTAAAACAACACTAACTTGACGAAATATCGTTGTGGTTTTGATGCGTAGGTAAGAACGGTTCTTGCTCAGCCCATAGCAGCCACGTAAAACTTGCAACAAACAAAGTAGAGGACGTCTAACTTGTTTTTGCAGGGCTTGTTGTGATGTGATATGGTCAAGACGTGATGAGATATAAGTTGTTTCATGAGATGATCATGTTTTTTTGAAGTTATCGGTAACTAGCAGAAGCCTTATGGTTGTCTCTTTATTGCATAAGATGCAAGCGCCAAATAATTGCTTTACTGTATCGCTATGCGATAGCAATAATTGCAAGAGCAATAGTTGGCGAGACGACCATGTGATGACACATTGATAGAGATCAAGATGATGGAGATCATGGTGTCATGCCGGTGATGATAGAGATCATGACGGTACTTTGGAGATGGAGATCAAAGGCGCAAGATGATCATGGCCATATCATGTCACATATTTTGATTGCATGTGATGTTTATCTTTTATTCATCTTATTTTGCTTAGTTCGATGGTAGCTTTATAAGATGATCTCTCACTAAATTTCAAGGTAAAGTGTTCTCCCTGAGTATGCATCGTTGCCAAAGTTTGTCATGCCGAGACACCACATGATGATCGGGTGTGATAAGCTCAACGTTCATCTACAACGGGTGTAAGACAGTTTTGCACACGCAGAATACTCGGGTTAAACTTGATGAGCCTAGCATATGCAGATATGGCCTCGGAACACTGAGACCGAAATGTCGAGCGTGAATCATATAGTAGATATGATCAACATAGTGATGTTCACCATTGAAAACTACTCCATCTCACGTGATGATCGGACATGGTTTAGTTGATTTGGATCACGTGATCACTTAGATGATTAGAGGGATGTCTATCTAAATGGGAGTTCTTAAGCAATATGATTAATTGAACTTTAATTTATCATGAACTTAGTCCTGGTAGTATTAGCATATCTATGTTGTAGATCAATAGCTCGCGTTTAGCTCCACTATTTTATTTTTGATATGTTCCTAGAGAAAACAAAGTTGAAAGATGTTAGTAGCAATGATGCGGATTGGATCCGTGATCTAAGGATTATCCTCATTGCTGCACAGAAGAATTATGTCCTTGATGCACCGCTAGGTGATGGACCTATTGCAGGAGCAGATGCAGACGCTATGAACGTTTGGCAAAGCTCGGTATGATGACTACTTAATAGTTTAGTGCACCATGCTTTATGGCTTAGAACCGGGACTTCAAAAATGTTTTGAAAGCCACGGAGCATATAAGATGTTCCAAGAGTTGAAATTGGTATTTCATACTCATGCCCGTGTTGAGAGGTATGAGACCTCTGACATTACTTTGCCTACAAGATGGAGGAGAATAGCTCAACCAGTAAGCATGTGCTCAAATTGTCTGAGTACTACAATCACTTGAATCAAGTGGGAGTTAATCTTCCAGATAAGATAGTGATTGACAGAGTTATCTAGTCACTATCACCAAGTTGCTAGAACTTTGTGATGAACTATAATATGCAAGGGATAACGGAAACGATTCCCAAGCTCTTCGTGATGCTGAAATCGACGAAGGTAGAAATCGAGAAAAGCATCAAGTGTTGATGGTTAACAAGACCACTAGTTTCAAGAGAAGGGCAAAGGGGAGAAGGGGAACTTCAAGAAGAACGACAAGCAAGTTGCTTCTCAAGTGAAGAAGCTCAAGTCTGGACCTAAGCCTGAGACTAAGTGCTTTTACTGCAAAGGGACTAGTCACTGGAAGCGGAAGTGCCCCAAGTATTTGGCGGATAATAAGGATGGCAAAGTGAACAAAGGTATATTGGATATACATGTTATTGATGTGTACTTTACTAGTGTTTATAGCAACCCCTCGGTATTTGATACTAGTTCAGTTGCTAAGAGTAGTAACTTGAAACAGGAGTTGCAGAATGAACAGAGACTAGTTAAGGGTGAAGTGACGATGTGTGTTGGAACTAGTTCCAAGAATGATATGATCATCATCGCACAATCCCTATACTTTCGGGATTAGTGTTGAACCTAAATAAATGTTATTTGGTGTTTGCGTTGAGCAAGAATATGATTTGATCATGTTTATTGCAATACAGTTATTCATTTAAGTTAGAGAATAATTGTTATTCTGTTTACATGAATAAAACCTTCTATGGTTATACACCCAATAAAATGGTTTGTTGGATCTCGATCGTAGTGATACACATATTCATAATATTGAAGCCAAAAGATGCAAAGTTAATAATGATAGTGCAACTTATTTGTGGCACTACCGTTTAGGTCATATTGGTGTAAAGCGCATGAAGAAAATCCATGCTCATGGGCTTTTAGAATCACTTGATTATGAATCAGTTGATGCTTGCGAACCATGCCTCATGGGCAAAGATGACTAAGACTCCGTTCTCCAGAACAATGGAGCGAGCAACTGACTTATTGGATATAATACATACTGATGTATGAGGTCCGATGAGTGTTGAGGCTCATGGAAGGTATCATTATTTTCTGACTTCACAGATGATTTGAGAAGATATGGGTATATCTACCTGAAGAAACATAAGTCTGGAACATTTGAAAAGTTCAACGAATTTCAGAGTGAAGTGGAAAATCATTGTAACAAGAAAATAAAGTTTCTACGATCTGATCGCAGAGGCGAATATTTGAGTTATGAGTTTGATCTTCAATTAAAACGATGTGGAATAGTTTCACAAACTCATGCCACGTGGAACACCACAGTGTAATGGTGTGTCCGAACGTCATAACCGTACTTTATTTGATATAGTGCAATCTATGATGTCTCTTACCGATTTACCACTATCGTTTTGGGGTTATGCATTAGAGACAGCTGCATTCACATTAAAAAGGGCACCATCTAAATCCGTTGAGACGACACCGTATGAACTGTGGTTTAGCAAGAAACCTAAGCTATCATTTCTTAAAGTTTGGGGTTGCGATGCTTATGTGAAAAAGTTTCATCTTGATAAGTTCAAACCCAAGTCGGAGAAGTGTGTCTTCATAGGATACCCAAAAGTAACTGTTGGGTACACCTTCTATCACAGATCCGAAAGGCAATATCTTTATTGCTAAAGAGTGGATCTTTTCTTGAGAAGAAGTTTCTCTCAAAAGAAGTGAGTGGGAGGAATGTAGAACTTGATAAGGTAATTGTACCGTCTCCCAAATTGGAAAGTAGTTCATCACAGAAATCAGTTCTAGTGATCTCTACACCAATTAGTGAGGAAGCTAATGATGATGATCATGAAACTTCAGATCAAGTTACTACCGAACCTCGTAGGATAACCAGAGTATGGTCCGCACCAGAGTGGTACGGAAATCCTTTCTGGAAGTCATGTTACTAGACCATGACAAACCTACGAACTATGAGGAAGCAATGATGAGCCCAGATTCCGCGAAATGGCTTGAGGCCATGAAATCTGAGATGGGATCCATGTATGAGAACAAAGTGTGGAGTTTGGTTGACTTGCCCGATGATCGGCAAGCCATAGAAAATAAATGGATCTTCAAGAGGAAGATGGACGCTGGTAGTAGTGTTACTATCTACAAAGCTAGACTTGTCGAAAAAGGTTTTGAAAAAGTTCAAGGTGTTGACTACGATGAAATTTTCTCACTCGTAGCGATGCTTAAGTCTGTCCGAATCATGTTAGCAAATTGCCACATTTTATGAAATCTGGCAAATGGATATCAAAACTACATTCCTTAATGGATTTCTTAAAGAAGAGTTGTATATGATGAAACCAGAAGTTTTTGTCGATCCTAAAGGTGCTAACAAAATGTGCAAGCTCCAGCGATCCATCTATGGACTGATGCAAGCATCTCAGAGTTGGAATATACGCTTTGATGAGTTGATCAAAGAATATAGTTTTATACAGACTTGTGGTGAAGCCTGTATTTACAAGAAAGTGGGTGGGAGCACTACAACATTTCTGATAAATATATGTGAATGACATACTGTTGATCGGAAATAATGTAGAATTTTCTGGAAAGCATAAAGGAGTATTTGAAAGGAGTTTTTCAAATAAAGACCTCGGTGAAGTTACTTACATATTGAGCATCAAGATCTACAGAGATGGATCAAGACGCTTGATAAGTTTTTTTTGATGAGTACATACCTTGACAAGATTTTGAAGTAGTTCAAAATGGAACAGTCAAAGAAGGAGTTCTTGCCTGTGTTGCAAGGTGTAAAGTTGAGTAAAGACTCAAAATCCGACCACGGCAGAAAATAGAAAGAGAATGAAAAGTCATTCCCTATGCCTTAGTCATAGGTTTTATAAAGTATGCTATGCTATGTACTAGACCTATTGTATACCTTAACATGATTTTTGCAAGGGAGTACAATAGTGATCTAGGAGTATATCACTAGACAGCGGTCAAAATTATCCTTAGAGGACTAAGGAAATATTTCTCAGTTATGGAGGTGATAAAAAAGTTCATCGTAAAGAGTTACGTTGATACAAGCTTTTGACACCGATCTAGATGACTCTAAGTCTCGATCTAGATACATATTGAAAGTGGGAGCAATTAGCTAGAGTAGCTCTATGCAAAGCATTATAGACATAGAAAATTTGTAAAATACATACGGCTCTAAATGTGCCAGACCCGTTGACTAAATTTCTCACAAGCAAAACATGATCACTCTTTGGGTGTTAATCACATAGTGATGTGAACTAGATTATTGACTCTAGTAAACCCTTTGGGTGTTAGTCACATGGAGATGTGAACTAATCACCTAAAGATGTGAACTATTGATGTTAAATCACATGACGATGTGAACTAGATTATTGACTCTAGTGCAAGTGGGAGACTCAAGGAAATATGCCCTAGAGGCATAATAAAGTTGTTATTTATATTTCCTTATATCATGATAAATGTTTATTATTCATGCTAGAATTGTATTAACCGGAAACTTAGTACATGTGTGAATACATAGACAAACATATTGTTCCTATGACTATGAGATTATGCAACTCCCAATTACCGGAGGAACACTTTGTGTGCTACAAAACGTCACAATGTAACTGGGTGATTATAAAGATGCTCTACAGGTGTCTCCAATGGTACTTGTTGAGTTGGCATAGATCGAGATTAGGATTTGTCACTCTGATTGTCGAAGAGGTATCTCTAGGCCCTCTCGGTAATGCACATCACTATAAGCCTTGCAAGCAATGCAGCTAATGAGTTAGTTGCGGGATAGTGCATTACGGAACGAGTAAAGAGACTTGCCGGTAATAATATTGAACTAGGTATTGGGATACCGACGATCGAATCTCGGGCAAGTAACATACCGATGACAAAGGGAACAACGTATTTTGTTATGCGGTTTGACCGATAAAGATCTTCGTAGAATATGTAGGAACCAATATGAGCATCCAGGTTCCTCTATTGGTTATTGACCGGAGACGTGTCTCGGTCATGTCTACATAGTTCTCGAACCCGTAGGGTCCGCGCGCTTAATGTTCGGTGACGATCGGTATTATGAGTTTATGTGATTTGATGTACCGAAGGTAGTTCAGAGTCCCGTATGAGATCGGGGACATGACGAGGAGTCTCGAAATGGTCGAGACGTAAAGATCGATATATTAGACGACTATATTCGGACATCGGAAAGGTTTCGAGTGATTCGGGTATTTTTCGGAGTACCGGAGGAGTTACGGGAATACGGGAGTACATATGGGCCTTAGTGGGCTTTAAGGGAAAAAGAGGAGAAGCCACGAGGGCTAGCCGCGCACCCCCCATGGGCCTAGTCCGAATTGGACTAGGGGAGAGGCTGCGCCCCCTCTTTCCTTCTCCTCCCCTTCTCCTTCCTTCCACTCCTAGTAGGACTAGGAAAAGAGAAATCCTACTCCTACTAGGAGGAGGATTCCTCCCCCCTTTGGCGCGCCTAGAGAGGCTGGCCGGCCTCCCCTTGCTCCTTTATATACGGGGGCGGGGGGCACCCTAGAACACAACAAGTTGATCTGTTGATCTCTCCCAGCCGTGTGCGGTGCCCCCCTCCATCATAATCCACCTCGATCATATCGTAGCAGTGCTTAGGCGAAGCCCTGCATCGGTAGCATCATCATCACCGTCACCACGCCGTCGTGCTGACGAAACTCTCCTGTGAAGCTTTGTTGGATCGGATCTCGCAAGACGTCATCGAGTTGAACATGTGCAGAACTCGGAGGTGCCGTGCGTTCGGTACTTGGATCGGTCGGATCGTGAAAACGTACGACTATATCAACCGCGTTGTGCTAACGCTTCCGCATACGGTCTACGAGGGTACGTGGACACACTCTCCCCTCTCGTTGCTATGCATCACCATGATCCTGTGTGTGCGTAGGATTTTTTTTGAAATTACTATGTTCCCCAACAAAAACATGTGACAACCCCTATGCATAAGTTCACGAGGTCATGGAACTCGCAAGTTGATCACCAAAACATACATCAAGTGGATCACGTGATTTCCCATTTTCACCACAGATAAGCACATGCAAGACATACATCAAGTGTTCTCAAATCCTTAAAGACTCAATCTGATAAGACAACTTCAAAGGGAAAACTGAATTCATCACAAGAGAGTAGAGGGGGAGAAACATCATAAGATCCAACTATAATAGCAAAGCTCGCGATACATCAAGATCGTGTCGACTCATGAACACGAGAGAGAGAGAGAGGGAGAGAGAGAGATCAAACACATAGCTATTGGTACATACCCTTAGCCCCGAGGGTGAACTACTCCCTCCTCGTCATGGAGAGCACCGAGATGATGAAGATGGCCACCGGAGAGGGATTCCCCCCTCCGACAAGGTGCCGGAACGGGTCTAGATTGGTTTTTGGTGGCTACGGGGGCTTCTGGCGGCGGAACTCCCTATCTATTCTGCTCCCCGATGTTTTTAGGGTATATGGGCATACATAGGCGAAAGAAGTCGGTCAAGGGAGCCACGAGGGACCCACGAGAGTGGGGGCGCTTCCTGGGAGGTAGGGCGCGCCTCCCTGCCTTGTAGCTTCCTCGAAGCTTCCCTGACGTCTACTCCAAGTCTCCTGGGTTCCTTCCGTTCCAAAAAATAACTCTCCCGAAGGTTTCATTCCATTTGGATTCCATTTGATATTCATTTTTCTTCGAAACACTGAAATAGGCAAGAAAACAGCAATTTGGGTTGGGCCTCCGGTTAATAGGTTAGTCCCAAAAATAATATAAAAGTGTGTAATAAAGCCCATAAACATCCAAAATGGGTAATATAATAGCATGGAACAATCAAAAATTATAGATACGTTGGAGACGTATCAAGCATCCCCAAGCTTAATTCCTGCTCGTCCTCTAGTAGGTAAATGATAAAAACAGAATTTTTGATGTGGAATGCTTTCTAGAATATTCTTCAATGTATTTTTCTCTATTGTGGCAAGAATATTTAGATCCATAAGATTCAAGACAAAAGTGTAATATTGACATAAAAATAATAATACTTCAAGCATACTAACTAAGCAATCATGTCTTCTTAAAATAACATGGCCAAAGAAAGTTATCCCTACAAAATCATATAGTCTGGCTATGCTCTATCTTCATCACACAAAATATTTAAATCATGCACAACCCCGATGACAAGCCAAGCAATTGTTTCATACTTTTGATGTTCTCAAACTTTTTCAATCTTCATGCAGTACATGAGCGCGAGCCATGGACATATCACTATAGGGGGAATAGAATGGTGGTTGTGGAGAAGACAAAAAGGAGAACATAGTCTCACATCAACTAGGCATATCAACGGGCTATGGAGATGCCCATCGATAGATATCAATGTGAGTGAGTAGGGATTTCCATGCAACGGATGCACTAGAGCTATAAGTGTATGAAAGCTCAAAAAGAAACTAAGTGGGTGTGCATCCAACTCGCTTGCTCACAAAGACCTAGGGCATCTTGAGGAAGCCCATTATTGGAATATACAAGCCAAGTTCTATAATGAAAAATTCCCACTAGTATATGAAAGTGACAACATAGGAGACTCTCTATCATGAAGATCATGGTGCTACTTTGAAGCACAAGTGTGGTAAAAGGATAGTAGCATTGCCCCTTCTCTCTTTTTCTCTCATTTTTTTTATTTGGGCCTTTTCTCTCTTTCTTATGGCCTCTTTATTTATTTTTTTTTTGTTTTTCGTCCGGAGTCTCATCCCGACTTGTGGGGGAATCACAGTCTCCATCATCCTTTCCTCACATGGGACAATGCCCTAATAATGATGACCATCACACTTTTATTTACTTACAACTCAAGAATTACAACTCGATACTTAGAACAAAATATGACTCTATATGAATGCCTCTGGCGGTGTACCGGGATGCAATGAATCAAGAGTGACATGTATGAAAGAATTATGAACGGTGGCTTTGCCACAAATACGATGTCAACTACATGATCATGCAAAGCAATATGACAATGATGAAGTGTGTCATAATAACGGAACGGTGGAAAGTTGCATGGCAATATATCTCGGAATGGCTATGGAAATGCCATAATAGGTAGGTATGGTGGCTGTTTTGAGGAAGGTATATGGTGGGTTTATGGTACCGATGAAAGTTGCACGGTACTAGAGAGGCTAGCAATGGTGGAAGGTTGAGAGTGCGTATAATCCATGGACTCAACATTAGTCATAAAGAACTCACATACTTATTGCAAAAATCTATTAGTTATTAAAACAAAGTACTACGCGCATGCTCCTAGGGGGATAGATTGGTAGGAAAAGACCATCGCTTGTCCCCGACCGCCACTCATAAGGAAGACAATCAATAAATAAATCATGCTCCGACTTCATCACATAACGGTTCACCACACGTGCATGCTACGGGAATCACAAACTTTAACACAAGTATCTCTCAAATTCACAACTACTCAACTAGCATGACTCTAATATCACAATATTCATATCTCAAAACAATCATCAAGTATCAAACTTCTCATAGTATTCAATGCACTTTATATGAAAGTTTTTATTATACCCATCTTGGATGCCCATCATATTAGGACTAGTTTCATAACCAAAGCAAATTACCATGCTGTTCTAAAGACTCTCAAAATAATATAAGTGAAGCATGAGATTTCAACAATTTCTTCAAAATAAAACCACTGCCGTGCTTTAAAAAGATATAAGTGAAGCACTAGAGCAAATGACAAACTACTCCAAAAGATATAAGTGAAGATCAGTGAGTAGTCGAATAATTATGCAACTATGTGAAGACTCTCTAACATTTAAGAATTTCAGATCTTGGTATTTTATTCAAACATCAAGCAAAACAAAATGAAATAAAATGATGCTCCAAGTAAAACACATATCATGTGGCGAATAAAAATACAGCTCCAAGTAAAGTTACCGATGAACGAAGACGAAAGAGGGGATGCCATCCGGGGCATCCCCAAGCTTAGGCTCTTGGTTGTCCTTGAATATTACCTTGGGGTGCCTTGGGCATCCCCAAGATTAGGCTCTTGCCACTCCTTATTCCATAGTCCATCGAATCTTTACCCAAAACTTGAAAACTTCACAACACAAAACTTAACAGAAAACTCGTAAGCTCCGTTAGTGAAAGAAAACAAAACATCTGTAACATCCCAAATTTTCAATTTGGAATGTTATACATTAGATCATCATCGCATATCATATTTTATTTGCTTTTGGTTTTGATCCTAGAAATTCTACGCAACTCAAGGACCCACGGAGAGAGTTGGGGATTTCATTATTTTCATATTTGAGTTTTCTCAAATTTTGAAGATAGGATCATTTGATTTTAATTATTTTATCATCAATTATTTCTATTACAAAAATATGAGAGAGGAAATAAAATGACTTTCCCAAAATAAAGAAATATTGAGGATTTAATAATAAAATAAAATAAGATTTTATTTCGGAGTTTTTCGTTATTTTATTTGAATTTAGGAAAAATATGCGTTTCTCAAAATTGCATTTAGGCCCCAAATAAATGTTCACCTTGTGCAGCTTGATTTTAGAAGCCCGGGAAAATTTATTTCAGGATTTTTGGAGTCAGTTTAGTATTTCTTTTTATTTTTCTTCTGCGCGTAATTATTTAAAAAAATCGCACCGACCTAACCGGGCCGTGTCCGCCTGGGACTCTGGCCCGGCAGGCTTTATAAGTAGGGGGGAGCCCAGCCGAAGCCACAGCCCAGCCCCGCGCCCCCAAACCCTAGCCGCGCCGCCGCCGCCCGAGGTTCGCCTCGAAATCCATGCCGCCGTTTTTTTTTCTTTTCGAAAAACCGTCGGTTTTTTTTAGTTTCGGTTTTTTTTAATAGATCGGTTTTCCGATTTATTTATTTAGTGAGCGTTCGTCCGTTCGTTCGTTCTAGCGAATGTTCGTCGTTTTTTTTTCTCGGATTAAATCTGCGATTTTTCTGATCGTGATTTCTGATCCGATTTTCGTTTTAGTATAACTTTTCGCTCGTTTATTGGAATCAGGCGATTCAAGCGCCTGGATTTTCGTCTCGAAACCCTCTATCCGTTTAACCAACTTAAACAAGTTTTTGCTACTGTAAAAATTGCCTTAGGTCTAGATTAGTAGAACGAAGTTGTTTTCTTTCGCCGTTTGACTTTCGTTGCTTTGTTTGATTTGATTCTTTTTGCCAACCGGAGTTCTTAAGTTGAACCTTATGGTTAGATCTATTATTTAACTTTTACCTGTGCATTAGATGAGTGTTTATTGTATGCTTGTTTGTTTGTCTGCGATAGCATACCCGGAGTGCGCCGCCTGTTACTTCGAATCTCTAGGTTTCGCGGATCATCAGCAAGGCAAGTAACACTTTGATCATACCTTTTCTACTACCAAGTTTTATTGCATTAGATCAATCCTCAAACATTGCATGATTAGGATCTAATTAAATTGTGGGATGGGAAGTAGTTGAGGTAGTACCTATCACCTGTTATATATATCAAACCTTTGGGAGTTACTTCTACGTTTGCCATTATGCCATGCTATGCTAGTAGACGTGGATTGGGTGAGTGATATCCATGACAGATGTGAGTTTGTTAATTAATGGTTTATCTAAGGTGGCAACTTAAACACACATCTGGGTGGATTGAGGTACCTGGGTATTCCAGGATTGCCTGTTTTTCTTTATGGACCGCCACCCAGGCTCAAAGGGATCATGAGACTATTCATACTAGAAACTTCCGTGTGCAGCCACAAGCTATTATGGGCTCTAGCATAGTTGACTAAGTCGTGTGAACTCTTACAGTGGTAGACTAGCAGATGTAGGGGATGTAGGTGGTACGGTCTACCCGATCGTAAGGTGCTAGCGCTTGTGAAAGACTATGTCTCGGTCATCCGTCTTCTCAAACACCATGTAGTGCGAGAAACCAAACGGAGGCGACCGAGTCTTGTGGGGAAAAGTGCGCAAACCTCTGCAGAGTGTATAAACTAATCATGGTTAGCCGTGTCCCCGGTCATGGACTTCTTGAGTATCTAGTACTTGGATTATCATGTGAATCTCAACATGTTACTCTAAATTAATTTTGTTGGGTTTTGTAATGATGATGTTTAATTGGGATTGAGGATGCTGTCAACCATTCTCAATGTTTAACAACTACCATGATAGTAAGTAAAATTATTCCTTTGTAGTAGGGGAAAATTGGCTTTATGCAAAACTGTAACCATAGAGCTTTCCACCAGCCAAATATGCATATAGTATAGCAGTTTCATTCCATTACTCTCTATGTGTTACATTGCCAGCATATTCCATGTGCTGACCCATTTCGGGCTGCAACGTTAATGTTGCAGACTTCTCAGACGACGACTAAGGAGTTTTTAGGTCGTGGTTCTATACTCAGTGATGCCGTTGGAGTTGATGGACTCATTTATCTTCCAAGCCTTCCGCTGTTATCGTTATTAGATGGCCTTAAGCCATATTTATTGTAATAAGTTCTGTATTGAGACACTCGATGTAATAAGTGTGTGATTGCTACTCCGTTATAAATCCTCCGAGTACTGTGTGGTGTCAGCATTACTGATCCAGGGATGACACCGGAGCACAGAGATCAGACTGTTTGAGGTCTGGTCGCTACAGAGATGGTATCAGAGCACACGCTGACTGTAGGACACGACCACTAAGCTAGAGACCTAGAACACTATTCACCCTTTTCTCTTCTGACTCCTCATCTGTTCTACTCTTTAGGATAGCGGATGCAAGGAACAAGTTCACGCAACCGGATGAAGATACACCCTTTGGACGTCACTTGAAGGAAGTCACGAGATACCTGAACATAGGAGTACCAAGCTTCACCGGAACCTACAACGCCACTTTACCTGAAGAAGAGCACTGGATGATTCAAGTTCAAGTTCCAGGAAGGACGTTCATGCCAATCACTGAGCCCATAGAGTTTTCTTTTGATGCACCAACTTGGAGTCTAGGAAAGAGCATGGCAGCTCACATCGCCATGGGACGCATTGGAGAAGTCTACCGCAATGATCTCAAGGATACTATCTACCAGATTTGTGAGCGCTGAGATGAACACTGGGAGATGATCAGCACCAGAAAGGATAGATCAATTGCAGCTTTTATCCAGGAGTTAAACCATCACATTCGACAACAGGAGAATCAGATGTGTGCCGACATGATAGACCTAAAGAAGGCTAGGACAAGAATCAAAGAACTGGAGGAAGAACTCAAGGCTACACGTGAAGATTATGAAGAGGAAATTGAAGTACTAGTGGATAAGAATGATGACCTGATCAAGAAGATTGGAATATTTATGGGAGACCCTACACCAGTAGATGAAGACGAAGAACCCAAGGAGATTTGCCCGGAAGACTACATCATCATCGACGACACCGACTCGGACCCAGATGATAGCGATGATGACTATATTGATGAAGCCGGAGCAGATATCATGGAGTCTGCAACCGAAGAATATTTCTAGTAGACCACCTCATCAGTAGTAGTAGTCCACCATGTAAATACAGTAGTCCGAGCACTTTTGCGATAGTTAGATCGATTGTATGCCCTTGTTTGATTGAGTGAAGTGAATTGTTTGCTTTGGCCTCATGTGCATATGGGTAGTGTTTTCTCTTTAGACCCCCTCTATTCTTAAATCTCATCTTTTCTAAACCCTTAGATGCCTCCGAGACGTGACCCCGGATTTACCTTTCCACCGGAGCTCACCCAGTTGATCCAGCAGCAGAACACATTGATGCAGTTGCTAGTCCAGAATCAGAATCAGGGGAACAACAACAACAACCCACCACCACCACCACCTGTTGATCACTTAGCCCGTTTTCTTAGGCTGAATCCGCCGGTGTTTTCCAGTAGCACCAAGCCGATAGTAGCAGATGATTGGCTCCGCAAGACAGCTAGAGAGTTGACCACAGCAGGATGCACAAATGCGGAGAAGGTGAAGTTTGCCGCACATCAGCTTGAAGGACCCGCAGCATCATGGTGGGAGAATTTCATAGCCACTTTCCCTGTCGACACTATCATATGGGACCAGTTTCAGCAGGCCTTTCGTACTGCCCATGTTTCAGCAGGAGCTATGGCCATGAAGAAGCGTGAGTTTCGCAACTTGCACCAAGGAGGACGGACAGTTGGCCAGTATGTGGAGGACTTTAGTAAATTAGCACGTTATGCCCCAAATGACGTTGCCACGGATGCAACTAAGCAGGAGAAGTTTCTGGAAGGACTGAATGATGAGTTGAGCATGCAGTTGATGGTAGCAACCTTCAACAACTACCAGGAGTTGGTAGACCGTGCTCTTATGATTGAAGGCAAGCAGCAGCAAATTGAGAACCGCAAGAGGAAGTATGGACAAGGAAAGTACAGTTCTGAAGCTCAGCAGAAGCCACATTTTACTCCTAGACCGGGAGGACATTTTCAGCATACCCATGGAGGAGGTAGCTCGTGCAATCACAACGGCACCAGGAATGGTAATGGAAATGGAGGAAGCAATGGCCAGAACCTCACCAACCCATCAACCCCAGTCAAGAAAGACCTGAGCCAAGTCACTTGCTTTAAGTGCCAGAAGACCGTACATTATGCCAATGAATATCCTGAATCCCAGAATGGAAATGGCAATGGAAGCTCTGGGAAGAAGCCGAATCCTTTCAACAGGGGACAAGTGAACCACGTTAACGTGGAGGAGGTTGAAGAGCAGCCGGATGCAGTAATCGGTAAGTTTTTGGTTAAGTCATTTACTGCACTCGTTCTTTTCGATACTGGTGCATCGCATTCATACATATCAAGGGGATTTGTGGATAAGTATAAACTGCCAACCCAAGCCCTTAGGTCACCCATGTTAGTAACCTCGCCTGGAGCAAAATATATGGCTAGTCTATGGTGTGATCGGTTACCATTAAGGATTGGTAACTATGTTTTTCCCTCAGACCTAATAGTATTGGAATCCCAAGGATTGGATGTGATATTAGGCATGGATTGGTTATCAAAGTAAGAAGGGAATATTGAATGTGCTAGTAAGTCAATTTTGCTTACCACCCAAGAAGGGAGAAGGATCAAGTATGTATCCCGACATGTGCCAAAGAGGACTCAAGTAAATTGCTTAACAGGAGTTGTGCAGGAGGAAGTACTAGTGGTAAAGGAATTCCCTGATGTATTTCTAGAGGAGTTGTCAGGCATGCCACCAGATAGAGACATTGAGTTTTTGATTGAGCTATTGCCAGGCACAGGGCCAATATCAAAGAGACCATACAGGATGCCTACAAAGGATTTGGTGGAAATTAAGAAGAAGATTAAAGAGTTACTGGATAAGGGATATATTCGCCCAAGTTCTTTGCCTTGGGGATCGCCAGTACTTCTAGTGGAGAAAAAGGATGGATCGTTAAGGATGGTTGTTGATTATCGTGGATTGAATGAAGTAACGATTAAGAACAAGTACCCACTACCAATGATCAATGATCTGTTTGATCGATTGCAAGGAGCTGAGGTATTTTCCAAGATCGATCTGCGATCAGGATACCACCAGTTGAAGATTCGAGAACAGGATATTCCTAAGACAGCTTTTACCACCAGGTATGGGCTGTACGAGTATACCGTTATGTCATTTGGTCTGACTAACGCACCTGCCTATTTTATGAACATGATGAACAAAGTGTTTATGGAGTTCTTGGACAAGTTCATCATGGTGTTCATTGATGATATCCTAGTTTACTCGAAAAACAAAGAGGAGCATAAGGAACATTTGTGTTTGGCTCTTGGAAAGCTCAGAGAACATCAATTATATGCCAAGTTCAGCAAATGTGAGTTTTGGTTGAAGGAAGTAGGATTCCTCGGACACATTATATCCGGAGAAGGAATAGCAGTTGATCCCACTAAAGTTGATACCGTGACCAAGTGGGAAGCACCAACCACCGTTGGAGAGATACAAAGTTTTCTTGGACTCGCCGGATACTAGCGGAGATTTATTGAGAATTTCTCAAAGATTGCGAAGCCTATCACTGAGTTGTTGAAGAAGGATACCAAGTTCATATGGACTGAGGAGTGTGAGGCTAGTTTCCAGGAGTTGAAGAAACACTTGGTTACTTCACCAGTGTTGATTTTGCCAGACCAGACCAAGGATTATGAGGTGTATTGCGACGCTTCACGTTGAGGACTTGGAGCAGTGCTTATGCAGGAAGGGAGAGTTGTTTTATATGCCTCACGACAGCTTAAGCCTCATGAGTTGAATTGTGCTACGCATGATTTGGAGTTAGTAGCCGTAGTGCGTGCATTGAAAACATGGAGACATTTCCTCATTGGAAACCATTGTGAGGTGTATACGGATCATAAGAGTTTGAAATATATTTTCACACAGAAGAAGTTGAATCTCAGACAAAGGAGATGGTTGGAGCTCATCAAGGATTACGATATGAGATTGCATTACCATCCCGGAAGGGCTAATGTAGTAGCTGACGCATTAAGCCGTAAGAGCCATGTCAATACATTAATGACAGGAGAAATACCAAAGGAGTTAGCAGAAAATCTTCGTGAGCTATGTTTAGAAATAGTTCCGAGAGGCTATGTAGCAGCATTGGAGATTCAGTCAACTTTGATGGATAGAATCAGAGAAGCTCAGAAGACTGACAAGGAGATTGCCTCTATAAAGGAGAAACTTAGCAAAGGAAAGGCTAAGGGATTTCGTGAGGATGAGCATGATACCCTATGGTTTGAAGACAGTGTTTATGTGCCCAATGACCCGGAGATCAGGAAGTTGATTCTGCAAGAGGCACACGATTCACCATATTCGATTCACCCAGGAAATACCAAGATGTATTTGGATTTGAAGGATATTTTCTAGTGGACCGGAATGAAGAAGGATATTGCGGAGTATGTAGCAGTTTGTGATGTGTGTCAGAGAGTAAAGGCAGAGCATCAGAAGCCAGCAGGATTGTTACAACCATTGCTGATACCCGAATGGAAGTGGGATAAGTTAGGCATGGATTTTATCACGGGATTACCCAGGACTCGTTCAGGCTATGACTCGATTTGGGTTGTAGTCGATCGATTGACGAAGGTAGCTCATTTCATCCCAGTAAAGACCACTTATACCAGTGCGAAGTTGGCAAAGATATACATGACCAGGATCGTATGTCTGCATGGAGTTCCGAGGATTATCGTATCAGATAGAGGAACCCAGTTTACCTCAAAGTTCTGGAAGCAGTTGCACGAAACTTTGGGTACCAGGCTAGAATTCAGCACAACTTTTCATCCACAGACAGATGGACAGACCGAGAGAGTCAATCAGATTTTGGAGGATATGCTGAGAGCTTGTGCGCTAGATTACGGATCTAGTTGGGACGACAATTTACCATATGCAGAGTTCTCTTACAACAACAGTTACCAAACCAGTTTGAAAATGGCCCCTTTCGAAGCCTTGTACGGAAGGAGGTGCAGGACACCGTTATCGTGGGATGAAGTTGGAGACCGCCAGTTGTTTGGACCTGACTTGATTAAGGAGTCTGAACAGAAGGTGAAATTGATTCGCGATAGGCTCAAGGTAGCTCAGTCCAGACAGAAAAGTTATGCAGATTCTAAACGCAAGGAGACAGTTTATGAAGTCGGAGACCGAGTTTATCTTCGAGTATCTCCACTTCGGGGAACAAAGCGTTTTGGGGTTAAAGGAAAGTTAGCGCCACGATTTGTAGGACCATATCGAGTTTTGGAGTGTATGGGAGAAGTGGCCTACAAGTTGGAATTGCCCGAAGGATTGTCAGGAGTTCATAATGTGTTCCACGTTTCTCAGTTGAAGAAGTGCCACGTAGAGATGGCTGACATACCCTTGAGAGACACAGTGCCATTGGAAACAATTCAGTTGGATAACGATTTGACCTATGAGGATTAACCAGTTAAGATTCTCGAGTTTGCCAGCCGAGTCACTCGCAGCAAGGTTATCAAGTTTTGAAAAGTTCAGTGGAGCCACCACATGGAGGATGAAGCCACCTGGGAGCGAGAGGAAGATTTGCTCAAGGACCACCCTCACCTATTTTCTAGCCAACCCGAATCTTGAGGGCGAGATTCATCTTAAGGGGGGTAGGTTTGTAACATCCCAAATTTTCAATTTGGAATGTTATACATTAGATCATCATTGCATATCATATTTTATTTGCTTTTGGTTTTGATCCTAGAAATTCTACGCAACTCAAGGACCCACAGAGAGAGTTGGGGATTTCGTTATTTTCATATTTGAGTTTTCTCAAATTTTGAAGATAGGATCATTTGATTTTAATTATTTTATCATCAATTATTTCTATTACAAAAATATGAGAGAGGAAATAAAATGACTTTCCCAAAATAAAGAAATATTGAGGATTTAATAATAAAATCAAATAAGATTTTATTTCGGAGTTTTTCGTTATTTTATTTGAATTTAGGAAAAATGTGCGTTTTTCAAAATTGCATTTAGGCCCCAAATAAACGTTCACCTTGTGCGGCTTGATTTTAGAAGCCCGGGAAAATTTATTTCGGGATTTTTGGAGTCCGTTTATTATTTCTTTTTATTTTTCTTCCGCGTGTAATTATTTAAAAAAAATCGCACCGACCTAACCGGGCCGTGTCCGCCTCGGACTCTGGCCCGACAGGCTTTATAAGTCATGGGGAGCCCAGCCGAAGCCACAGCCCAGCCCCGCGCCCCCAAACCCTAAACGCGCCGCCGCCCGCCGCGCCGTCGCCAGAGCCGCCGCCCGCCGCCTTGTCGCACGCCGCTCGAGGTTCGCCTCGAAATCTGTGCCGCCATTTTTTTTTCTTATCGAAAAACCGTCGGTTTTTTTTAGTTTCATTTTTTTAAATAGATCGGTTTTCCGATTTATTTATTTAGCGAGCGTTCGTCCGTTCGTTTGTTCTAGCGAACGTTCGTCGTTTTTCTTTTTCTCGGATTAAATCTACGATTTTCTGATCGCGATTTCTGATCCGATTTTCGTTTTAGTATAACTTTTCGCTCGTTTATCGGAATCAGGCGATTCAAGCGCCTGGAGTTTCGTCTCGAAACCCTATATCCGTTTAACCAACTTAAACAAGTTTTTGCTACTGTAAAAATTGCCTTAGGTCCAGATTAGTAGAACAAAGTTGTTTTCTTTCGCCGTTTGACTTTCGTTGCTTCGTTTGATTTGATTCGTTTTGCCAACCGGAGTTCTTAAGTTGAACCTTCTGGTTAGATCTCTTATTTGACTTTTACATGTGCATTATATGAGTGCTTATTGTATGCGTGTTTGTTTGTCTGCGATAGAATACCCGGAGTGCGCCGCCTGTTACTTCGAATCTCTAGGTTTCGCGGATCATCAGCAAGGCAAGTAACACTTTGATCATACCTTTTCTACTATCTAGTTTTATTGCATTAGATCAATCCTCAAACATTGCATGATTAGGATCTAATTAAATTGTGGGATGGGAAGTAGTTGAGGTAGTACCTATCACCTGTTATATATCAAACCTTTGGGAGTTACTTCTACGTTTGCCATTATGCCATGCTATGCTAGTAGACGTGGATTGGATGAGTGATATCCATGACAAATGTGAATTTGTTAATTAATGGTTTATCTAAGGTGGCAACTTAAACACACATCTGGATGGATTGAGGTACCTGGGTATTCCAGGATTGCCTGTTTTTCTTTATGGACCGCCACCCAGGCTCAAAGGGATCATGAGACTATTCATACTAGAAACTTCCGTGTGCAGCCACAAGCTATTATGGGCTCTAGCATAGTTGACTAAGTCGTGTGAACTCTTACAGTGGTAGACTAGCAGATATAGGGGATGTACATGGTATGGTCTACCCGATCGTAAGGTGCTAGCGCTTCTGAAAGACTATGTCTCGGTCATCCGTCTTCTCAAACACCATGTAGTGCGAGAAACCAAACGGAGGCGATCGAGTCTTGTGGGGAAAAGTGCGCAAACCTCTGCAGAGTGTATAAACTAATCATGGTTAGCCGTGTCCCCGGTCATGGACTTCTTGAGTATCTAGTACTTGGATTATCATGTGAATCTCAACATGTTACTCTAAATTAATTTTGTTGGGTTTTGTAATGATGATGTTTAATTGGGATTGAGGATGCTGTCAACCATTCTCAATGTTTAAGAACTACCATGATAGTAAGTAAAATTTATTCCTTTGTAGTAGGGGAAAATTGGCTTTACGCAAAACTGTAACCATAGAGCTTTCCACTAGCCAAATATGCATATAGTATAGCAGTTTCATTCCATTACTCTCTATGTGTTACATTGCCAGCATATTCCATGTGCTGACCCGTTTCGGGCTGCAACGTTAATGTTGCAGACTTCTCAGACGACGACTAAGGAGTTTTTAGGTCGTGGTTCTATACTCAGTGATGTCGTTGGAGTTGATGGACTCACTTATCTTCCAAGCCTTCCGTTGTTATCGTTATTAGATGGCCTTAAGCCATATTTATTGTAATAAGTTCTGTATTGAGACACTCGATGTAATAAGTGTGTGATTGCTACTCTATTATAAATCCTCCGAGTACTGTGTGGTGTCAGCATTACTGATCCAGGGATGACACCGGAGCACAGAGATCAGACTGTTTGAGGTTTGGTCGCTACAACACCACTTCAAGGTACTGTAATGAACTCATTCTTTATTTATATTGGTGTTAAACCTATTGTATTCCAACTTCTCTATGGTTTATAAACTCTTTTACTAGCCATAGATTCATCAAAATAAGCAAACAACACATGAAAAACAAAATCTATCAAAAACAGAATAGTCCGTAGTAATCTGTAACTAACACAAACTTCTGGAACCCCCAAAATTCTAAAATAAATTGTTGGACGTGTCGAATTTATCTATTAATCATATGGAAAAACAATTAACTAAATATCACTCTCCAGTAAAAAATGGCAGCAAATCTCGTGAGCGCTAAAGTTTTTGTTTTTTACAGCAAGATCGCAAAGACTTTCCCCAAGTCTTCCCAACTGTTCTACTTGGCACAAACACTAATTAAAAGCATAAAACCACATCTAAATAGAGGCTAGATATATTATTTATTTATAAACAGGAGCAAAAAGCAAGGAACAAAAATAAAATTGGGTTGCTTCCTAACAAGCGCTAACATTTAACGCCCCTAGCTAGGCATGATGATTTCAATGATGCTCACATAAAAGATAAGAATTGAAAAATAAAGAGAGCATAATGAAGAATATGGCTATCACATTTAAGTCTAACCCTTTTCCTATGCATAGGGATTTTGTGAGCAAACAACTTGTGGGAACAAGAATCAACTTGCATAGGAAGGTAAAACAAGCATAACTTTAAAAACTTTAAGCACAGAGAGGAAACTTGGTATTATTGCAACTCCTACAAGCATATATTACTCCCTCATAATAAATTTCAGTATCATCATGAATAAATTCAACAATATAACCATCACATAAAGCATTCTTTTTATGATCTACAAGCATAGAAATTTTATTACTCTCCATATAAGCAAAATTCTTCTCATTCGGAATAGTGGGAGTATCATAAGAAACTTGAATACTATAAATTGTTTCCATATTAAAAGAGTAATGTTCAGAAAAGGGGTAATCATAATCATGACAAGTTTTATAAATATAGTCATCACTACTTTTTATAGCATAAGTGTCATCACAATAATCATCATAAGTAGCAACTTTGTTCTCATCATAATAAATTGAAACCTCTTCCAAGATAGTAGAATCATTACTAAATAAAGTCATGACCTCTCCAAATCCACTTTCATAATTATCACAATAAGATTCAACATCCTCCAAAATAGTGGGATCATTACTTCCTAAAGTTGACACTCTTCAAAACCCACTTTCAACAATATAATCATCATAAGTAGGAGGCATGCTATCATCATAACAAATTTGCATATAAAAACTTGGGAGGCTAAAAATATCATCTTCATTAAACATAGCATCCCCAAGCTTGGGACAAACATTAATTGCAGAAAATATATTCGCAAACATGTCATTCTCATCAAACATAGCATCCCCAAGCTTGGGCCTTATCATATCATCAGCATAATCACTCTCATCATTAATAGTATGGATAACACCAATAGTATAGCAATTATCATCATCACAATGAGTAATAGGGGCAACATCATTCGGGAGGGATACCTTTTCACCTTTACTTCTCCATCTTTTATTTTTCTTCTTCACATTATGTGTGGGTTCAATCCTCTTTTTGTTGGAAATATGCCCTAGAGGCAATAATAAATTGATTATTATTATATTTCTTTGTTCATGATAATAGTCTTTTATTCATGCTATAACTGTATTATCCGGAAATCGTAATACACGTGCGAATACATAGACCACAATATGTCCCTAGTGAGCCTCTAGTTGACTAGCTCGTTGTGATCAACAGATAGTCATGGTTTCCTGGCTATGGACATTGGATGTCGTTGATAACGGGATCACATCATTAGGAGAATGATGTGATGGACAAGACCCAATCCTAAGCATAGCACAAAGATCATGTAGTTCGTTTGCTAGAGCTTTGCCAATGTCAAGTATCTCTTCCTTTGACCATGAGAGCGTGTAACTCCTGGATACCGTAGGAGTGCTTTGGGTGTATCAAACGTCACAACGTAACTGGGTGACTATAAAGGTCCACTACAGGTATCTCCGAAAGTATCTATTGTTTTATGCGGATCGAGACTGGGATTTGTCACTCCGTGTAAACGGAGAGGTATCTCCGGGCCCACTCGGTAGGACATCATCATATGCGCAATGTGACCAAGGAGTTGATCACGGGATGATGTGTTACGGAACGAGTAAAGAGACTTGCCGGTAACGAGATTGAACAAGGTATAAGGATACCGACGATCGAATCTCGGGCAAGTACAATACCGCTAGACAAAGGGAATTGAATACGGGATTGATTAAGTCCTTGACATCGTGGTTCATCCGATGAGATCATCATGGAACATGTGGGAGCCATCATGGGTATCCAGATCCCGCTGTTGGTTATTGACCGGAGAACGTCTCGGTCATGTCTACATGTCTCCCGAACCCGTAGGGTCTACACACTTAAGGTTCGATGACGCTAGGGTTATAAAGGAAGCTTGTATGTGGTTACCGAATGTTGTTCGGAGTCCCGGATGAGATCCTGGACGTCACGAGGAGTTCCGGAATGGTCCGGAGGTAAAGATTTATATATAGGAAGTCCTGTTTCGGCCATCGGGACAAGTTTCGGGGTCATCGGTATTGTACCGGGACCACCGGAAGGGTCCCGGGGGCCCACCGGGTGGGGCCACCTGCCCCGGGGGGCCACATGCGCTGTAGGGGGTGCGCCTTGTCCTACATGGGCCAAGGGCACCAGCCCCTAGAGGCCCATGCGCCAAGATATAGGAAAAAGGGGAGAGTCCTAAAGGGGGAAGGCACCTCCGAGGTGCCTTGGGGAGGATGGACTCCTCCCCCCCTCTTAGCCGCACCCCTTCCTTGGAGGAAGGGGCAAGGCTGCGCCTCCCCCCTCTCCCCTGCCCCTATATATAGTGGAGGGGAGGGAGGGCATCCATACCTGAGCCCTTGGCGCCTCCCTCCCTCCCGTGACACCTCCTCCTCTCCCGTAGGTGCTTGGCGAAGCCCTGCAGGATTGACACGCTCCTCCATCACCACCACGCCGTTGTGCTGCTGCTGGATGGAGTCTTCCTCAACCTCTCCCTCTCTCCTTGCTGGATCAAGGCGTGGGAGACATCGTCGAGCTGTACGTGTGTTGAACGCGGAGGTGCCGTCCGTTCGGCACTAGGATCATCGGTGATCTGAATCACGACGAGTACGACTCCATCAACCCCGTTCACTTGAACGCTTCCGCTTAGTGATCTACAAGGGTATGTAGATGCACTCTCTTTCTACTCGTTGCTGGTCTCTCCATAGATAGATCTTGGTGACACGTAGGAAAATTTTGAATTTCTGCTACGTTCCCCAACAGTGGCATCATGAGCTAGGTCTATTGCGTAGATTCTTTGCACGAGTAGAACACAAAGTAGTTGTGGGCGTTGATGTTGTTCAATATGCTTACCGTTACTAGTCCAATCTTGTTTCGACGGTATTGTGGGATGAAGCGGCCCGGACCGACCTTACACGTACTCTTACGTGAGACAGGTTCCACCGATTGACATGCACTTGGTGCATAAGGTGGCTAGCGGGTGCCAGTCTCTCCCACTTTAGTCGGAACGGATTCGATGAAAAGGGTCCTTATGAAGGGTAAATAGCAATTGGCATATCACGTTGTGGTCTTGCGTAGGTAAGAAACGTTCTTGCTAGAAACCCATAGCAGCCACATAAAACATGCAACAACAATTAGAGGACGTCTAACTTGTTTTTGCAGGGTATGCTATGTGATGTGATATGGCCAAGAAGAATGTGATGAATGATATGTGATGTATGAGATTGATCATGTTCTTGTAATAGGATTCACGACTTGCATGTCGATGAGTATGACAACCGGCAGGAGCCATAGGAGTTGTCTTTATTTTTTGTATGACCTGCGTGTCATTGAAGAACGCCATGTAAATTACTTTACTTTATTGCTAAACGCGTTAGCCATAGAAGTAGAAGTAGTCGTTGGCGTGACAACTTCATGAAGACACGATGATGGAGATCATGATGATGGAGATCATGGTGTCATGCCGGTGACGATGATGATCATGGAGCCCCGAAGATGAAGATCAAAAGGAGCAAAATGATATTGGCCATATCATGTCACTATTTGATTGCATGTGATGTTTATCATGTTTATGCATCTTGTTTACTTAGGACGACGGTAGTAAATAAGATGATCCCTTACAAAATTTCAAGAAGTGTTCTCCCCTAACTGTGCACCGTTGCTACAGTTCGTCGCTTCTAAGCACCACGTGATGATCGGGTGTGATAGATTCTTACGTTCACATACAACGGGTGTAAGACAGTTTTACACAGCGAAAACACTTAGGGTTAACTTGACGAGCCTAGCATGTGCAGACATGGCCTCGGAACACGGAGACCGAAAGGTCGAGCATGAGTCGTATAGTAGATACGATCAACATGAAGATGTTCACCGATGATGACTAGTCCGTCTCACGTGATGATCGGACACGGCCTAGTTGACTCGGATCATGTGATCACTTAGATAACCAGAGGGATGTCTATCTAAGTGGGAGTTCATAAGTTGAACTTAATTATCCCGAACATAGTCAAAAGGATTTTGCAAATTATGTCGTAGCTCGCGCTTTAGTTCCATTGTTTAGATATGTTCCTAGAGAAAATATAGTTGAAAGTTGATAGTAGCGATTATGCGATCAGTAGAAAGCTTATGTCCTTAATGCACCGCTCAGTGTGCTGAACCCCAACGTCGTTTGTCGATGTTGCGAACATCGGACATACACGTTTTGATAACTACGTGATAGTTCAATTAAATGGTTTAAGTAGAGGCACCAAAGACGTTTTCGAGACGTCGCGAAACATATGAGATGTTTTGAGGGCTGAAATTGGGATTTCAAGCTCGTGCCCATGTCAAGAGATATAAGACCTCTGACGATTTTCTTAGCCTGCAAACTAAGGGAGAAAAGCTCAATCGTTGAGCTTGTGCTCAGATTGTCTGAGTGCAACAATCACTTGAATCAAGTGGGAGTTGATCTTCCAAATGAGATAGTGATGTTTCTCCAAAGTCATTGCCACCAAGCTGCTAGAGCTTCGTGATGAACTATAATATATCAGGGATAGATATGATGATCCTTGAGGTATTCGCGTTGTTTGACATCGCGAAAGTAGAAATCAAGAAGGAGCATCAATTGTTGATGGTTGATGAAACCACTAGTTTCAAGAAGGGCAAGGGAAAGAAGGGATACTTCATGAAACGGCAAATCAGCTGCTGCACCAATGAAGAAACCCGAGGTTGAACCCAAACCCAAGACTAAGTGCTTCTGTAATAAGGGAACAACCACTGGAGCAGCATTACCCTAGATACTTGGTAGATGAGAAGGCTGGCAAGGTCGATAGAAGTATATTGGATATACATTGTGTTGATGTGTACTTTACTAGTACTCCTAGTAGCACCAGGGTATTAGATACCGGTTCGGTTGCTAAGTGTTAGTAACTCGAAATAAAAGCTACGGAATAAACGGAGACTAGCTAAACGTGAGATGACGATATGTGTTGGAAGTGTTTCCAACGTTGATATGATCTAACATCGCACGCTCCCTCTACCATCAAGATTAGTATTAAACCTGAATAAGTGCTCTTGCACCTATAGGAATGGTTTATTGAATCTTGATCGTAGTGATACACATTTTCATGCCAAAAGATATAAGATAGTAATGATAGTACCACTTGCTTGTGGCACTGCCATGTAAGTCATATTGGTATAAAACGCATGAAGAAGCTCCATGTTGATGGATCTTTGGACTCACTCGTTTTTGAAAAGTGTGAGACATGCGAACCATGTCTATTGGTGTATATGCATGAAGAAACTCCATGCAAATGGACCGTTTGGACTCAATTGATTTTGAATCACTTGAGATATGCAAATCATACCACATAGGCAAGATGACTGAAAAGCCTCGTTTTTCAATAAGATGGAACAAGATAGCAACTTGTTGGAAGTAACACATTTTGATGTGTGTAGTCCAATGAGTGCTGAGGCATGTAGTGAATATCGTTATGTTCTTACTTCACAGATGATTCGAGTAGATGTTGAGAATATTTACTTGATGAAACACAAGTCTGAATTATTGAATGGTTCAAGTAATTTTAGAGTGAAGTAGAAGATCATTGTGACAAGATGATAAAATGTCTATGATATGATCATAGAGATGAATATCTGAGTTACGAGTTTTGGCACACAATTAAGACATTGTGGAAATTGTTTCGCAATTAATACCGCCTGGAACACCATAGTGTGATGGTGTGTCCGAACATCATAGTTGCACCCTATTGGATATGGTGCGTACCATGATGTCTCTTATCGAATTACCACTATCGTTCATGGGTTAGACATTAGAGACAACCACATTCACTTTAAATAGGGCACCACGTAATTCCGTTGAGATGACACCGTATGAATTATGGTTTAGAGAAACCTAAATTGTCGTTTCTTAAAAGTTTGGGGCTGCGACGCTTATGTGAAAAAGTTTCAGGCCGATAAGCTCGAACCCAAAGCGGATAAATACATCTTCATAGGACAACCCAAAAACAGTTGGGGTATACCTCCTAATTCAGATCCGAAAGCAATATGAATTGTTTCTAGAATCGGGTCCTTTCTCGAGGAAAGGTTTCTCTCGAAAGAGTTGAGTGGGAGGATGGTGGAGACTTGATATGGTTATTGAACCATCACTTCAACCAGTGTGTAGCAGGGCACAGGAAGTTGTTCCCGTGGCACCTACACCAATTGAAGTAGAAGCTTATGATATTGATCATGAAGTTTCGGATCAAATCACTGCCGTACCTCGTAGGGTGACAAGGATGCGTACTACTTCAGAGTGGTACGGTAATCCTGTCTTGGAAGTCATGTTGCTAGACAACAATGAACCTACGAGCTATGGAGAAGCGATGGTGGGCCCGGATTCCGATAAATGGCTTGAGGCCATAAAATCCGAGAGAGGATCCATGTATGAAAACAAAGTGTAGACTTTGGCAGAACGGCTCGATGGTCGTAAGGCAAATGAGTACAGATGGATTTCAAAAGGAAGACGGACAATGATGGTAAATGTCACCATTAAGAAAGCTCGACTTGTCGTTAAGATGTTTTCCGACAAGTTCAAGGAGTTGACTACGATGAGATTTTCTCACTCGTAGCGATGCTAAGAGTCTGTTGGAATTATATTAGCGATTACTGCATTATTTATGAAATCTTGCAGATAGGATGTCAAAACATTGTTTCCTCGATGATTTTAATGAGGAAAGGTTGTATGTGATACAACCGGAAGGTTTTGTCAATCCCAAAAGATGCTAATAAGTATGCAAAGCTCCAGCAATCCTTCTTAGGACTGGAGTGAGCATCTCGGAGTTGGAATGTATGCTTTGATGATGATCAAAGATTTTGGTGTATACAAAGTTTATGAGAAACTTGTATTTCCAAAGAAGTGAGTGGGAGCACTATAGAATTTCTGATGAGTATATGTTGTTGACATATTGATGATCAGAAATGAATTTCTGGAAAGCCTGGATTAAGCTACTTGAGCATTAAGCATCAAGATCTATAAGGATAGATCAAAACGCTTAATGGTACTTTCAAATGAGCACATACCTTGACATGATCTTGAAGGTGTTCAAGATGGACCAGTCAAAGAAGGAGTTCTTGCCTGAGTTGTAAGGTACGAAGTTAAGACTTAAAGCTCGACCACGGCAGAATAGAGAGAAAGGATGAAGGTCGTCCCCTATGCTTGTGACGTAGGCTCTTCAGTATGCTATGCTGTGTACCGCACCTGAAGTGTGCCTTGCCATGAGTCAGTCAAGGGGTACAAGAGTGATCCATGAATAGATCACAGGACAGCGGTCAAAGTTATCCTTAGTAACTAGTGGACTAAGGAATTTTCTCGGTTATGGAGGTGATAAAGAGTTCGACGTAAAGAGTTACGACGATGAAAGCTTAACACCTATCCGGATAGCTCTGAGTAGAGATACCGGATACGTATAATGGAGCAACAATTAGAATAGCTCCAAGTAGAACAGTTATTTGGAATAGCTCCAAATAGAGCGTGGTAGCTGCATCTAGGAGATGACATAAAGATTTGTCAAGCACACACGGATCTGAAAGGTTCAGACCCGTTGACTAAAACCTCTCTCACAAGCAACATGATCAAACATAAAACTCATTGAGTGTTAATCACATAGTGATGTGAACTAGACTACTGACTCTAGTAAACTCTTGGGTATTAGTCACATGGCGATGTGACCTGTGAGTGTTAATCACATGGCGATGTGAACTAGATTATTGACTCTAGTGCAAGTGGGAGACTGTTGGAAATATGCCCTAGAGGCAATAATAAATTGATTATTATTATATTTCTTTGTTCATGATAATAGTCTTTTATTCATGCTATAACTGTATTATCCGGAAATCGTAATACACGTGTGAATACATAGACCACAATATGTCCCTAGTGAGCCTCTAGTTGACTAGCTCGTTGTGATCAACAGATAGTCATGGTTTCCTGGCTATGGACATTGGATGTCATTGATAACGGGATCACATCATTAGGAGAATGATGTGATGGACAAGACCCAATCCTAAGCATAGCACAAAGATCGTGTAGTTCGTTTGCTAGAGCTTTGCCAATGTCAAGTATCTCTTCCTTTGACCATGAGAGCGTGTAACTCCTGGATACCGTAGGAGTGCTTTGGGTGTATCAAACGTCACAACGTAACTGGGTGACTATAAAGGTCCACTACAGGTATCTCCGAAAGTATCTATTGTTTTATGCGGATCGAGACTGGGATTTGTCACTCCGTGTAAACGGAGAGGTATCTCTGGGCCCACTCGGTAGGACATCATCATATGCGCAATGTGACCAAGGAGTTGATCACGGGATGATGTGTTACGGAACGAGTAAAGAGACTTGCCGGTAACGAGATTGAACAAGGTATAAGGATACCGACGATCGAATCTCGGGCAAGTACAATACCGCTAGACAAAGGGAATTGAATACGGGATTGATTAAGTCCTTGACATCGTGGTTCATCCGATGAGATCATCGTGGAACATGTGGGAGCCATCATGGGTATCCAGATCCCGCTATTGGTTATTGACCGGAGAACGTCTCGGTCATGTCTACATGTCTCCCGAACCCGTAGGGTCTACACACTTAAGGTTCGATGACGCTAGGGTTATAAAGGAAGCTTGTATGTGGTTACCGAATGTTGTTCGGAGTCCCGGATGAGATCCTGGACGTCACGAGGAGTTCCGGAATGGTCCGGAGGTAAAGATTTATATATAGGAAGTCCTGTTTCGGCCATCGGGACAAGTTTCGGGGTCATCGGTATTGTACCGGGACCACCGGAAGGGTCCCGGGGGCCCACCGGGTGGGGCCACCTGCCCCGGGGGGCCACATGGGCTGTAGGGGGTGCGCCTTGGCCTACATGGGCCAAGGGCACCAGCCCCTAGAGGCCCATGCGCCAAGATATAGGAAAAAGGGGAGAGTCCTAAAGGGGGAAGGCACCTCCGAGGTGCCTTGGGGAGGATGGACTCCTCCCCCCCTCTTAGCCGCACCCCTTCCTTGGAGGAAGGGGCAAGGCTGCGCCTCCCCCCTCTCCCCTGCCCCTATATATAGTGGAGGGGAGGGAGGGCATCCATACCTGAGCCCTTGGCGCCTCCCTCCCTCCCGTGACACCTCCTCCTCTCCCGTAGGTGCTTGGCGAAGCCCTGCAGGATTGACACGCTCCTCCATCACCACCACGCCGTTGTGCTGCTGCTAGATGGAGTCTTCCTCAACCTCTCCCTCTCTCCTTGCTGGATCAAGGCGTGGGAGACATCGTCGAGCTATACGTGTGTTGAACGCGGAGGTGTCGTCCGTTCGGCACTAGGATCATCGGTGATCTGAATCACGACGAGTACGACTCCATCAACCCCGTTCACTTGAACGCTTCCGCTTAGCGATCTACAAGGGTATGTAGATGCACTCTCTTTCTACTCGTTACTGGTCTCTCCATAGATAGATCTTGGTGACACGTAGGAAAATTTTGAATTTCTGCTACGTTCCCCAACACTTTTTGGAGCTCCTTATTGATGAGATTGGTTGAATAGAAGGCTCATCCTCGTTACCTGATTCATCATAAGAAATAATAGGAGGATATTGGGAAGCCTCTTCCCTTTCATTAGTATTCTCTTCATCCTCTATTTGTTTTCTTTTCTTTATGTAATTTGCAATATAAGGATTTTCGATGCAATTCACCGCACAATACATAAAAATTTCTTCTAGATCAATATCGAGGAATTTATCAAGGTTATATTCTGGAATATGCTTAGTTATACGTTTCATTTCGTCATAACCCAAAAGCAAACTAAGTTCATTATGATGTGCAAGGGAAATCAAATCATCACAATTTTTGGACACGATACGATCATGGAACAATTTGCATCGGAGATTTAAATGACCATGCTCATTGCAAAGTTCACAAGTATGGTGAAGAAATTTTAAATTTTCAGCACAAACATCTAGCCTCTCTTGCAACCACTTAGTTTCCACATACTTATGCCTCTTGCAAAATCTATTTTCCCTAATTGGTGTGTACTTGCAAGCTCTATGCACTCCACAAAAGTTGACATGCTTATAAGAGACATTTTCATCATGACTAGTGCAATCATCATTAGTACTATGGGTATTCAAGGAGTTCATACTAACAACATTGCAATCATGCTCATCATTCATAGATTTAGTGCCAAACATTTTATAGACTTCTTCTTCTAGCATTTGAGCACAATTTTCCTTTCCATCATTCTCATGAAAGATATTAAAAAGATGAAGCGTATGAGGCAAACTCAATTCCATTTTTTTGTAGTTTTCTTTTATAAACTAAACTAGTGCTAAAACAAGAAACAAAAAGATTCGATTGCAAGATCTAAAGATATACCTTCAAGCGCTAACCTCCCCGGCAACAGCGGCAGAAAAGAGCTTGATGTCTACTACACAACCTTCTTCTTGTAGACGTTGTTGGGCCTCCAAGTGCAGAGGTTTGTAGGACAGTAGCAAATTTCCCTCAAGTGGATAACCTAAGGTTTATCAATCCGTGGGAGGCGTAGGATGAAGATGGTCTCTCTCAAACAACCCTGCAACCAAATAACAAAGAGTCTCTTGTGTCCCCAACACACCCAATACAATGGTAAATTGTATAGGTGCACTACTTCGGCGAAGAGATGGTGATACAAGTGCAATATGGATGGTAGATATAGGTTTTTGTAATCTGAAAATATAAAAACAGCAAGGTAACTAATGATAAATATGAGCACAAACAGTATTGCAATGCTAGGAAACAAGGCCTAGCGTTCATACTTTCACTAGTGCAAGTTCTCTCAACAATAATAACATAATTGGATCATATAACTATCCCTCAACATGCAACAAAGAGTCACTCCAAATTCACTAATAGCAAAGAACAAACGAACAGATTATTGTAGGGTACGAAACCACCTCAAAGTTATTCTTTCTAATCGATCTATTCAAGAGTTCGTACTGGAATAACACCTTAAGACACAAATCAACCAAAACCCTAATGTCACCTAGATACTCCAATGTCACCTCAAGTATCCGTGGGTATGATTATACGATATGAATCACACAATCTCAGATTCATCTATTCAACCAACACAAAGAACTTCAAAGAGTGCCCCAAAGTTTCTACCGGAGAATCAAGATGAAAACGTGTGCCAACCCCTATGCATAAGTTCACGAGGTCACGAAACTCGCAAGTTGATCACCAAAATATACATCAAGTGGATCACGTGATATCCCGTTGTCACCATAGATAAGCACATGCAAGACATACATCAAGTGTTCTCAAATCCTTAAAGACTCAATCCGTTAAGACAACTTCAAAGGGAAAACTCAATTCATCACAAGAGAGTAGAGGGGGAGAAACATCATAAGATCCAACTATAATAGCAAAGCTCGCGATACATCAAGATCGTGCCAACTCAAGAACACGAGAGAGAGAGAGATCAAACACATAGCTACTGGTACATACCCTCAGCCCCGAGGGTGAACTACTCCCTCCTCATCATGGAGAGCGCCAGGATGATGAAGATGGCCACCGGAGAGGGATTCCCCCCTCCGGCAGGGTGCCGGAACGGGTCTAGATTGGTTTTCGGTGGCTACGGAAGCTTCTGGCGGTGGAACTACCGATCTATTCCGCTCCCCGATGTTTTTAGGGTATATGGACATATATAGGCGAAAGAAGTCGGCCAGGGGAGCCACGAGGGGCCCACGAGGGTGGGGGGCGTACCAGGGGGGTAGGGCGCGCCTCCCTGCCTCGTGGCTTCCTTGAAGCTTCCCTGACGTCTACTCCAAGTCTCCTGGGTTACTTCCGTTCCAAAAATAACTCTCCGAAGGTTTCATTCCGTTTGGACTCCATTTGATATTCCTTTTCTTCGAAACACTGAAATAGGCAAGAAAACAACAATTTGGGCTGGGCCTCCGGTTAATAGGTTAGTCCCAAAAATAATATAAAAGTGTATAATAAAGCCCATAAACATCCAAAACGGGTAATATAATAGCATGGAACAATAAAAAATTATAGATAAGTTGGAGACGTATCAATGGTGTTGATGTAGAAGCCCTCCGTGATCGATTCCCCCTCCAGCGGAGCACCGAGAAAGGCCCCAAGATGGGATCTCACAGGTACAGAAGGTTGCGGCGGTGGAAATAGGGTTTCATGGTGCTCCTAGATGTTATCAGGGTGTATGGGTATATATAGGAGGAAGAAGTAGGTCGGTGGAGCTGCGAGGGGCCCACGAGGGTGGGGGGGCGCGCCTACCCCCTGGGTGCACCCTCCTGCCTCGTGGCCTCCTTGCTTCTTTCTTGACGTCCACTCCAAGTCTCCTGGATCATGTTTGGTCCAAAAATAAATCTCCCGAAGGTTTCATTCCATTTGGATTCCGTTTGATATTCCTTTTCTGCGAAACACTGAAATAGGCAAAACAACAACAATTTGCACTGGGCCTTTGGTTAGTAGGTTAGTCCCAAAAATAATATAAAAACATTAAACATCCAAAACAGATAATATAATAGCATGGAACAATCAGAAATTATAGATACGTTGGAGACGTATCACCCCCCAGGTGCAACCAGGGCCCATTGCCTTCCTTCTAGCCCATAAAAAATCTCCGTAAAGTTTTTTGGTATTTGGACTCCAATTGATATTGATTTTCTGCAATGTAAAAAACATGAAAAAACAGAAGCTGGCACTTGGCACTATGTCAATAGGTTAGTACCAAAAAATGATATAAAATGACTATAAAATGATTACAAAACATCCAAGATTGATAATAAAACAGCATGGAACAATCAAAAATTATAGATACGTTGGAGACGTATCAGGACTTTGGTGGACTTGCCCAATGATTGGCAAGCCATTGAGAATAAATGGATCTTCAAGAGGAAGACAAACATTGATGGTAGTGTTACTATCTACAAAGCTCGACTTGTCGCAAAAGGTTTTCGATAAAGTTCAAGGAGTTGACTACGATGAGACTTTCTCACTCGTAGCGATGCTTAAATCTGTCCGAATCATGTTAGCAATTGCCGCATTTTATGAAATCTGGCAAATAGATGTCAAAACTGCATTCCTTAATGGATTTCTTAAATAAGAGTTGTATATGATGCAACCAAAAAGGTTTTGTCGATCCTAAAGGTGCTAACAAAGTGTGAAAACTCCAACAATCCATCCGTGGACTGGTGCAAGCATCTCGGAGTTGGAATATATGCTTTGATAAGGTGATCAAAGCATATGGTTTTATACAGACTTATGATGAAGCCTGTATTTACAAGAAAGTGTGTGGGAGCTCTGTAGCATTTTTGATATTATATGTGAATGACATATTATTGATTGGAAATGATGTAGAATTTCTGGATAGCATAAAAGGATACTTGATAACCCACAAGTGTAGGGGGTCACAACAATTTTCGATGGTAGAGTATTCAACCCAAATTTATAGATTCGACACAAGGGGGATCCAAAGAATATTTGAAGATATTAGCAGCTGAGTTGTCAATGCAACCATGCCAGGAGATTAATTATCTAAAGCAAGTAATCCGTAGCAAAGTAATATGATAATTTTGATAGTAGTGACAACAGTAATAGTGATAGCAGTAATTTTGTAGCAAGTATAACAGTGATGATAGCAGTAGTAACTTAGCAGGAACAATATAAGATAAATTCGTAGGCATTGGATCAGTGACTTGTTGGATGATATTCATCATGAGACAGTTATAACCTAGGGCCCTATGGCACTAGCTCCATTTCGTCAATATAATGTAGGCATGTATTCTGTAAGTAGTCATACGTGCTTATGGAAAGAACTTGCATGACATCTTTTGTCCTAACCTCCCGAGGCAGCGGGGTTCATATTGGAAACTAAGGGATATTAAGGCCTCCTTTTAATAGAGAACTGGAACAAAGCATTAACACACGGTGAATACATGAACTCCTCAAACTATGGTCATCATCGGGAGAAGTCCCGGTTTCTGTCACTCCAGGGTTGCCGGATCATAACACGTAGTAGGTGACTATAACTTGCAAGATCGAATCTAGAACATGGATATAATGGTGATAACATAAATGGTCCAGATCTGAAATCATGGCACCCGGGCCCAAAGTGACAAGCATTAAGCATGGCAAATTCATAGCAACATCAATCTTAGAACATAGTGGATACTAGGGATCAAGCCCTAACAAAACTAACTCGATTACATGATGAATCTCATCCAACTCCTCACCGAGCAGCGAGCCTAGAAGGAATTACTCATTCCCCGTGGGGATCATCATGGAATTGGCGATGGAGAAGGGTTGGTGATGACGAAGAACGAAGATCCCCCTCTCCAGAGCCCCAAACGGACTCCAGATCTGGCCTCCCGATGAAGAATAGGAGGTGACGGTGGCTCCGTCTCGTGGATTGCAATAATTCTTTCTTCCTGATTTTTTTCTAGAAAAATAGGATTTTATAGCGTCGGTTTCAGGGTCTGCGGGGCCACAAGGTGGGGACAACCCACCTACGCGCGCCAGGAGAGGGGGCGTGCCCTGGTGGGTTGTGCCCACCCAGGTGCCCCTCTCCAGTAGGTCTTGGCTCTAGAAATTCTTATATATTGTATAAAAATTCCTCGCAAAGTTTCGTTCCATTCCGAGAACTTCTATTTCTGCACAAAAACAACACCATGGTAGTTCTGCTAAAAACAACATTAGTCCGGGGTTAGTTTCATTCAAATCATGCAAATTAGAGTCCAAAACAAGAGGAAAAGCGTTAGGAAAAGTAGATACGTTGGAGATGTATCAATACTTGAATAAGAATTTTTCAATGAAAGTCCCTGGTGAAGTTGCTTATATATTGGGCATCAAGATCTATAGGGATAGATCGCGACGCTTAATAGGACTTTCACAAAGCACATCCCTTGACAAGATTTTGAAGAAGTTCAAAATAGATCAGTCAAAGAAAGAGTTCTTTCCTGTGTTGCAAGGTGTGAAGTTGAGTAAGACTCAAAGCCCGACCACGACATAATATATAGAGAGAATGAAAGTGATTCCCTATGCCTCAGCCATAGATTCTATAAAGTATGCCATGTTGTGTACCAGACCTATTGTGTACCTTGCCACGAGTTTGGCAAGGGGTACAATAGTGATCCAGGAGTAGATCACTGGACAACGGTCAAAATTATCCTTAGAGGACTAAGGAAATATTTCTCGGTTATGGAGGTGATAAAGAGTTCGTCGTAAAGAGTTATTTCGATGCAAGCTTTGACACCGATCTGGATGACTCTGAGTCTTGATCTGGATACATATTGAAAGTGGGAGCATTTAGCTAGAGTAGCTTCGTGCAGAGTATTGTAGACATAGAAATTTGCAAAATACATA
Organism: Triticum dicoccoides; assembly: GCF_002162155.2. Lineage (NCBI taxonomy): Eukaryota > Viridiplantae > Streptophyta > Magnoliopsida > Poales > Poaceae > Triticum > Triticum dicoccoides. The sequence goes on along the minus strand of NC_041382.1, from coordinate 235,596,652 downwards.
CAGATCTGAATGTGGCAGACCCGTTGACTAAACCTCTCTCACAAGCAAAATATGATCACACCTTAGTACTCTTTGGGTGTTAATCAAATGGCGATGTGAACTAAATTAATGACTCTAGTAAATCCTTTGGGTGCTGGTCACATGGCGATGTGAACTGTGGGTGTTAATCACATGGTGATGTGAACTATTGGTGTTAAATCACATGGCGATGTGAACTAGATTATTGACTCTAGTGCAAGTGGGAGACTGAAGGAAATATGCCCTAGAGGCAATAATAAAGTTGTTATTTTATATTTCCTTATATCATGATAAATGTTTATTATTCATGCTGGAATTGTATTAACTAGAAACTTGATACATGTGTGGATACATAGACAAAACACCGTGTCCCTAGTATGGCTCTACTAGACTATCTTGTTAATCAAAGATGGTTAAGTTTCCTAACCATAGACACGTGTTGTCATTTGATGAACGAGATCACATCATTAGGAGAATGATGTGATGGACAAGACCCATCCGTTAGCTTAGCATAATAATCGTTAAGTCTTATTGCTATTGCTTTCTTCATGTCATATATATATTCCTTTGACTATGAGATTATGCAACTCCCGGATACCAGAGGAATACCTTGTGTGCTGTCAAACGTCACAACATAACTGGGTGATTATAAAGATGCTCTACAGGTATCTCCGAAGGTGTTTGTTGGGTCGGCGTAGATCAAGATTAGGATTTGTCACTCCGAGTATCCGAGAGGTATCTCTGGGCCCTCTCGGTAATGCATGTCATAATAAGCCTTGCAAGCAATGTGACTAATGAGTTAGTTGTCGTATGATGCATTACGGAACGAGTAAAGAGACTTGCCGGTAACGAGATTGAACTAGGTATGAAGATACCGACGATCGAATCTCGGGCAAGTAACATACGAATAAAAAAAGGAATAACATATGTTGTCATAATGGTTTGACCGATAAAGATCTTCCTAGAATATGTGGGAGCCAATATGAGCATCTAGGTTCCGCTATTGGTTATTGACCGGAGAGGTGTCTTGGTCATGTCTACATAGTTCTCGAACCTGTAGGGTCCGCACGCCTAAACATTCGATGACGATTTGTATTATATGAGTTATGTGATTTGATGAATGAATGTTATTCGGAGTCCCGGATGAGATCACGGACATGACGAGGAGTCTCTAAATGGTCGAGAGGTAAAGATTCATATATAGGACGATAGTATTTGGACACGGAAGTGTTCCGGGGGTACCGGGTACGTACCGGGTCAGCGGAAGGGGTTCCGGGCAACCCCCGGCAAACTATATGGACCTAATGGGCCAAGAGAGGGACAGACCAGCCCCTAAGGGGCTGGTACGCCCCCCCCCCCATTTGGGCTGGCCAAATTGGAGTAGAAAAGGGGAAGGAGGAAATGAAAAGGGGAATAGGATTCCTCCTTCCCCCTCTTGCCTTCCTACTCCGAATAGGAATGGGAAAGGGGGAGGCCGAATTGCGAGGACCCCAAGTAGGATTCCTCCTAATTGGGCGCCCCCTTGGTTGCCCCTCCTCCCCTCCAACCTATATATACGGGGAGGGGGGCACCGCTAGAAACCACACCAACAATTGTTAGCCGTGTGCGGCGCCCCCCTCCACAGTTTACGCCTCCGGTCATATTCACGTAGTACTTAGGCGAAGCCCTGTGCGGATCACTTCACCATCACCGTCACCAGACCGTCGTGCTGACAAAACTCTTCCTCGACACTTTGCTGGATCAAGAGTTCGAGGGACGTCATTGAGCTGAACGTGTGCAGAACTCGGAGGTGTCGTATGTTTGGTACTTGATCGTTTGAATCGAGAAGACGTTCGACTACATCAACTGTGTTAAACTAACGCTTTCGCTTTTGGTCTATAAGGGTACGTGGACACACTCTCCCCCTCTCGTTGCTATGCATCTCTTAGATAGATCTTGCGTGATCATAGGAATTTTTTTGAAATTGCATGCTACGTTCCCCAACAGTCCATAGTGGCAACCCACTGTATGTGATCGGAGATCTTGTGAAGTAGAAGTGGGAGACAAGCTGTTGGTCAGCTGAGAGGAGAGTATCCCTATTTCAATTATCCCACTCCGTGAAGATGCAATACTCTCCTGATCTGCATGGCAGGTTGATAGTTATCGTAATGTGTTCCAAGTGGCTTATTTGAGTAAGCAGAGATGTTGTCCTGCAAAGCATCTCCTGAGCAACACACCTATATGAATTTGACTGTTAACGTCGCAGTCTATGAGAATTGGATGTTCTCTAATAAATTCATGAAAGGCCCTGGAGTATGACATATATGCTCCACCTGCGGGGAAGCCTTGCGGCAGCCCAGTATCCGTCGAGAATTTGTGTGAAACTAGTCTCGTAGAAAACTTGTAGTTCAAGGTATAGTCCACTATTCAAGTTGTGATCTAGTATAGCATAAACCTCTAGGTGAAAGTTCAACTTTACAGTCTCCACTAAGCATCGGTATGTAAACAATGTTTTGGAACTAAGTGATGACATGTGCCAATGAGACTTTGTGAGGGGTTGTTGGAATTTGCTAGTAGGCCTTTGGCCCAAAGCCCAACTAAAACTCTGAAATTCTCTTGGCCCATTCATGCACACATGTGAGTGATGTGAGTGAGACTAAAGTTTACTCCCATCGCGAAAGTTGAGAGAGACTTGCACCTCTTTATAAGGTGAATTCTTCTATCACTTTGAGCATGTGAAGAGGAGACCTACACGCATGCTCCTCCTCCTCGCTCGCCACGCCTCGCCGCGGGTTGCGGGAATGAGCCGAGCCAAGGACAAATTTTTTTGCTGAACAGTTAATTACTGAACCGTTTCTGATTCTTTTGGATTGCGACGACTCAGACGTGGGGTTTACTCCCACGACCTACCCGACCCGCACTATATAGTTAGACAGACGTCTACCCTAGTCGCCGCCGTATCGCATGGTTTCGCACCACCGTTCCAGATCATTGCACCGCCACGCAAGTCTTCTCCATCCCTCCTTTCGGCGTGCACTATGAGAAGGGACAACAGGCCTCCGGAACTCCACCTCTCGTGATCCTGTACGGGAGAGGCCGATCAGGTTTTTGGGGAGCGCACTCGCGCGACTGCTGGCAGCGACGACTTCGCCGACGACGACTTCTTTCCTGACCTCGACAACGTCTTCCTCAACGACATGGGCGGCAACATCAACGTTGGCGGTCCTGCTCCTGCTGCACCGTACGTGATCTTGTCCTCCTTGTTCGAGATCGTGCTAGAATTCTTAATTCTAGTCTGTGCCCTAGATCTGATCTATTCATATACTATGCTAATCCGCATAATTAGTTTAATCTCTGTTTTTGTCGTCATAATTTATTTACTGTTTGTTCGGATTAAATCTCGTAGTAATTTGCTCATATATTCAACATGTGCAACTGCCAAACTGGAAGAATGTTAGAGCGATATATCTTGTCTTGTCATGATAGAATGCTATGTTTGGATTGCATCATGTGTCTGAAACCAGTGGCGGAGACAGGGGGCAGCAGGGGCCCTGGCCCCCCTATGACCGTTGATTTGCTACTACTTTGTACATGAATAGTGTAAAATTTAAACAAAAATACATGCGTTAGTATTGTTTGGCCCCTCTTATCAAAAGATTGAGTCTTTTGGCCCCCTGAAACATGTACAAATATGTAGAATCTCTTGAGAAATTTACATGAGATAACTTTCTAGACTATCAGGAGGGCCAAAGACCCGCCGGTTTCATTACTTGAATGAAACCAGAGATTACAAAGTTCAAAAGCACGTTCAGCGCGTCCGAAAACTAAAAGTTTTACCAGTAATCTGAAGCAACAAACTACTGGAAACAATCCTCTTATTACAGCTCAATGGACATCAGCCAGAGCACACAATGGGTTTGTAATACCTGGCTGAATTTCAGCGTGTTGACTGCCTTGGTTCTTTTTTTTCAACAAGGTTTGATGGATCCTTGGAATAGTGGGATGCGTGCACTTTCGGGTGCAGAGGCAAGAGGTAGTAATATGTTTGTTTTATTATCTAAAAGAAAATATGTAGAAGTAGGTATATTTGTTGCTACCACATGGCACAAGTGGTTAGCTACTCTATTAAAAAAAGGTATATTTGTTGCTCCCATGTTTTTTTCTTGCGAGATTTGTTTTTTTAGAAAAGAAGGATGACCCCCCGCCTCTGCATCTGGGCGATATATACGGTCACTTTATTAATTATTCTCATAAGACCTTACAAAGTAATACAATAATAAGACTAAAGCCGCCGTCTAAGCACCTCTATCCAGCTGATGAAGGGGCGCAGATAGCCTGGGCCTAATACCAAACAGACATCGCAGCCAAACCTAACATCTAAGACCTGAGAACCCATTCAGGACGCTTGCCGGACATGGGTCTCACCGGTCCGGCGTGCACTCAGATGCCGCCGCCGCCAACTGCCACTGCTCCATCTTCAGAACTGTACTGCTGCATCAACCTTACTCGGTCTAGCTATTGTCGACGCCACCACGGCGCCAAACGGCACCTCCTCCCTGCGCGCAAACAGCTGAGCACGTCGCGGTCGCCATTGATACACCTCAGCGCCATGCTGTCAGGTATCACCAGCCGACACAGCTTGAAGTCCTTGGAAGATCTGCCGTGCGTAGCACCTGCCGACCAGCCATGACAAAGCGTAGCACCTGTCGGTCAGGCATGACTTGACATCACCACCGAAGCTCCGTGCAAGACAAAGCCGCTCCGCCTCCTGCCTTGCGAGATTTGTTGCTCCTATGTTGATACCTACTACTCCCTCCCTCCGTATCTAGACAAGTACAAGACAAGTAATTCGGAACGGAGGGAGTACGTAAGAATGTTTTTGAATCCCTCTGGAGCGCAGGCAGCATTTGGACGTTGTAGATCTGCGTGTGTCTGTAGGAACTTGTTGGTGCGACTGTTGCAGTAGAAGAAACGGGCGAGGACAAGAAAGACAGGCTTGCACAGCCAGCTAGTGGAGTGAAGTGGAAGTGTGAACCACTCTAATCTTATGGAGGCTTGTCCCCACCGGCCAGGCGGCTCAGTGTCACTGTCACGGGCTCGCTGCCGCCTGGACCTTGTCCCTTCCCCACTGAAAGAAAGAAAGACTTTTAATAAGCAAGATTGGATACTAATTAATACCTAGCACTACCACCAAATAAACCTCATAAAGAGAATCCATTCAGAAAAAGGAGCCTCCCCTCGGAAAGGAAGCTAACAACCAAGAAAGAAAGCAAGAAACAAACAGCCAATTCGAGATTCATTCCGTCGCCAATCACCAACCCCTTACCTTTGCCCCCCACCCCACACCACACCACCGTCCTCCATCCTCACCCTCACTCCGCAATTCAGACAAGGAAAGGAAATTCCTGAAGAAAGCACGCGAGGAGCTCCTCCAAAGCACGCACCACCAATCTCTGCGGAAGAGGAGAGGAGAGGCAATCCCCTTCCCTTCCCTTGCCTTCCCAGCAGGAGCAGGACAAGCTGGGCGGACAATGGGGGCTAGGAGCAGAGGAGGCACACGCAGCCTGCTCCTCCTCTCGCTCCACCTTCTCTGCCTCCATTCCTGTCTGCGCTGTAAGCTCTCGGTCTCCTCTCCATCCACATACGCTTGCTTGCCACTGTGCTCTGTTTCTACGCCTGCTAATGTTTGCCTGCAGGCTCGGTCTCCGCGGCGGGCTCCGGCGACCCCTACGTCGGCGTCACGATCGGCACGGCGGTAACCAACCTGCTGTCCCCGTCGGACCTCGCGGCGTTCCTCCGCGCGCAGCGCATCACCCACGTGCGCCTCTACGACGCCGACCCACGCCTGCTCTCCGCGCTCGCCTCCTCCGGCGCCACCGCCATCGTCGGCGTCCCCAACGACGAGCTCCTCGCGCTCGGCTCCTCCCCGGCCACCGCCTCCGCCTGGGTCGCCCGCCGGGTGCTCCCCTTCGCCGCCGCCAACTCAACCACCCCGGGCCTCATCTCCGCCATCGCCGTCGGCGACGAGGTCCCCACCGCCCTGCCCTCCGCGCTCCCCATCCTCCTCCCCGCCATCCAGTCCCTCGCCGCCGCGCTCACCGCCGCCAACCTCTCCTCCATCCCCGTCTCCACCCCGCTCCCTTTCTCCATCGTCCTCGAGCCCTTCCCCCCGTCCCAGGCCTACTTCAACCAGTCCCTCGCCAAATCCTTCCTCCTCCCGCTCCTCTCCCACCTCGCCAACACCTCCGCGCCCCTCATGCTCAACCTCTACCCCTACTACTCGCTGATGCAGAGCAGTGGCGTCGTCCCCGTCGACAACGCCATGTTCAAGCCGCTCCCGCCGTCGCTGGAGATGGTCGACCCCAACACGCTGCTCCACTACACCAACGTGTTCGACGCCATGCTCGACGCGGTGTACGTCGCCCTCAAGAACCTCAACGTCAGCGCCGGCATCCCGGTGCTGGTCACCGAGACCGGGTGGCCGTCCTACGGGGACCGCAAGCAAGAGCCGTACGCCAGCAAGGACAACGCCAACACCTACAACTCCAACCTCATCAAGCATGTCACGGAGAAGCCCGGGACGCCTATGCGGCCCGGCACGCAGGCGAGCGTGTACATCTACGAGCTCTTCAACGAGGACCTGCGGCCGGGGCCGGCGTCGGAGGCCAACTGGGGGCTCTTCCACGGCAACGGCACGCCGGTGTACCTGCTCCACGTGACCGGGAAGGACGGTTTCTTGGGGAACGACACGACGGACCGGACGTTCTGCATCGCGGCGGACGACGCGGACGAGAAGGCGGTGCAGGCTGCCATGGACTGGGCATGCGGCCCCGGCCGGTCTGACTGCACGGCGATACAGCCCGGGGAGGGGTGCTACGAGCCCAACGACGTGCGGAGCCACGCCTCGTTCGCCTTCAACACCTACTACCAGTCGCAGGGCAAGGCCGGCGGCTCCTGCTACTTCCAGGGCGCCGGCATGGTCACCACCACCGATCCCAGTGAGTACTACCAGTTTCTGAATTCTGACGCATATACTCCTACTAGATAACATTGCTTGAGAAATGGATTTTTCCTTGCTAATTTAGTGAGCATCGGTCGTTCTTGGGTTTGACATTTGATCATTCTTCTGTTTGGTCTTCCAATGGCAATTGGTCGTGTGTAGTTTTCTGCCGTTCCTTTTTGGTTACTTGATTGCGCGCGTGGGATTGACAAAGACTTGGTAGCAATGCTTGTAGTATCATGTCTCATGAACACTTATTCTCATGCTCGTGAGTGGCGACAGGGAGTGAGGAACTGCACATCCTGAATTATCTGACAAGTGACTGCTTAGAGATTTGCAACTGCTTATCAGTGTCGATGGTTGCATAGACAGCACAGTATGGCGCCAGACCAATTCAGGGCAGACGTATAGTATTATGTCAATAATGCAATAAGCCAGTGGAAGTGTTTTTCTTCCGGCTTCAATTTTCATTCATGTAGGAGCGACGCCATTGTCACGCCCCAAAAGTTGATGGCACTCATGGAATCATTCCGGAAAGTTGTTCGATTTGTCTTATCATTGGAGATTGGAGACCACTTTGCAATTAGCATTTCCACTGCAAAGAAAGTTGCAGTTAGTATTTATTCCATTGATGTGGTTAGGAGAAGGGTTGCTTTTCTTAGTTCTAGGACTGGTAGGGGATATGACTAGTGCAGCAACCAGGTGTGCTATCTGGTAGGAATTGTTATTTCGTGTTAAGGAAGGTATGGCTTAGGGCCTCTGGTCGGGGCCTGATGATTGAGCCCATGTTGCCCAGCTTTTATCAGAGTTCAGAAAATCGCAAGCCCGCTCCTTAGGGCATGGCCAATGCTCCACCGTGGAGTGGTGCTTCAGCTATACACGTAGGTTCGGATGGTCCAGCATGCTGCTTGCAGGCCAAAGCGGTCTCTTGCAGAAGAACCGGCCTCCTCGATCAGAATGGCAGGAAAAGAGAGGAAAAAGCTAGCCAGCGTGACATCCCAAAATATGACCTTGTTTTAGGCTTGACGGTGTATGACCGCTCGAGAGGATTGTTCAGATATGACCTTTCTACAAGGCTAAATTGTGAGCTTTTAGATAGCTAATTAGTGCTACGAAAAGGTTGGTTCAGAACAAACTACATCATTCATTTTGCAGCATCATTTCTGAAGCTTGCCAACACACGATTCTGGTAACTCATCCGTCATCCAGGTCCCAGCTTTCAGAGACTTATGGATGATGTTTTGGTACCCATAGCCCGCTCTTTTTAATATCACTCGAGTCCATGGCCACTTAACAGAAGCTGAGCTGGTTCTTGCTGTAGATTGTATGATAGTAGTAGTACTCTGCCAAGTCTGCGAGAGTGCTCTGGGCGTGGAGCGTCTTGATCTGATTGGCCCCAGCCACAGTTCCATTTCACAAAGAGAAAAAGGGCGCCACAAGAGTGCAAAAAAGAATCCCCTTTCTCGCATGTGAGTAGGAGCAACGATATGTTCACATCACATGCCAAGGCCTACATTCGCATCTCTTCAGTCTTCACTCCCATCACTTTCCTCAGCTTTACCATCTCATTCTTCTCACCAGGCTTATTTTTTTACAAAAATATATATTTCCTGAATCTGTTACCTCTGAAATTCTTGCCCAAGTTTTAATTTCTTAATAGGGCCTTCAGAATGTCATCTGAACTCAGTGGGGGGAAATGATTGCTGTTTTACTTCTTCTCCCTTCGTTAAAGTATAATCATCACGGTTTTGCATGCATCTTCGTGCTTGTTTTTCATAGTGTCAAATATGGCTGCATTGAATTGCTCTCCCGTTCAACATACTTCAAACTGTTGGTGGAAAAATGTTTCAGTAAAGATTGCTACTCCTCAGAAAAGTATGGTCATGGCTAATTGTAAGGTAGTATAGGTTTCGCATACATTATGGCATGTGGCATGCTTCAAAAGCTAAAGCTGAGATCTGAGATCTTTCTTGTTACACATGATGGCGTACGTGTAGATATTCCTGCATTGGTACGCACTGCATTTTCATGTGCAACCTACTCGGCTGGAGGTTTGAGCATTGTTGGGTAGCAACGGGAATCTTTGGAGTTCTGCCTTTTTGGGGGGCAATATCATTCCTTGCCATATTTGATGATACATTATTACTCCTACTCAAAGTTTCGTCGTCATGCATAAATTGGCCCTCTATATAGAGGTGTCCGTTTAACTGCTTTCGTGGCCTATGATCAACAGATGAACTCTGGTCAATAACATCGTTTACATCATGGTGCCTTGTTTAATCATGGTTCACGGTTATTGACATAGAGGCCCTTGTTAGGAACTAAGGCACTCTTGCCCTTTGGATTGCGGTACCGTTACCATCTCACAATAGGCTTTTATCGAGCTAATGTAGCGAAACTGAAGTACTGAACTCCCGCTAGTTGCAGCCAAGTAGGAACCTATTTGGACAGTGGCTGTTGTCCTGAACAAAAGCAACTTTGATAATGATTTTTCGGATAAAAGGTACTACGTACTACTAATATTTATGTTAGAGAAAAACTAAGGGAAAAGATGAAGTGCATGCTAGGATTTTTCAGATCTGGATGCCATCTCGACAGACCTTTTGAAATTCATAATACGGTTCAAGAGTCCAGACAAAGTGTATCCATCCAAGTGGCCCATTGGAGTGTATGTGGGGAGCATGTATTGTTTGTCTGGTATGGGAATAGTATTATTATGGACACTTTCGTATGGTGTTCTCCCATTCTTCTTCCCTGGTTGATTTTTTTACACAGCAATGTTACAAAGTGCTGCTGCAGATTAGCAGTTCGCCGGGGTCTGAACATTTAGTGTTTCTGTATCGAATCTACTTATATCTTTTTCTTAGGGAAATACTCGTATCTTTTTAATAAGTGTCAATCAGTCATTGACTGGTACTCCCTCCGTTCGGAATTACTTGTCGTAGAAATGGATGTATCTAGACATTTTTTAGTTCTAGATACATCCATTTCTGCGACAAATAATTCCGAACGGAGGGAGTACAAGAAGTACAGAACGGAAGCTCTGTGTGTACTTGACTGACCTAGATGTTAGGGACGCCAATGGGGATGCGGATGCTGTCACACATGGGCCCAGCAAATAATAATTATGTGGTCCTTAGTGCCTACAGACTGTTTCCTTTTTCAAATTAGTAATGTGTGCTACAAATACTACAAATTGTTCATACACGTGGAACTGAAGTTATATTCAGGCTTCCAATATCATACCAGAACTCATTTCATACGTAGATTCAATTCAATTTTGCAGCTTGTACTCCCTCCGTTCCAAATTACTCGTCGCAGAAATGGATGTATCTAGAACTAAAATACATCTAGATACATCCATAGCCGCGACAAGTAATTCGGAACGGAGGGAGTACTATTTACTAAATCTAGCATGGATTCATTCCTGCTTTTACTAGTAAAGAGGGACTGTTCTGATGGTAGATTTTTACTCTGTGTGTTTATTTACAGGTGCAAATAACTGCTAGCACACTGTTGAAATTTTCTTCATGTTCTCTTACCTATGTTCAGAAGTCACATTCTTTTTCCAGTCTCATCTGAGATATTACACATTTCTAGAGTAGCTTATTTTGTTCAAATATTTGACTACTCTTATCAGCTATCACTGTATCATATATTGCCTCAAGGTAGTTAACGGACAAGGTGATAGCAAATTGCGCTTTCATGTTGGTGCATTATCTAAATTTCATGCTGATGAGTTTGCTAGGCTGCTTTAATCTTTTACTAGTATTACTTTCAGATTAACGCTGAAGGTCCTTTCTGATTTTCTAACCAGTCGATACATTTTGTTGTACAGGTCATGATAGCTGCATCTTTGTTGGAAGGTACATTTCTGAATTTTTTTATTCAAATGTCTGAAAGATCTTATACTTCAGTATTTAAGATATGTCCAACCAATTTTGTATGCCACATAATACAAGTAACCTGGGTTAGAGTCCTTTGCTTATTAAGGAAATAGATAATTTTGATTTGCTTTCAAGTCTTTCAGTAGAATACTTAGCAGGACATAATAGAACCCCTGGAATTAAAGAACCCTGAATTTCTACTAGAGCTTGAGAATGTGACGACCAACTTAAATTTCTAAGACTAGAAACTTCTTGTCTGAATCACAAATTCATAGCCTACTCTATCTTCTCAATTTCGGACATATCTTAAATAGTGAAGTATAAGATCAAGCCACAATTTTCACCAAATATGGACTACTTCTGATGCTGTATATTCATGCAGTAAACTGTATAGCAACGTCACCAAATCTGACGGTGCAAACACAACCACGACGCAGACAAGTGATGCTGAAGGATATGCGGTATGGAGACTGAGAACAGGAAGGGAGAAAGGTTTCTTGTCGGCCCTCCGTTTGCTGTTGAGCCTGATGGTGGTGGTTATCATGACGAATTCAAACTTTTGGACATAACAGGAACGTGTTAATTGAAGAGAATTAGAATTTTTGGAATGACATATTAGAGGTGGGGGCAGTGGTTGTATGCTTAGTGATTCTTTATTGTTAGATAAGCATCAATAAATTATTCTTTTTTTTCTCTTCGAGATGCTTGATATGCTGAAATTTCAAACATCTCAAGACATCCATGATGTGAAGTGACCTGACTTGTCGCAAAATGTATATCACAATCTTATTCTTGCGATGAATGTAGTACATGCTTAAGATGTTGGTTAAAGAACAAGAAGGACGAGCTTGTGTGATGTGAATGCAAGTAGGCCTTTCTCGAATTCGTTGGAACCACCTTGGATTCGTTAGACACGAGAATGCACATGGTTAGTGGTGGATCTAGGATTTGAAAATGTGGGGGCAACCATTAACAACATTCCAATGGATAATTTCTTTTATTACACAACACCAAAGTTTAGTATGATGGACAAGCATTGCGCTAGTAAAATAAAAATTATAATTTGTTTGTGGAGGCCATGGCCCCATTACCCCACCCCTAGATCCGCCACTGCACGTAGTACATCATGGCTTAACATGCCCAGTATTTTAACTATGGTTCGGTCACCAAATTTTTAAACTATGGTTTAGCACCAAATTCCAGAGTTTGAAACCCCAAAACACATCTTATTTTGCAGTTTCAACCCGGACTTGGTTTTCTCCCGGTTCATGCAAAAACAGGCGAGTTCAACCTGTTCTCTCTGGTCCATTTGCGGGGCAGTCCAGAGAGCTTAAGAAACCACATGCCTTAAGCATTTTTGCTTAAGAAAACAAAAAATATATTAAACATGTTTTTGATATATAAAAAATGTACATGGTGTATGAGAAAAAAAACAATATATGTTTTTTAAATGTTCTTCAAAAAGGTTTCTGATGTATACGAAAAATGTTCAAAGTGTATGAACAAAAGTAGAGATCGAAACATATGTTTGGAAAAAACTAATCATATATTTAAGAGATGTTAAACATATATAATTTTATATATTTATTGCAACAATTCAAAAAATGTATGAAAAAGCAAATAACCATCAAAATATAAGTTTGAAAGAAAGTTAATCATGTATTTGAAAAATGTTAAAGATGTATAAGAAAAATGTAATCGATGTATACGAAAATTTTAGACTTGTGTCAAAAAAATTCAAAGAAAAAAACAAGGAAAACCAACAAAAGAAGAAAAAGTGAAAAAGAAAAGAAAAGAAAAGAAACGGCTGAAAATCAAGAAAAGAAACAAAGAAAACCAATAAAAAGGAAAACAACAGAGAAAGACCAAAAAATAAACAAAGAAAAAGCAAAACGAAAAAAGATGGGTCAAAACCAGACAGGTATAGCTATTACTCCCCCCTTCTTAAAATATAAGGCACGCTTAACTTTTCATGGTCTTTGATGCATGACTTTGTCTATTAATATATACCAAAATACTGGGATTGAACGTGCATCAATAATATCATTGTATTTGTCTGGTAAAACAATTCTATTTTATATGTCTTTATGATAATTTTATAGTTATACAATAAGTAAAAAATATAGTTAAAGTTGTGCGACGAAGACAAAAAAAATCAATGTGTGTCTTATATTTTAGGAAGGAGGGAGTAGACAACAAGGAAACAAAAACTGATGTACAACCAGCGAATGAACGTGTTGACTATAAACTGGTTGTTGTGCCGGCCTATTTGTAGGACTGAGGCGTGACAAATTATATTTTAGTACAAGTGACACACGAAAATTACTAATTTTTTGTTGACATTGTTTGTTTTGACGTTGCTTACCACATACTCCTTCCATTCTTGTTTATAGGGCTTATCTCAAAATCTTAATTTTTTCATTTTATAAGGCTCAATTTGATAATTCCCCAACATAAGTTCAGATTTCAAGATGCATTAAATCATTGCATGCAAGTATTAAGAGAAAATTAACCAATGAATGTACTTTATGCATGCATATTGCAATTAATATGTTAGTAAACATAAATTTTTGAGAAAAACAAAAGCATTAATCGGGTGCTTTTGCAAATTACAAAAAATATTCCACCACTCACCATCTACCTTGGTTGGTGAGATTTTTGAATTAAGCCCTATAAGCCAGAAAGGAGGGAGTATCATATGATATGAAATCACTAAGGCTAGCCATCGTGGGGAAAGTGGTGCTTGTGGTAACATAATATGTTACTGTAACATAGTGCTTTCCGAGACAAAATGAGTCTATGAGTTAATAAATGAAGCAATCTACTCTCTCCTTTTCGGTTTATAGGGCTCAATTCAAAGATCTCACCAACCAAGGTAGATGATGAGTGGTGGAATACTTTTTGTAGTTTGCAAAAGCACCCAATTAATACTTTTGTTTTCCTTAAAAAATTATGTTTACCAATGCATTAATTGCAATGCATGCATGCATAAAGTACATGCATTGGTCAATTTTCTCTTAATACTTGCATGCAATGATTTAATGCACCTTAAATCTGAACATGTGATGGGGAAAAACCAAATTGAGCCTTATAAAATGGAAAAACTAAAATTTTGAGATAAGCCTTATAAACCGGAAAGAAGGTAGTATAATACTACTAGTATGTTACTTTGCACTATGAAGGTAGTAACTTAGACTAGTGTTGTGACACCCCGAGACCGATGCGCCAAGTGTCTTCCAGTTATTCGCCGTCGTTGCCATGTCATTCGCTTGCGTGTTGCATTTTATCATGTCATCATGTGCATTGCATCATCATGTTTTCAAAACTTGCATCCGTTCGGGTTTCTCCAGTTCCGTCCGTTGTCCGTTTTGGGCCCAGTCACACTTGCACGCGCCCGTGGCACGTCCGAAATATTATTTTATGAGTGGCCGGAAAATGTTTTCGGAATGGGATGAAAGTTGGCATGCGGTGTTGTTATGTTGTAGGTAGGCCACCTGCCAAGTTTCATCGCACTCGGAGTTCGTTTGGTGCCCCAACGGATAACTATAGCGGCAGTATAGCCGGTCTAACGTCGGAAGTTTTCGATCTCCGAAAAACTGTTGCCGGGCTCTCCCTCTTTTTCCTTCCTAGACCGTCTACACAGTCCACTACCTACCGCCAGGCCCAACCTAACCTCTCTCGTAAGCCCACGACCCTCCTCGCGCGCGTCCGTAAACTGTCTCGAACCTGGCCCGGATAGTCATCACCGTTGGGTCCGGAACATCCCCAAACATCTACTTCCTCCGTAAACTAATATAAGAGTGTTTAGATTACTAAAATAATGATCTAAACGCTCTTATATTAGTTTACAGAGGGAGTACAAAACATCACTGTTTTCTTATTTGGACTCCCTAAGCTATTTATTTCGTGACCGTCCGATTCCGATAAGAGGGATCGAGTAGCCCCTAATCTAATCCACGCGATGTATATAACAGTCCAACCCGCCTGTCAAATCTCCACCAAATCCCCACGCCGCCGCCACTCTCTCTCTGGGTTTCAGCGCCGAGCCAACCACCATCTCTCTCAGATCCACTTGGCCAGATCCATTCTAGCCCGTAGCTTCCCTTCTCCACCCTCGGATGAAGATCCAAGGGATCTCCTTGCGCCAGCCAGGGCCTTCCCGCAGCTTCCCTCGCTCTGGATCGGGCTCCCGATCTCCCGAGCGCCTCACCGCATTACGCCGGCCGGCCGCCGATGACCCAAGGCCAGGCGCCTTGCGCCTGCAACCCTCGCCCGAGCCAGCGACCTCCAGCAGCTCCTCCCCGTCGTCCTTGTGGTGCCTCCAAGACCCTCCCGAGCCCTGCCCCGTTCCCACCGTCCCCGCAACCCTTCTCTCGTGCCGCCACCTCCGTCTGGCCGGATTAGCCAGCCGCCGTCCGGCGAGATGACCAACCAGGACCGGCCTCGCCCCGCTCCTCTCCTCCTCTCTGTCTTCCTCATCTCTCTCTCAACTCTCTGTATGTCTCTGTACCAGGGAGCCAAGGCCCCGCCATGGATGCTTCATGCTGCCGCCACTGGGAACTGCTCCGCCCCTCGCCGGACCCTGCTCACCAGCGTCCCGTCCTCACCTCTGATTCGAACACACACGCGCGCCAAGTCCCTTCGTTGCTCCATCGCCGTTGCCAATCCCCTGCCCTACCTCTCCTTCTTTTGAACTGAAGGAAATATTCCCTAGAGGCAATAATAAAGTTATTATTTATTTCCTTATAATCATGATAAATGTTTATTATTCATGCCAGAATTGTATTAACCGAAAACATAATACATGTGAGAATAAATAGACAAACAAAGTGTCACTAGTATGCCTCTACTTGACTAGCTCGTTAATCAAAGATGGTTATGTTTCCTAACCATGAACAATGAGTTGTTATTTGATTAACGAGGTCACATCATTAGTTGAATGATTTGATTGACATGACCCATTCCATTAGCTTAGCACCCGATCGTTTAGTATGTTGCTATTGCTTTCTTCATGACTTATACATGTTCCTATAACTATGAGATTATGCAACTCCCGTTTACCGGAGGAACACTTTGGGTACTACCAAACGTCACAACGTAACTGGGTGATTACAAAGGAGTACTACAGGTGTCTCCAATGGTACATGTTGGGTTGGCGTATTTCGAGATTAGGTTTTGTCACTCCGATTGTCGGAGAGGTATCTCTGGGCCCTCTCGGTAATGCACATCACATAAGCCTTGCAAGCATTACAACTAATATGGTAGTTGTGAGATGATGTATTACGGAACGAGTAAAGAGACTTGCCGGTAACGAGATTGAACTAGGTATTGGATACCGACGATCGAATCTCGGGCAAGTAACATACCAATGACAAAGGGAACAACGTATGTTGTTATGCGGTCTGACCGATAAAGATCTTCGTAGAATATGTAGGAGCCAATATGGGCATCCAGGTCCCGCTATTGGTTATTGATTGGAGACGTGTCTCGGTCATGTCTACATTGTTCTCGAACCGTAGGGTCCGCACGCTTAACGTTACGATGACAGTTATTATGAGTTTATGCATTTTGATGTACCGAAGGTTGTTCGGAGTCCCGGATGTGATCACGGACATGACGAGGAGTCTCGAAATGGTCGAGACATAAAGATTGATATATTGGAAGCCTATGTTTGGACATCGGAAGTGTTCCGGGTGAAATCAGGATTTTACCGGATTACCGGGAGGTTACCGGAACCCCTCGGGAGTCATATGGGCCTTATTGGGCCTTAGTGGAAAGGTGAAAGGGCTGCCTATAAGGGCTGCGCGCCTCCCCCCTCCCCTAGTCCTATTAGGACTAGGAGAGGTGGCCGGCCACCCCTCTCCCTCTTTCCCCCTTGGGAATCCTAGTTGGAATAGGATTGGGGGGGGGGGGGAGTCATACTCCCGGTAGGAGTAGGACTCCTCCTGCGCCCTCCTCCTAGCCGGCGCACCTCTCCCCCTTGGCTCCTTTATATATGGAGGCAGGGGGCACCTCTACACACACAAGTTGATCATTGAGATCGTTCCTTAGCCGTGTGCGGTGCCCCCTGCCACCATATTCCACCTCGATCATATCGTTGTAGTGCTTAGGCGAAGCCCTGCGTCGGTAATACATCAAGATCGTCACCACGCCGTCGTGCTGACAGAACTCCTCCCCGAAGCTTTGCTGGATCGGAGCCCGGGGATCGTCATCGAGCTGTACGTGTGCTAAGAACTCGGAGGTGCCGGAGTAACGGTGCTTGGATCGGTTGGATCGGGAAGAAGACGTACGACTACTTCCTCTACGTTGTGTCAACGCTTCCGTTGCGATCTACAAGGGTACGTAGATCATACTCTTCCCTCGTTGCTATGCATCACCATGATCTTGCGTGTGCGTAGGAAAATTTTGAAATTACTACGTTCCCCAACAGTGGCATCCGAGCCTAGGTTTTATGGTTTGATGTTATTTTCACGAGTAGAACACAAGTGAGTTGTGGACGATACAAGTCATACTGCCTACCAGCATGTCATACTTTGGTTCGGCGGTATTGTTGGACGAGACGACCCGGACCAACCTTACGCGTACGCTTACGCGAGACCGGTTCCCTCGACGTGCTTTGCACATAGATGGCTTGCGGGCGACTGTCTCTCCAACTTTAGTTGAACCGAGTGTGGCTACGCCCGGTCCTTGCGAAGGTTAAAACAGAGTCTATTTGACAAACTATCGTTGTGGTTTTGATGCGTAGGTGAGATTGGTTCTTGCTTAAAGCCCGTAGCAGCCACGTAAAACTTGCAACAACAAAGTAGAGGACGTCTAACTTTTTTTTGCAGGGCATGTTGTGATGTGATATGGTCAAGGCATGATGCTAAATTTTATTGTATGAGATGATCATGTTTTGTAACCGAGTTATCGGCAACTGGCAGGAGCCATATGGTTGTCGCTTTATTGTATGCAATGCAATCGCGATGTAATGCTTTACTTTATCACTAAACGGTAGCCGTGGAAGCATAAGATTGGCGAGACGACAACGATGCTACGATGGAGATCAAGGTGTCGCGCCGGTGACGATGGTGATCATGATGGTGCTTCGGAGATGGAGATCACAGGCACAAGATGATGATGGCCATATCATATCACTTATATTGATTGCATGTGATGTTTATCTTTATATGCATCTTATCTTGCTTTGATTGACGGTAGCATTATAAGATGATCTCTCACTAAATTATCAAGAAGTGTTCTCCCTGAGTATGCACCGTTGCGAAAGTTCTTCGTGCTGAGACACCACGTGATGACCGGGTGTGATAGGCTCTATGTTCAAATACAACGGGTGCAAAATAGTTGCACACGCGGAATACTCAGGTTATACTTGACGAGCCAAGCATATACAGATATGGCCTCGGAACATGGAGACCGAAAGGTCAAGCGTGAATCATATAGTAGATATGATCAACATAATGATGTTCACCAATGAAACTACTCCATCTCACGTGATGATCGGACATGGTTTAGTTGATTTGGATCACGTGATCACTTAGAGGATTAGAGGGATGTCTATCTAAGTGGGAGTTCTTAAGTAATATGATTAATTGAACTTAAATTTATCATGAACTTAGTACCTGATAGTATCTTGCTTATTTATGTTGATTGTAGATAGATGGCTCGTGTTGTTGTTCCGTTGAATTTTAATGCGTTCCTTGAGAAAGCAAAGTTGAAAGATGATGGTAGCAATTACACGGACTGGGTCCGTAACTTGAGGATTATCCTCATTGCTGCACAGAAGAATTACGTCCTGGAAGCACCGCTGGGTGCCAGGCTTGCTGCTGGAGCAACACCAGATGTTATGAACGTCTGGCAGAGCAAAGCTGATGACTACTCGATAGTTCAGTGTGCCATGCTTTACGGCTTAGAATCGGGACTTCAACGACGTTTTGAACGTCATGGAGCATATGAGATGTTTCAGGAGTTGAAGTTAATATTTCAAGCAAATGCCCGGATTGAGAGATATGAAGTCTCCAATAAGTTCTATAGCTGCAAGATGGAAGAGAACAGTTCTGTCAGTGAGCATATACTCAAAATGTCTGGGTATAATAATCACTTGATTCAATTGGGAGTTAATCTTCCAGATGATTGCGTCATTGACAGAATTCTCCAATCACTGCCACCAAGCTACAAGAGCTTCGTGATGAACTATAATATGGAAGGGATGAACAAGACTATTCCCGAGCTCTTCGCAATGCTGAAAGCTGCGGAGGTAGAAATCAAAAAGGAGCATCAAGTGTTGATGGTTAACAAAACCACTAGTTTCAAGAAAAAGGGCAAAGGGAAGAAGAAGGGGAACTTCAAGAAGAACGGCAAGCAAGTTGCTGCTCAAGAGAAGAAACCCAAGTCTGGACCTAAGCCTGAAACTGAGTGCTTCTACTGCAAGCAGACTGGTCACTGGAAGCGGAACTGCCCGAAGTATTTGGCGGATAAGAAGGATGGCAAGGTGAACAAAGGTATATATGATATACATGTTATTGATGTGTACCTTACTAATGCTCGCAGTAGCACCTGGGTATTTGATACTGGTTCTGTTGCTAATATTTGCAACTCGAAACAGGGGCTACGGATTAAGCGAAGATCGGCTAAGGACGAGGTGACGATGCGCGTGGGAAAAGTTCCAAAGTCGATGTGATCGCGGTCGGCACGCTACCTCTACATCCACCTTCGGGATTAGTATTAGACCTAAATAATTGTTATTTAGTGCTAGCGTTAAGCATGAACATTATATCTGGATCTTGTTTGATGCGAGACGGTTATTCATTTAAATCAGAGAATAATGGTTGTTCTATTTATATGAGTAATATCTTTTATGGTCACGCACCCTTGAAGAGTGGTCTATTCTTATTGAATCTCGAGAGTAGTGATACACATATTCATAATGTTGAAGCCAAAAGATGCAGAGTTGATAATGATGGTGCAACTTATTTGTGGCACTACCGTTTAGGTCATATCGGTGTAAAGCGCATGAAGAAACTTCATACTGATGGACTTTTGGAACCACTTGATTATGAATCACTTGGTACTTGCGAACCGTGCCTCATGGGCAAGATGACTAAAACACCGTTCTCCGGTACTATGGAGAGAGCAACAGATTTGTTGGAAATCATACATACAGATGTATGTGGTCCAATGAATATTGAGGCTCGTGGCGGATATCGTTATTTTCTCACCTTCACAGATGATTTAAGCAGATATGGTTATATCTACTTAATGAAACATAAGTCTGAAACATTTGAAAAGTTCAAAGAATTTTAGAGTGAAGTGGAAAATCATCGTAACAAGAAAATAAAGTTTCTACGATCTGATCGTGGAGGAGAATATTTGAGTTACGAGTTTGGTGTACATTTGAAAAATTGTGGAATAGTTTCGCAACTCACGCCACCCGGAACACCAGAGCGTAATGGTGTGTCCGAACGTCGTAATCGTACTTTACTGGATATGGTGCAATCTATGATGTCTCTTACTGATTTACCGCTATCATTTTGGGGATACGCTCTAGAGACGGCCGCATTCACGTTAAACAGGGCACCATCAAAATCCGTTGAGATGACGCCTTATGAACTATGGTTTGGCAAGAAACCAAAGTTGTCGTTTCTGAAAGTTTGGGGCTGCGATGCTTATGTGAAAAAGCTTCAACCTGATAAGCTCGAAACCAAATCGGAGAAATGTGTCTTCATAGGATATCCAAAGGAAACTATTGGATACACCTTCTATCACAGATCCGAAGGCAAGACTTTTGTTGCTAAATTCGGAAACTTTCTTGAGAAGGAGTTTCTCTCGAAAGAAGTGAGTGGGAGGAAAGTAGAACTTGACGAGGTAACTGTACCTGCTCCCTTGTTGGAAAATAGTACATCACAGAAAATTGTTTCTGCGACACCTACACCAATAAGTGAGGAAGTTAATGATAATGATCATGAAACTTCAGAACAAGATACTACTAAACCTTGTAGATCAACCAGAGTAAGATTCGCACCAGAGTGGTACGGTAATCCAGTTCTGGAAGTCATGCTACTAGATCATGATGAACCTACGAACTATGAAGAAGCGATGGTGAGCCCAGATTCCGCAAAGTGGCTTGAAGCCATGAAATCTGAGATGGGATCCATGTATGAGAACAAAGTATGGACTTTGGTTGACTTGCCCGATGATCGGCAAGCAATTGAGAATAAATGGATCTTCAAGAAAAAGACTGACGCTGACGGTAATGTTACTGTCTATAAAGCTCGACTTGTCGCAAAAGGTTTTCGACAAGTTCAAGGGCTTGACTACGATGAGACCTTCTCACCCGTAGCGATGCTTAAGTCTGTCCGAATCATGTTAGCAATTGCCGCATTTTATAATTATGAAATTTGGCAGATGGATGTCAAAATTGCATTCCTGAATGGATTTCTGGAAGAAGAGTTGTATATGATGCAACCAGAAGGTTTTGTTGATCCAAAGGGAGCTAACAAAGTGTGCAAGCTCCAGCGATCCATTTATGGACTGGTGCAAGCCTCTCGGAGTTGGAATAAATGCTTTGACAGTGTGATTAAAACATTTGGGTTTATACAGACTTTCGAAGAAGCCTGTATTTACAAGAAAGTGAGTGGGAGCTCTGTAGCATTTCTGATATTATATGTGGATGACATATTATTGATTGGAAATGATATAGAATTTCTGGATAGCATAAAGGGATACTTGAATAAGAGTTTTTCAATGAAAGACCTCGGTGAAGCTGCTTACATATTAGGCATAAAGATCTATAGAGATAGATCAAGACGCTTAATTGGACTTTCACAAAGCACATACCTTGACAAGATTTTGAAAAAGTTCAAAATGGATCAAGCAAAGAAAGCGTTCTTGCCTGTGTTACAAGGTGTGAAGTTGAGTCAGACTCAATGCCCGACCACTGCAGAAGATAGAGAGAAAATGAAAGATGTTCCCTATGCTTCAGCCATAGGCTCTATCATGTATGCAATGCTGTGTACCAGACCTGATGTGTGCCTTGCTATAAGTTTAGCAGGGAGGTACCAAAGTAATCCAGGAGTGGATCACTGGACAGCGGTCAAGAACATCCTGAAATACCTGAAAAGGACTAAGGATATGTTTCTCGTATATGGAGGTGACAAAGAGCTCACCGTAAAAGGTTACGTTGATGCAAGCTTTGACACTGATCCGGACAATTCTAAATCGCAAACCGGATACGTGTTTACATTGAACGGTGGAGCTGTCAGTTGGTGCAGTTCTAAACAAAGCGTCGTAGCGAGATCTACATGTGAAGCGGAGTACATAGCTGCTTCGGAAGCAGCAAACGAAGGAGTCTGGATGAAGGAGTTCATATCCGATCTAGGTGTCATACCTAGTGCATCGGGTCCAATGAAAATCTTTTGTGACAATACTGGTGCAATTGCCTTGGCAAAGGAATCCAGATTTCACAAAAGGACCAAGCACATCAAGAGACGCTTCAACTCCATCCGGGATCTAGTCCAGGTGGGAGACATAGAGATTTGCAAGATACATACGGATCTGAATGTTGCAGACCCGTTGACTAAGCCTCTTCCACGAGCAAAACATGATCAGCACCAAGGCTCCATGGGTGTTAGAATCATTACAGTGTAATCTAGATTATTGACTCCAGTGCAAGTGGGAGACTGAAGGAAATATGCCCTAGAGGCAATAATAAAGTTATTATTTATTTCCTTATAATCATGATAAATGTTTATTATTCATGCTAGAATTGTATTAACCGGAAACATAATACATGTGTGAATAAATAGACAAACGAAGTGTCACTAGTATGCCTCTACTTGACTAGCTCGTTAATCAAAGATGGTTATGTTTCCTAACCATGAACAATGAGTTGTTATTTGATTAACGAGGTCACATCATTAGTTGAATGATCTGATTGACATGACCCATTCCATTAGCTTAGCACCCGATCGTTTAGTATGTTGCTATTGCTTTCTTCATGACTTATACATGTTCCTATAACTATGAGATTATGCAACTCCCGTTTACCGGAGGAACACTTTGGGTACTACCAAACGTCACAATGTAACTGGGTGATTATAAAGGAGTACTACAGGTGTCTCCAATGGTACATGTTGGGTTGGTGTATTTCGAGATTAGGTTTTGTCACTCCGATTGTCGGAGAGGTATCTCTGGGCCCTCTCGGTAATGCACATCACATAAGCCTTGCAAGCATTACAACTAATATGGTAGTTGTGAGATGATGTATTACGGAACGAGTAAAGAGACTTGCCGGTAACGAGATTGAACTAGGTATTGGATACCGACGATCGAATCTCGGGCAAGTAACATACCAATGACAAAGGGAACAACGTATGTTGTTATGCGGTCTGACCGATAAAGATCTTCGTAGAATATGTAGGAGCCAATATGGGCATCCAGGTCCCGTTATTGGTTATTGACCGGAAACGTGTCTCGGTCATGTCTACATTGTTCTCGAACCGTAGGGTCTGCACGCTTAACGTTACGATGACAGTTATTATGAGTTTATGCATTTTGATGTACCGAAGGTTGTTCGGAGTCCCGGATGTGATCACGTACATGACGAGGAGTCTCGAAATGGTCGAGACATAAAGTTGATATATTGGAAGCCTATGTTTGGACATCGAAAGTGTTCCGGGTGAAATCAGGATTTTACCGGATTACCGGGAGGTTACCGGAACCCCCCGGGAGTCATATGGGCCTTATTGGGCCTTAGTGGAAAGGTGAAAGGGCTGCCCATAAGGGCTGCGCGCCTTCCCCCTCCCCTAGTCCTATTAGGACTAGGAGAGGTGGCCGGCCACCCCTCTCCCTCTTTTCCCCTTGGGAATCCTAGTTGGAATAGGATTGGGGGGGGGGGGGAGTCCTACTCCCGGTAGGAGTAGGACTCCTCCTGCGCCCTCCTCCTGGCCGGCGCACCTCTCCCCCTTGGCTCCTTTATATACGGAGGCAGGGGGCACCTCTAGACACACAAGTTGATCATTGAGATCGTTCCTTAGCCATGTGCGGTGCCCCCTGCCACCATATTCCACCTCGATCATATCGTTGTAGTGCTTAGGCGAAGCCCTGCGTCGGTAATACATCAAGATCGTCACCACGCCGTCGTGCTGACAGAACTCCTCCCCGAAGCTTTGCTGGGTCGGAGCCCGGGGATCGTCATCAAGCTGTACGTGTGCTAAGAACTCGGAGGTGCCGGAGTAATGGTGCTTGGATCGGTTGGATCGGGAAGAAGACGTACGACTACTTCCTCTATGTTGTGTCAACGCTTCCGTTGCGATCTACAAGGGTACGTAGATCATACTCTCCCCTCGTTGCTATGCATCACCATGATCTTGCATGTGCTTAGGAAAATTTTGAAATTACTACGTTCCCCAACACGAACCAGGGAAGAGAACGAGCGCCCCTGCGTTGACTTCTCCCCGCGATGCTCCAGCCAGCCTCGTCCCGATTCCAAGCCCAGCGCCTCCCTAGCCCACTTGCGCAGCCTCCCAAGGCCCATGCCAGATCCAGTCTCCCGAGCCGGCCCACTCCTACACAAATGGTGCATCGGATTAAAATGTTTTATATATGAAAAATGCTTAGAATTATGTGTAGATTAATAATATGCCATTTTCATGCATGTTTAAAATGTCTAAACTGCTGTTTGCATTAATTTGCTTAAATAACATGCTAAAATGATTTATTTCATAACTTAATAACCGTAGTTCCAAACTCAACAAACATTATATGTAAATGGGGTAGAAAAATGCATAGAGTAACATGGTGACCTTACTTTGCATGTTTAACAACTCTAGAATATGGTTTAGGGCAGAACAGTACCATAACAAAAAATATGCAGATGAGGATGTTCCGGACTTGTTCCTTGTTGTTCTAGCCTCATTTAAACTTGCCTAGATAGGTAGTTTTGTTGTGCTTCGCCCCTTGCCATGTTAATCAACATTTAATATTGTTGAGTACATAAACAAGAGAGAACTAAATAAGTCATGTGGTGTTTCGTCAATATGCAACGGAGTTGCATATTGAGCTCCACTTAATTTGTAGGATTGTTTGTGCACTTTGCCAGGCCATGCTTCATTAAACCGGTCATGCATCATACTTGGTTGTGCATCATGCCATGCTTATGTGAAGGTTGTTTACTATGTTGTTTGCTTCTTTCCGGTGTTGCTTCTTCGGGTTAGTTCCAATAACGTCGCGTTTGTGAGGATCCGTTTGACTTCGTCCGTTTGTCTTCTTCATGGACTCGTTCTTCTTCCTTGCGGGATCTCAGGCAGGATGACCATACCCTCGAAATCACGTCTATGTTTGCTTGCTAGTTGTTAGCTCTATTGCTATGACGCGATACCTACCACTTGCTATATCATGCCTCCCATATTGCCATGTCAAGCCTCTAACCCTCCTTTCATAGCAAACCATTGTTTGGATATGTTACCGCTTTGCTCAGCCCCTCTTATAGCGTTGCTAGTTGCAGGTGAAGATGAAGTTTGTTCCATGTTGGAACATGGATATTGTTGGGATATCATTATTATATCTTATTTACTTTAATGCATCTACATACTTGGTAAAGGATGGAAGGCTCGGCCTTATGCCTGGTGTTTTGTTCCACTCTTGCCGCCCTAGTTTTCGTCATACCGGTGTTATGTTCCTTGATTTTGCGTTCCTTACACGGTTGGGTGTTATGGGGACCCCTTGACAGTTCACTTTGAATAAAACTCCTCCAGCAAGGCCCAACCTTGGTTTTACATTTTCCTAACAACCTATTACCCTTCCCTTGGGTCGGCTAACCCAAGGGTCATCTTTATTTTAACCCCCCGGGCCAGTGCTTGTCTAAGTGTTGGTCCGAACCGGGCAACCTACGGGGCTACCTCGGGGCAACTCGAGGGTTGGTTTTACTCGTGACTTGACCTATCCGGTGTGCCCTGAGAACAAGATACGTGCGGCTCCTATCGGGATTTGTCGGCACATCGGGCGGCTTTGCTGGTCTTGTTTTACCATTGTCGAGATGTCTTGTAACCGGGATTCCGAGTCTGATCGGGTCTTCCTGGGAGAAGGAATATCCTTCGTTGACCGTGAGAGCTTGTGATGGCCTAAGTTGGGACACCCCTGCAGGGTTTCAACTTTCGAAAGCCGTGCCCGTGATTATGGGCAGACGGGAATTTGTTAATGTCCGGTTGTAGAGAAATTGACACTTGACTTAATTAAAATGCATCAACCGCGTGTGTAGCCGTGATGGTCTCTTCTCGGCGGAGTTCGGGAAGTGAAGACGGTTCTTGTGTTATGCTTGAACATAAGTAGTTTCAGGATCACTTCTTGATCGCTTCTAGTTCACAACCGTGCATGGCTTCTCTTCTCGCTCTTATTTGCGTATGTTAGCCGCCATATATGCCTAGTGCTTGCTGCAGCTCCACCTCATTACCCCTTTCCTACCCATAAGATTAAATAGTCTTGATCTCGCGGGTGTGAGATTGCTGAGTCCTCGTGGCTCACAGATACTTCCAAATAGTTGCAGGTGCCGATGATGCCCGTGCAGGTGAAGCAACCCAGCTCAAGTGGGAGCTCGTTGAAGATTGTGTTTGTTGTGTTGTTTCGTTTCCAGTTGATCAATAGTGGAGTCCAGTCGGGGCGATCGGGGATCTATTGCATGTGGGGTTGTCTTTATTTTGGTTCCATAGTCGGACCTTGATTGTATCTGGATGATGTAATGCTATATTTATGTATTGTGTGAAGTGGCGATTGTAAGCCAAGTCTTTATCTCTTTCTTATTCAGTACATGGGATGTGTAAAGATTACCCCTCTTGCGACATGCCTACTATGCGGTTATGCCTCTAAGTCGTGCTCAGACACGTGGGAGATATAGCCGCATCGTGGGTGTTACAAGTTGGTAATCAGAGCCTTCCCCGACTTAGGAGCCCCCTGCTTGATCGAATCGCTGGCGTTGTTGAGTCTAGAAAAATGTTTTGAGTCTTAGGATTATATATATCAGAGAGTAGGATTCTTTTTACTCCTCAGTCCCTTCGTTGCTCTGGTGAGGCCTCCTGACGTAGAGTTTTGACTCTTCTCTTCTCAAATTTCATGAAAAAAAATTAGGATCACGCGGGTATCTTGGAATCGTTCCGATGGTTTTGTGACGAGAACATTGTTCTTGGTGCCTCCTGACATTTAGGGGTTATGGCAGTGTCCCGGGGAGTTGAGCTCCGAGGTGTTGTCGTCACAATTTTATCGTTGGAGTTCTGGAATACCTGAGTTTCGCCGACATCGAAAATCTCTTTTATGCAGTTGTTGGTGAGATAACCTCGACGCCACCCAGTACTGGGGCGGGAGTACGGGAGTATTGCCATAACTTGTATAACGGATGCTTTTCGAAGGTTGAGGTACATGATTTCCGAAGGTTTCTTGGTTATGTGTTGAAGGATGGATACAGCTGGATGTAGGATTTGCTAGTTTTGGGTGAGATATTATGCTTCCCCTGTATCCCCAACACCTGATTGCATAACCAGAAAGTTTAGGGAGTTTATAAGTGGGAATTCAAGTAGCTCCTAGAATATCTTTTCAACAGACACATGATACGATATGGGATCTATCATATGTTTGTTTTCGGCTTATTCTGCAAGCCAATCATTTGTTTTGTTTTGAGTTGTGGTATTCGAGTTGCTTCTAAGTCAAGTGTTGATTCCATATTTTTCCTAAGTGGTGTTCTCATACTCCTATGTGAATACTAATCCTTCATGATAATCGAGATTGTCATGTCAATCCTTTTCAGCCGACGTGTTTCTCTTCAATTGGATCCGATCTTTTCAACATCTGCAAGATCACCTCTCAGTTTTTTTCCAATGTTGTTCGTTTCATCTGCCCCCAAGTTGCCTTTGTTTTCCCACCCTCCCATCCCTTTTTCTTCAAGGACTCATATTTTACTGAATCAAGTATCCATATTATTGATGTGAAGTTCTCCATTCTTTTCCGTCAATATTCTTATCCGGTGATTCTCAGAAAGATACTAACGGAGCTTCAAGTTCATCATTCTTCGTTCTATTTTCTTCTCCGGTGGATTCATTTCAAGCTTTATCGATCATATCCTTTCCTTGTTTCTAATGTTTTCTCATGTCGGTGCACCTCTTAATCATCCACTTATCGCTATTCAATTGTTTCGGAGTGCTGAAGATATCTCAAAGATGCATGTTTCCACTCTGCATTCATTCAAGCTTCAAGCCATTTAAATCAACCGGGTCAATCTACTTTTCAAGTAACCATTTCAATGGTGTATCTTTTGAGCGGGCCCTAACCCACATGTCTTTTCCCATGATCTTACCTGACTCTTCTAATTTTCCGGAGTTATCCTCAAATTCATTTCAAAGTTTGACGTAAGAATGATGTGTCATCAGTCAAATGCCTTCTCCAAGATCTTTCACATTCTTTTCATCATTGGTTCAACCTTTCTAATTTCCATTCCGGAGTACATCAACAATTCATGGCGCTGTTTCTCGTCGTCATTCTCGGATTTGAAGCCCGAAGAAGATTTTTCTCTCAATCTTGTCCATTCTCTCGAAGATTCATGATTCTAGCTTGATGCCATCCTCTCATAATTGTTTTTGATTGTGAGAATTCTTTTCACCCACCCGAAGCAGTTCATGAGGTCTTTCCATTTTAGTCCTATGAAGGCCATCATTTGGGGTTTATTCATTCTCAGCTTTCACCTCTTGTCTCGAATTCTTCCGGGGCATCGTTCAAGTTTTCTCTAATCATATCGTGATCTCTTCGTTCTCATGTATCTAAATTCTCTCAAGTATCTTTGTACATTTTCTAATTCTTCTCGGTGTTTCGCTATCTTTTATTTGTTCGCTTTCAATCCTTACGGTGGTTCCATCAAGATCTCTCTTCATATGTTATCATATCAATTTATTCGTTGTTTCAATACTACCGGTGGTTCGTTCAAGACCTTCCCAAGTTTACGCTATATCTCTCCTTTATTATTTCCAATGATAATGAGTAGTATGCCAAATCCGTTGCTTGTTATCAATTTCATTGATGAAGGATAAGCATAATGTAATTATTATTCTTTTCTCATCCAAGTGATTAATTCCTTATTCCCGAGGCTCATCAAATTTTCGGTTTCAATTGTTTCATATTTTCTTTTCCCGGAGTTCCAAGCTCTCTCAATTATATCATCGCGAAGATCCATCTAAATCATCACAAGGCTTCACTTTGTGTTTTCAACTTCTTTTTCTTTATATCATCCTTTTGTTTACCGGAGTTCTTCATGGAGGCTCTACATGGTGGTTTGTCAAGGATTCTTTTCATTCTTCAATTGTTCTTCAAGATTTCTCTCGAAGTTAAGATCCGCCAAGCTATACTCTCAAACAAACATGGTGCTTGACACGTGTTTTGTTTTGAGGAGTTCAAGAATTCTTGATCTTGCATTCTGTAGTGCAATTCTTTCTACCTTATCTTTTGAGGTGGTGTCATGTCATTCTTGACAATTTCCCTTCGTGTTTCATGATTCGCAAGTTGTCACGGATGAGATATGTAAACCCTTCATTTTCTTTTCGTTGAGGAGATCCTTTGCAATCCATTAACCTATTCGTTGGAGTTATCTTGTGTCATTTTTCACCTAAAGCCTTCCCTAAGGATTGTTGCTATTTATGGTGCTTATATATGACCCAAGTTCTTCATTTATGCTCCTGATGAAATAAGTTTCTCGTATCCTTGTTGATGTTAATTCAATCTATTGTTTCCGTTAGTGGTAGAATTTCACCTCATAATTTTGGGATGTTTTTCATAAGCCCACAACAAGCTTACTCTTTTCGTTGTTGGATTTCCAACAACTCCGTTCGACCCTTCTCCTAAATATGCCTTTTCAAGCTCATTTGAGGTAGAAGATGTTGTTTTCTCCTCCGTTATTTTGATTCCATTCTTACATTCATTCCGGAGGTATTGTATGGTTGCTATATTCACCCATCACCTCATTTTGTCAAAGATCATGTTCTTTTCGTGCTTATCCATTCAACCGGAGTGTCGTGCTCTCTTTTCAAGTTCTTCCCATTCTGTTAAGTTTTGCCTCCCTTCCCAACCGGAGCACTATCTGAGATCTTTCTTACCCCTTGTGCCATTCTTTCATTTGCCGAAGGTAGTGTGTTGTTGATTTCATCAAGTATCCTCTCATCTTGTCAAGATCATATTCTATGCCTTCCTTTTCCAACCGGAGTGTTATCGTAATTGATCTTTATCGTTCCTTGTACTTCTCATTTCAATCGGAGTGCTTGCATGTACTTCTTGTCCATTGCAACCCTTTTATTATGTCTTTCTACCTACAAGGTTCTAGTAATGTTCCTTGTTACTCTTTTCTAACGGAGTATTTCAACTTTGTTCATCTTTGTTGTATTCTGTCTTTCTATTTGTTCAACCTCGCAAGGTTCTTTGGTTTCACTCATTGGTCAAATAAGCAACTTAGTTTTACCTCTTCTCTTCCTCTTCCATTTCTCTCCGGTGCCATTCTAGATCTCGGGACGAGATCCTCTCGTAGTGGTAGAGTGTTGTGACACCCCGAGACCGATGCACCAGGTGTCTTCCAGTTATTCGGCGTCGTTGCCATGTCATTCGCTTGCCTGTTGCATTTTATCATGTCATCATGTGCATTGCATCATCATGTTTTCAAAACTTGCATCTGTCCGGGTTTCTCCAGTTCCGTCCGTTGTCCGTTTTGAGCCCAGTCACACTTGCACGCGCCCGTGGCACGTCCGAAATATTATTTTATAAGTGGCCGGAAAATGTTCTCGGAATGGGATGAAAGTTGGCATGCGGTGTTGTTATGTTGTAGGTAGGCCGCCTGCCAAGTTTCATCGCACTCGGAGTTCGTTTGGTGCCCCAACGGATAACTATAGCGGCAGTATAGCCGGTCTAACATCGGGCATTTTTGGTCTCCGAAAAACCATTGCCGGGCTTTCCCTCTCTTTCCTGCCTAGACCGTCTACACAGTCCACTACCTACCGCCAGGCCCAACCTAACCTCTCTCGTAAGCCCACGGCCCTCCTCGCGCGCGTCTGAAAACTGTCTCGAACCCGGCCCGGATAGTCATCACCGTTGGGTCCGGAACATCCCCAAACATCTACAAAACATCACCGTTTTCTTATTTGGACTCCCTAAGCTATTTATTTCGCGACCGTCCGATTCCGATAAGAGGGATCGAGTAGCCCCTAATCTAATCCACGCGATGTATATAACAGTCCAACCCGCCTGTCCAATCTCCACCAAATCCCCACGCCGCCGCCACTCTCTCCCTGGGTTTCAGCGCCGAGCCAACCACCATCTCTCTCAGATCCACTTGGCTAGATCCATTCTAGCCTGTAGCTTCCCTTCTCCACCCTCGGATGAAGATCCAAGGGATCTCCTTGCGCCAGCCAGGGCCTTCCCGCAGCTTCCCTCGCTCTGGATCGGGCTCCCGATCTCCCGAGCGCCTCACCGCATCGCGCCGGCCGGCCGCCGACGACCCGAGGCCAGGCGCCCTGCGCCTGCAACCCTCGCCCGAGCCGGCGACCTCCAGCAGCTCCTCCCCGTCGTCCTTGCGGTGCCTCCAGGACCCTCCCGAGCCCTGCCTTGTTCCCACCGTCCCCACAGCCCTCCTCTCGTACCGCCACCTTCGTCTGGCCGGATTAGCCAGCCACCGTCCGGCGAGATGACCAACCAGGACCGGCCTCGCCCCGCTCCTCTCCTTCCTCTCTGTCTTCCTCATCTCTCTCTCAACTCTCTGTATGTCTCTGTACCAGGGAGCCAAGGCCCCGCCATGGATGCTTCATGCCGCCGCCACCGGGAACTGCTCCGCCCCTCGCCGGACCCTGCTCACCGGCGTCCCGTCCTCACCTCTGATTCGAACACACACGCGCGCCAAGTCCCTTCGTTGCTCCATCGCCGTTGCCAAGCCCCTACCCTGCCTCTCCTTCTTTCGAACCAGGGAAGAGAACGAGCGCCCCTGCGTTGACTTCTCGCCACGACGCTCCAGCCAGCCTCGTCCCGATTCCAAGCCCAGCGCCTCCCGAGCCCACTTGCGCAGCCTCCCAAGGCCCATGCCAGATCCAGTCTCCCGAGCCGGCCCACTCCTACACAAATGGTGCATCGGATTAAAAAAATTTATATATGAAAAATGCTTAGAATTATGTGTAGATTAATAATATGCCATGTTCATGCATGTTTAAAATGTCTAAACTGTTGTTTGCATTAATTTGCTTAAATAACATGCTAAAATGATTTATTTCATAACTTAATAACCGTAGTTCCAAACTTAACAAACATTATATGTAAATGGGGTAGAAAAATGCATAGAGTAACATGGTGACCTTACTTTGCATGTTTAACAACTCTAAAATATGGTTTAGGGCAGAATAGTACCATAACAAAAAATATGCACATGAGGATGTTCCGGACTTGTTCCTTGTTGTTCTAGCCTCATTTAAACTTGCCTAGATAGGTAGTTTTGTTGTGCTTCGCCCCTTGCCATGTTAATCAACATTTAATATTGTTGAGTACATAAACGAGAGAGAACTAAATAAGTCATGTGGTGTTTCGTCAATATGCAACGGAGTTGCATATTGAGCTCCACTTAATTTGTAGGATTGTTTATGCACTTTGCCAGGCCATGCTTCATTAAACCGATCATGCATCATACTTGGTTGTGTAGCATGCCATGCTTATGTGAAGGTTTTTTACTATGTTGTTTGCTTCTTTCCGGTTGTAACACCCCGGATGTAACTTTCCCAGTTTGTACTCCAACTCTTGCCGTTTCCGGCGTTAAGTTATTCTATTTTCTCGGGTTCGGGTTTTTGTCTCTGTGTGTTGTATTGTTGTCATGCATCGCATATCATGTCATCATGTGCATTGCATTTGCATACATGTTCATCTCATGCATTCGAGCATTTTCCCCGTTGTCCGTTTTGCATTCCGACGCTTCGTTCTCCTTCGGTGGTCATTTCTACCTTTCTTTCGTGTGTGGGGGTTAAACATTTCCGGATTGGACCGAGACTTGCCAAGTGGCCTTGGTTTACTACCGGTAGACCGCCTGTCAAGTTTCGTATCATTTGGACTTCGTTTGATACTCCAACGGTTAACCGAGGGACCGAAAAGGCCTCGTGTGTGTTGCAGCCCAACACCCCTCCAATTTGGCCCAAAACCCACCTAAGCTTTCTCCATCATCTAGATCGTTCGATCACGATCACGTGGCCAAAAACTGCACCTCATTTGGACTCTCCTAGCTCCTTCTACCTATAAAAAGGCATCCCCTCCTGAAATTCCGGATCAAACCCTACCCTAACCTTCCCCTCGCGCCGCCGGACGTTTCCCCTCCACCGGACGGACATGTCCGCCACCCTCGCCACCGCCACGTGGCGCCTCCTGGTTCGCTGAGGCGCCAAGCCCCACATCGTCGCGCCTCCCCGCCGCCCGGCCCGCCGAGGCCCGTAGCGGGCCCCTACGGGCCCAATCGCCGCCACCCGCACCCGGCGTGCCCGCGCCGCCCCGCTCCGCCTTCGCCGCCGTGCCGCTCGGCCGCTGCCTCACCGCCTCGCCATCATCACCGGCCGCCACGCCACCGCGCCGTCCCGTCGTCCGCGGCCGCCTCTCCCCGCCGACCGGTCGCCGCTCCACCGGCGCCGCCTCCGCGTCGACCCCGCGTCAAGTCTGGCCACCATTTTTCCCCTTCTCCGACAAGTCCGGCAAGAACTCCAGCGAGGACGGCGTCGAACCTCGGTTGGCGTGCGCCCAGATCCAGATCCGGGTGAACAGTAAACCCTAGGTTGCCTCCTCTTTTTCCTAAGTCTGCAGTCCAAGTGCCCATGTTCATGGCATCGTATCTTTGCATCCATAGCTCCGATTTGGACATATAGTATATCAAAATGTTCATCCCAGAGAGTACATCATTTCATTCCATTGCATCATTTTCATTTGAGTTCATCTTGATGTCCGAAATGCTGTTAGAAGAGGGCTACTTGGGATATCTGTCAGATCTGCTGCTCCATTTAGCTTTTTGTCATTTTTGCCATGTTTATTGTGTGCTTGATATGCCCTGATGCTCTACATATGTTTTGTTAAGGGTTTTGCCATCTTTCCAGAGGTGCAACCCATGTATTTTTGTGATGTGTGTGGTAACTAGCACAAGCTTGCAAAGTGGTGCACTTGGTAATTCTGATTTCAGGGACTTACCAATTCCACTAAGTCTTTGATCTGTTTATCTCATATGGCCATATGTTCATGTTGTTTCCTAGTGATCCGTGCCTCTTTTGAGGATGATCAGTAAGGATGTTTTGTTAATCTTGTAGTGCTCTATCCATCCATGTCTTTGTTTGCAATTATGGAGCACCCTAGCTTGAGTCAATCGAGCTCTACTTTGGCTACTTCGTGAATCTGGGCAGATTGTCTACTTGTTAGCGATTTTGCCGATGTTGTTGTAGTTGATCCGTGCATGCTATGCTATTGTTCTTGCCATGTCTAGCTTGAATTTTGTGTATTCTTGATGGGTGTGCGCTTAGATTATCATGACTTGCTTTGTAGTGAGTGCATCGAGCTCGTAAACATGCCTACTTGATATCTGTTTTCAGCATGCTCCAGTTTTCACTAAGTCTGTGATCTGATTATGTTTTTGCCATGTTCACATGCTTGTAATTGTATTTTCTGATCCTTTTTAGCTCAAGGTCACTAAGAGACTTTTGTTAAGCTCTTTGAGTAGCTCCATGCCATGCTTTACTTTGTCATGTTCAGGTCCTGTAGCATGTAGTTTTGTTGCTCCGAAGAGTGCTACCTGATTTGAGATTCCAGACAAGTGTTAATTTCACTAAGTCTGAAATCTGTTTGTCATATGCATTTTTGCCACGCTTGTTTGAACCTGTTAATGGATGAATTGGCCGTAGCTCAGTGCTAGACTTTTGTTAAGCATCATGAATGCATCCCTGCCATGTATCTTGTTGTCATGTTTGGGTACCGTAGCTTGTTCATCTCATTGCATTTAGAAGGTTACTTGCTGTAAATCACAGACCGGTGTCATATTTGAATCGCTTGCCATTTCCAAACCGTAACTCCGATTCCGGCGTTCTTTATATCGTTTTCAAGCGATTT
This sequence comes from Triticum dicoccoides, assembly GCF_002162155.2. Taxonomy (NCBI): domain Eukaryota; kingdom Viridiplantae; phylum Streptophyta; class Magnoliopsida; order Poales; family Poaceae; genus Triticum; species Triticum dicoccoides. The sequence goes on along the minus strand of NC_041382.1, from coordinate 235,561,648 downwards.
CATCTCATCTTTCCAGTGGAACACTTGGATTTCCAAGTTGAGTCCAGGTTCATGCATTCCTTGTCAAATCTTGCATATGCATCCCGCATCGCATCCCGCATAGCATATCATCTTTGCATCATATTGTTTGAGCCTTGCATGTGGTTGATTGTGTTCCGTTTGCTTGTTTGTCTTGTTTGGGTAGAGCCGGGAGACGAGTTCGCTAACAAGGAGCCCGTTGAGTTTGCTTTCGAGGATCCGGTCAACTCTGACAACTTTGCAGGCAAGATGATCATACCCTCGAAATCACTACTATCTTTGTTATGCTAGATTGCTCGCTCTTTTGCTATGCCAATGTTACGATGACTACCATTTGCTTTCAAGCCTCCCAAATTGCCATGTCAAACCTCTAACCCACCTTGTCCTAGCAAACCGTTGATTGGCTATGTTACCGCTTTGCTCAGCCCCTCTTATAGCGTTGCTAGTTGCAGGTGAAGATGGAAGGCCGTTCCTTATTGGAACAATATTTACTTGTTGGGATATCATTATTTTACCTTGTTATCTTAATGCATCTATATACTTGGTAAAGGGTGGAAGGCTCGGCCTCTCGCCTAGTGTTTTGTTCCACTCTTGCCGCCCTAGTTTCCGTCATATCGGTGTTATGTTCCTGGATTTTGCGTTCCTTACGCGGTTGGGTTATAATGGGAACCCCTTGATAGTTCGCCTTGATTAAAGCTTTTCCAGCAATGCCCAACCTTGGTTTTAACTTTTGCCACCTAGCCTCTTTTTCCCTTGGGTTTCCGGAGCCCGAGGGTCATATTATTTTAACCCCCCCCCCCGGGCCAGTGCTCCTCTGAGTGTTGGTCCAACTCGTCAGCCGCCGGTGGCTACCAGGGGCAACTCTGGGCTGGCCTACTAGAAGTTTAGACAATCTGAGTGTGCCCTGAGAAAGAGATATGTGCAGCTCCTATCGGGATTTGTCGGCACATTCGGGCGGTGTTGCTGGTCTTGTTTTAACCAGTCGAAGTGTCTTGAAGAACCGAGATACCGAGTCTGATCGGAATGTCTTGGGAGGAGGTCTATTCCTTCGTTGACTGTGAGAGCTTGTCATGGGCTAAGTTGGGACTCCCCTGCAGGGATTTGAACTTTCGAAAGCCGTGCCCGCGGTTATGGGCAGATGGGAATTTGTTAATGTCCGGTTGTAGATAACTTGAACCTTAACTTAACTAAAATGAATCAACTGAGTGTGTTACCGTGATGGCCTCTTCTCGGCGGAGTCTGGGAAGTGGACACGGTGTTGGAGTAATGCTTGCGCAGGTTGCTCTCTAGTTCTCGCTCGCGCTTTGCCTCCTCTTCTCGCTCTCTTTTGCAAATAGGATAGGCGCCATATATGCTAGTCGCTTGCTGCAGCTACACATATTTTACCTTGCCTTACCTATAAGCTTAAATAGTCTTGATCGCAAGGGTGCGAGATTGCTGAGTCCCTGTGGCTCACAGATTACTATTACACCAGATGCAGGGCCTGATGATTCCGCTCCAGGTGACGCGCTCGAGCTCAAGTGGGAGTTCGACGAGGACTCTCAATGTTACTATGTTTCCTTTCCCGATGATCAGTAGTGGTGCCCAGTTGGGGTTGATCGGGACCGTGTCGCATGTTGGGTTATCTTTTATTTTGGCGCCGTAGTCGGGCCATGAGTGTTTGGATGATGTATTGTTATTTATGTACTTGATTGACGTGGCGAGTGTAAGCCAACTATGTTATCTCCCCTTTTATTATCTATATTACATGGGTTGTCGTGAAGATTGCCTAACTTGCGACATATGCCTTCAATGCGATTATGCCTCTAAGTTGTGCCTTGACACGTGGGAGATATAGTCGCATCGAGGGTGTTACACCGGTGTTGCTTCTTTGGGTTAGTTCCAATAACGTCGCGTTTGTGAGGATCCGTTTGACTTCGTCCGTTTGTCTTCTTCATGGACTCGTTCTTCTTCCTTGCGGGATCTCAGGCAAGATGACCATACCCTCGAAATCACGTCTATGTTTGCTTGCTAGTTGTTCACTCTATTGCTATGACGCGATACCTACCACTTGCTATATCATGCCTCCCATATTGCCATGTCAAGACTCTAACCCTCCTTTCCTAGCAAACCATTGTTTGGATATGTTACCGCTTTGCTCAGCCCCTCTTATAGCGTTGCTAGTTGCAGGTGAAGATGAAGTTTGTTCCATGTTGGAACATGGATATTGTTGGGATATCATTATTATATCTTATTTACTTTAATGCATCTATATACTTGGTAAAGGGTGGAAGGCTCGGCCTTATGCCTGGTGTTTTGTTCCACTCTTGCCGCCCTAGTTTCCATCATACCGGTGTTATGTTCCTTGATTTTGCATTCCTTACACGGTTGGGTGTTATGGGGACCCCTTGACAGTTCGCTTTGAATAAAACTCCTCCAGCAGGGCCCAACCTTGGTTTTACATTTTCCTAACAACCTATTACCCTTCCCTTGGGTCGGCTAACCCAAGGGTCATCTTTATTTTAACCCCCCGGGCCAGTGCTTGTCTAAGTGTTGGTCTGAACCGGGCAGCTTGCGGGGCCACCTCGGGGCAACTCGAGGGTTGGTTTTACTCGTAACTTGACCTATCCAGTGTGCCCTAAGAACGAGATACGTGCGACTCCTATCGGGATTTGTCGACACATCGGGCGGCTTTGCTGGTCTTGTTTTACCATTGTCGAGATGTCTTGTAACCGGGATTCCAAGTCTGATCGGGTCTTCCTAGGAGAAGGAATATCCTTCGTTGACCGTGAGAGCTTGTGATGGCCTAAGTTGGGAAACCCCTGCATGGTTTCAACTTTCGAAAGCCATGCCCGTGGTTATGGGCAGATGAGAATTTGTTAATGTCCGGTTGTAGAGAAATTGACAATTGACTTAATTAAAATGCATCAACCGCGTGTGTAGCCGTGATGGTCTCTTCTCGGCGGAGTCCGGGAAGTGAACACGGTTCTTGTGTTATGCTTGAACGTAAGTAGTTTCAGGATCACTTCTTGATCACTTCTAGTTCGCGACCGTGCATGGCTTCTCTTCTCGCTCTTATTTGCGTATGTTAGCCACCATATATGCTTAGTGCTTGCCGCAGCTCCACCTCATTACCCCTTTCCTACCCATAAGCTTAAATAGTCTTGATCTCGCGGGTGTGAGATTGCTGAGTCCTCGTGGCTCACAGATACTTCCAAGCAGTTGCAGGTGCCGATGATGCCCGTGCAGGTGAAGCAACCCAGCTCAAGTGGGAGCTCGTTGAAGATCGTGTTCGTTGTGTTGTTTCGTTTCTAGTTGATCAGTAGTGGAGCCTAGTCGGGACGATCGGGGATCTATTGAATCTGGGGTTGTCTTTATTTTGGTTCCGTAGTCGGACCTTGATTGTATCTGGATGATGTAATGCTATATTTATGTATTGTGTGAAGTGGCGATTGTAAGCCAAGTCTTTATCTCTTTCTTATTCAGTACATGGGATGTGTAAAGCTTACCCCTCTTGCGACATGCCTACTATGCGGTTATGCCTCTAAGTTGTGCTCCGACACGTGGGAGATATAGCCGCATCATGGGTGTTACAAGTGTCATATGCATGACACTAGTATAAGTTACTCCCCACTATGACCAGCTGAAAGGATCGATATAGTTGACTAGAGGGGGGGGGGTGAATAGGCAACTAACAATTTTTAGCTTTTCTTTACCAATTTGAACTTTGCTTCAAAGTAGGTTGTCTAGAAATGCAACTAGGTGAGCAACCTATATGATGCAACAACAACAAGCACGCAAGCAAGCAAGGGATATAACACAAATAAGCTTGCACAAGTAAAGGCATGAGATAACCAAGAGTGGAGCCGGTGAAGACGAGGATGTGTTACCGAAGTTCCTTCCTTTTGAGGGGAAGTACGTCTCCGTTGGAGCGGTGTGGAGGCACAATGCTCCCCAAGAATCCACTAGGGCCACTGTATTCTCCTCACGCCCTCACACAATGCGAGATGCTGTGATTCCACTATTGGTGCCCTTGAAGGCGGCAACCGGACCTTTACAAACAAGATTGGAGCTCTCTCCACAACTTAGTTGGAGGCTCTCAACGAAACCATGGAGCTTCACCACAATGGAATATGGCTCCGAGGTGACCTCAACCGTCTAGGGTGCTCAAACACCCAAGAGTAACAAGATCCACAAGGGATTAGTGTGGGGAATCAAATTTCTCTTGGTGGAAGTGTAGATCTGGGCCGTCTCAACCAATCCCTAGAAAATCAACAAGTTTGATTGGCTAGGAAGAGAGATCGGGCGAAAATGAGCTTGTGGAGCAACAATGGAGTTTGGGGGAAAAGAGGTAAAGTATCTTGGAGAAGAAGACCCCTTTATATAGTGGGGGGACACATCCAACCGTTACACAGCCCACAACCCGCATCTGGGCGGTAGTACCACTGCCACATCGGTACTACCGATGTGGCAATAAGGCATAGGACAACCAGGGCTGAGAAAGAAGAAGTGCGCGCACAAGAACGGTACTACCGCCCTGCGGGCGGTACTACCGCTAGTGAGCGGTACTGCTGCTCCCTACAGCCGCTGGAAAAACAGAGGAGGGCAACGAGCTATGCGGCAGTTGGAGCAAAGTAGGAGCGGTACTACCGCTTAAACAAGCGGTACTACCGCGCCCTACTGCCGTCCCTACTACCGCTCCCCTTCGTGGTCTTTTACGAAAACCCGACACGAAAAAGTCGAGACCACAGCAAGGGTGGTAGTACCAGTGGTACTACCACCGATAGGCGGTACTACCACTCTGGCCGCGGTACTACCGCGTAGCACAAGGCACCCCTTGTTTTGCACAACACGGAAACACCAACAGGCAGGAAGACAGCGAGGGTGCAAGGAAAATGTGTACGTGATGATTCCACCCATACTCTTACGAAACGGATCCCCTTTTGATAGTACGGTCATACCTACGACTCAATTCCACCGAAAAGAAATGAAGGAAAATAATTCGTCTAAAGTGAAGTCCTCGAGGGGAACAATCCCAGAGTGCCCTTATAATATATCACCTAAAACACTTAGTGCACACAATTAGTCCACAAACATATTGTCATCAATCACCAAAACTACTTGAGCGATAAATATGCCCTTACAATCTCCCCCTTTTGGTGGATTGATGACAACACGAGATTTGCACAAAAAAGTGACTGAAAATAAGCAAACCCCCTTCTAACAAAATATAGACGGGCTCCCCCTATTGGTGTGCACCAAGGAATTAGCATGAAAGGCTATGTGCACATCTTTAGGATCAAACTCCCCCTATATTTTGTAGGCAGGCAACATCCTTGCATATAAGAATTACAACAAGTACAACTAAGCAAGGACGAGCATGAGGGCAATAATATAAATCCTGAAAATGAAGCATCTCACAATATAATAGGGTAATGGATACTAAAGTAGATAGGAAAGGTAGTTCACATATGTCTTACACCATATGGTCTCGCTCATAGCCGAAAGAAAGCGAACAAAAACGAACGAACACAACAAACACGAGACACGAGAACACGAACACGCCAACACAAGACCTAAGGCAAAACCCTAACTCTCCCCCTTTGGCAGCAAGACATCAAAAGGGACGACACGACCCATGATGGTAGTAGGTCTCCATGTCATCACCAGTCATGCTCCTCCTCCTCCTCAGAGACCTCTACAGTACGGGGAGAAGCGCGAACTCCGGTGTCCTCCTCAGTGTCAGACCATGGGCAATGCACTCTAATCCAAGACTCCTCATCAGTGATCCGCTCCTCAGAGCCATCAGCAGCCTCAAGGCCAACCTGTCTCATAATGGCCTTGTCACGATGACGAGCCATCTTGGCCTCCTTGTGAGCCTTGTACTGGCCCTTGGCCTGGAAGCAGAACAGATGCTTCATCTTCTCCTTGAGTTTCTCCGCCCAAGAGGGCTCCTCAGATGGGGGCATATACTCCGGCCCATCATCATCCTCCTCATCATCATCAGATAGGACAGTCTCCTGTACTGGAGGTGCCGGAGTAGATGAACTCCACTTCTCCTTCTGACGCAGCTCGATAGTGTCATGAGACACCATGTTGTCTGTGACAAGCTCCTCATCTGGAAACTTGGCTGCCCAAGTGTCCTCGATAAGCTGCATAAGATAGGGCCCATAGATAATGCACTTGCACTCCATGACAGCAGAGTGAAGCTCAGACCACATCACATGTGACACATCCAACACCTGTTGAGAGCCCTGATGTTCTTGATAGAACAGAAGCATGTCAACAAGGTAAGAGTGCACCTGATCCAAGTTGCCAATCCGAGGGAATAGGGAGTTCCGGAAGATCCGATGCATGATGTCTAGAAAGGGCCAGAGCTCATAAGTAACCTTTCCAGTCTCAGACACCTTCCTAGTAGAATAGGGCCAAAGCTTTTCCTTGTGAGTAGAGACAATCTCCTTATGAGGGCAAAACCCAAGTGGGGTCTGGGCACCCTCATCATTGTACGTCAAGATGACCATGAAATCTTTCCATGGTGCGGACAGACGACGACCATTGGTCATCCAAGACAGAGTACGGGCGGGATCATGCCCAAAGTGAACGGTGGAAAAGAACTGGGCCACGAGCTCGGCATCAAAGTCTTTATTGAAGGTGATGATCCTCTTGATGTCCAACTCCTCACACCTCTGCAAAGCATTCCCAAAGTATGGCAGGTCCTTCTCCATGTGTGTGAGATCGATAGACTTGACCTTCACAAACAAGTTCTTCTTTTTATTCAAGACATCATGGTAGATTGACTGTTGAAACCTGTTCCAAAATGGACGCCTCTGAAGAGCAGGCTCTTGATCCACATGATAGGGATTGTGCTCCCTCTTGGTGCAAAACTCCATGGCAGACATCAGATTAGCAGGCTTGCATCTAGCGGAGGTCTTCGATGTTGGTACCTTGGCCTTGCGCTTTGGCGGCTCAGAAGAGATACCCTCACCACCACCAGCAGCAGACTCTAGAACATCAGATGAGCGATAGCGCTTTGAACCTGTTGCACGGTCTGGATTCTTGCGACGAGCCTGATGCCCGGAGCTACTACCACTTGAAAGCACACGCACACAAAGACCACAAAAGCAAGAGAGCATAAGCCAGGGAAAGACGACGACCAAAAAGAGAATTAGGTATAGAAACAAGAGCAATGGCATCTTAGGGCGGTAGTACCGTGCACCATAGCGGTAGTACCGCTAGGGTACAATGGTAGTACCGCTGGAGCGGTTGTCAGCAAGCTGACACCTACCGCGGCAAGATCCGGTACTACCGGAGATGCACAAGATCATATTTATACACCTAATCGACAAACACCCTTGTCTAGCCGTCTCCCAAGTCCTTCATAAGCCTCGATTCAACAACTAAATCGAGGGATGCAACGAGTATAGCCCCAAAACCTAGATCCAAGAAGAAGAACCAAGGGAGAGAAGAAACGGGGCAATACCGGCATCCATGGAATGAGGAGAGGGTGGGGAAAGATCCCACCGGACGGAAACGAGGGAGCCAGCCTGAATCCGGTGGTCCGGCGGCGAGCCTTCGTTGCTTGGGAAGTCGCCTGAAAGAGGAGAGGACGAGGGGATGGGGCAAACTGAACGGGTATGGGGGAGTAGAAACTCCCCCTGCCCGATACATACCCCACTCGCCCAGCCCCAAGCGGTAGTACCATGCAAGGCACGGTAATACTGCCCTGGTGCAGATCTGGAGCACGAAGCGCCCAGTGAACCACTCCACGATAGTACCATGTCGGCCGGGCGGTAGTACCGCTTGTATAAGCGGTAGTACCGCTCTGCTGCTGTGGTAGTACCGCTCAGGCGCCCCAAAGCAGGAACAAGGGGAAAAGATGGCTTACGCCCGACTAGCAAAAAACAGAAGGACCACACAAGACACGACAAGCCAAACCCGAACACGACCAAACCACAACACAACCACTCAAAAGAGAGAAGCACAAGCAACAAGAGACAACACACAGACAAACTCTCGAGAAGAGAGGGCGGTGGCCGAGGCTACCTATGTTTGAGAAAATGGTATGGCGCCGCGAAGAATTATCCTTGGGCCCATGACCAAAACTCGTCTTTGAAGCACAAGTACCATCAAAAATGGCTAATGTGAAAGACTCGATCAATTTATGCATAATGGGGGGAGGAAGAGTTCATTGAGAGAACAACACTCCCCTATGTCCATGCCTACATCTAAACTAGACATCAAGATAAGTGTGGTGGGGTGTGCAAGGGTTCAAGTCACATTTCTCGAATCAATGATATTTAGCTCATGCCTTAACTCGTGAAATCTTGCTTCATCCAAGGGCTTCGTGAAAATATCTGCAAGGTTATCATGAGTGTTGACATAGTTGAGCTCAATCTCCCCTCGCCTAATATGATCCAGGATGAAGTGATACTAAATCTCAATATGCTTCGTCTTGAAGTGTTGCACCGGGTTGAGAGAAATCTTGATGGCACTTTCATTGTCACACCAAAGAGGCACTTTGTCACAAATGACACCATAATCCTTTAAAGTTTGCCTCATCCATAAGAGTTGTGCACAACAACTACCGGCTACCACATACTCCGCTTTGGTGGACGAGAGAGACACACAACTTTGCTTTTTGGAAGACCAACTCACCAAAGAGCAACCAAGAAATTGGCACCCTCCGGAAGTGGACCTCCTATCCACTTTGTCTCCCGCCCAATCGGAGTCCGAATATCCTACAAGCTTGAAGTTTGCTCCTCTTGGGTACCATAAGCCAAAGTTTGGGGTATGAGCCAAATATCGAAAGATTCTCTTGACCGCCACAAAGTGGCTTTCCTTAGGTGCGGCTTGAAACCGTGCATGAATTCCCAGAGTTAACATGATATCCGGTCTAGATGCACAAAGGTAAAGCAAGGAGCCAATCATGGAGCGATATCCTTTTGATCCACCGCTTTACCATTGGGATCAATGTCAAGTTGGCACTTGGTGGGCATTGGAGTGGAAGCCGGCTTGACACCACTTAACTTGAATCTCTTTAGCATGTCTTGAGTGTATTTGGCTTGGTTGATGAAGGTTCCTTCTCTTCTTTTTTTGACTTCGAATCCAAGGAAGAACTTCAACTCTCCCATTGAAGACATCTTGAACTTAGAGGTCATGAGAGTGGCAAATTCCTCATTGAAAGCTTTGTTAGGGGAACCAAAGATAATATCATCAACATATAGTTGGCACACAAACATCTCCCCTTTGACCTTCTTAGTAAAAAGAGCGGGGTCAATCATCCCAACTTCAAATCCACGATCTTGTAGCAACTCGGTAAGGTGGTCATACCACACACGTGGGGCTTGTTTAAGGCCATAGAGCGCCTTATCGAGTTGATACACATGATCGGGAAAGTAGGGATCCTCGAACCTGGGGGGTTGCTTGACATATACCAACTCATTAATATTACCATTAAGAAAAGCACTTTTCACATCCATTTGTTGCAACTTAAAGTTGTGATGAGAAGCATAAGCAATCAACAAACGAATGGATTCAAGGCAAGCAACGGGAGCAAAGGTTTCACCATAGTCGATACCCACGACTTGGGAGTAGCCTTGTGCCACCAATCTTGCCTTGTTGCGAATGTTGGTCCCATGAGCTTCTTGCTTGTTCTTCAATACCAACTTGGTTCCAATGACATTGTGGTTCCCCGTTGGCCTTGACACCAATCTCCACACCTTGTTATATTAGAAGTTGTTGAGTTCTTCATGCATGGCATTTAGCCAATCCGGATCTTCGAGCGCCTCATATACCTTTTGGGGTTCAACACAAGAGACAAACGCATGATGTTCACAATAGTTTGCCAATTGTCTACGAGTGCTTACCCCCTTTTGAATGCTTCCAAGCACATTTGTGACGCCCCGAGACCAATGCGCCAGGTGTCTTCCAGTTATTCGCCGATGTTGCCATGTCTTTTCCCTACGTGTTGCATTTCATCATGTCATCATGTGCATTGCATCATCATGTTTTTGAAACTTGCATCCGTCCCGGTCCCCTCGTTTTTTCTGTTGTCCGTTCTGAGCCCAGACACACTTGCACGCGCCTGCGGCACGTCCGAAATACTATTTTATAAGTGGCCGAAAAATGTTCTCGGAATGGGTTGAAAGTTGGCATGAAGTGTTGTTATAGTGTAGATAGGCCGCCTGCCAAATTGTTGGGGAACGTAGCAGAAATTCAAAATTTTCCTATGTGTCACCAAGATCTATCTATGGAGAAACCAGCTACGAGTAGAAGGAGAGTGCATCTACATACCCTTGTAGATCGCTAAGCGGAAGCGTTCAAGAGAATGGGGTTGAAGGAGTCGTACTCGTCGTGATCCAAATCACCGGAGATCCTAGTGCCGAACGGACGGCACCTCCGCGTTCAACACATGTACAGCCCGGTGACGTCTCCCATGCCTTGATCCAGCAAGGAGAGAGGGAGAGGTTGAGGAAGACTCCGTCCAGCAGCAGCACAACGGCGTGGTGGTGGTGGAGGAGCGTGGAAATCCTGCAGGGCTTCGCCAAGCACCGCGAGAGAGGAGGAGCACTTGGGAGAGGGAGGGCTGCGCCAGGGGCAAGGGTGAAGCTCCCATGCGCCTCCCCACTATATATAGGGGTGGAGGGGGCTGGTTTCTTGCCCTCCAAGTCCATTGGGGCGTTGGCAAAGGTGGGAGGAAAGAAATCCCATCATTTCCTTCCCCACCGATTGCTATCCCCCCTTTTTAGGGATCTTGATCTTATCCCTTTGGGATATGATCTTATTCCTTCTAAGGGGGGATCTTGGTGTGCCTTGACCAGGGGTGTGGGGCCTTTCCCCCACTACCCACGTTCATGTGGGTCCCCCCATGCAGGTGGGCCCCACTCCGGAACCTTCTAGAACCTTCCCGGTACAATACCGAAAAATCCCGAACATTTTCCGGTGGCCAAAATAGGACTTCCCAATATATAAATCTTTACCTCCGGACCATTCCGGAACTCCTCGTGACGTCCGGGATCTCATCCGGGACTCCGAACAACATTCGGTAACCACATACAAACTTCCTTCATAACCCTAGCGTCATCGAACCTTAAGTGTGTAGACCCTACGGGTTCAGGAGACATGTAGACATGACCGAGACGTTCTCCGGTCAATAACCAACAGCGGGATCTGGATAACCATGATGGCTCCCACATGTTCCACGATGATCTCATCGGACGAACCACGATGTCAAGGACTTAATCAATCCCGTATTCAATTCCCTTTGTCTATCGGTATGTTACTTGCCCGAGATTCGATCGTCGGTATCCAATACCTTGTTCAATCTCGTTACCGGCAAGTCACTTTACTCGTTCCGTAACACATCATCCCGTGATCAACTCCTTGGTCACATTGCGCATATGATGATGTCCTACCGAGTGGGCCCAGAGATACCTCTCCGTTTACACGGAGTGACAAATCCCAGTCTCGATCCGCATAAAACAATAGATACTTTCGGAGATACCTGTAGTGCACCTTTATAGTCACCCAGTTACGTTGTGACGTTTGATACACCCAAAGCACTCCTACGGTATCCAGGAGTTACATGCTCTCATGGTCAAAGGAAGAGATACTTGACATTGGCAAAGCTCTAGCAAACGAACTACACGATCTTTGTGCTAGGCTTAGGATTGGGTCTTGTCCATCACATCATTCTCCTAATGATGTGATCCCGTTATCAACGACATCCAATGTCCATAGCCAGGAAACCATGACTATCTGTTGATCACAACGAGCTAGTCAACTAGAGGCTCACTAGGGACATATTGTGGTCTATGTATTCACACGTGTATTACGATTTCCGGATAATACAGTTATAGCATGAATAAAAGACAATTATCATGAACAAGGAAATATAATAATAATACTTTTATTATTGCCTCTAGGGCATATTTCCAACAGTCTCCCACTTGCACTAGAGTCAATAATCTAGTTCACATCGCCATGTGATTTACACTCACATTTCACATCGCCATGTGACTAACACCCAAGAGTTTACTAGAGTCAGTAGTCTAGTTCACATCACTATGTGATTAACACTCAATGAGTTTTATGTTTGATCATGTTGCTTGTGAGAGAGGTTTTAGTCAACGGGTCTGAACCTTTCAGATCCGTGTGTGCTTTACAAATCTCTATGTCATCTCCTAGATGCAGCTACCACGCTCTATTTGGAGCTATTCCAAACAATTGTTCTACTTGGAGCTATTCTAAATTATTGCTCCATTATATGTATCCGGTCTCTCAACTCAGAGCTATCCGGATAGGTGTCAAGCTTGCATCGTCGTAACCTTTACGACGAACTCTTTTACCACCTCCATAATCGAGAAAATTCCTTAGTCCACTAGTTACTAAGGATAACTTTGACCGCTGTCCTGTGAGCCATTCTTGGATCACTCTTGTACCCCTTGACTGACTCATGGCAAGGCACACTTCAGGTGCGGTACACAACATAGCATACTGAAGAGCCTACGTCTTAAGCATAGGGGACGACCTTCGTCCTTTCTCTCTATTCTGCCGTGGTCGAGCTTTAAGTCTTAACTTCGTACCTTACAACTCAGGCAAGAACTCCTTCTTTGACTGGTCCATCTTGAACACCTTCAAGATCATGTCAAGGTATGTGCTCATTTGAAAGTATTATTAAGCATTTTGATCTATCCTTATAGATCTTGATGCTCAATGTTCAAGTACCTTAATCCAGGCTTTCCATTGAAAAACACTTTCAAAATAACCCTATATGCTTTCCAGAAATTCTACGTCATTTCTGATCAACAATATGTCAACAACATATACTCATCAGAAATTCTATAGTGCTCCCACTCACTTCTTTGGAAATACAAGTTTCTCATAAACTTTGTACAAACCCAAATTTTTTGATCATCATCAAAGCATACATTCCAACTCCGAGATGCTCACTCCAGTCCTTAGAAGGATTGCTGGAGCTTTGCATACTTATTAGCATCTTTCGGGATTGACAAAACCTTCCGGTTGTATCACATACAACCTTTCCTCATTAAAATCGTCGAGGAAACAATGTTTTGACATCCTATCTGCAAGATTTCATAAATAATGCAGTAATCGCTAATATAATTCCAACAGACTCTTAGCATCGCTACGAGTGAGAAAATCTCATCGTAGTCAACTCCTTGAACTTGTCGGAAAACATCTTAATGACAAGTCGAGCTTTCTTAATGGTGACATTTACCATCATTGTCCGTCTTCCTTTTGAAATCCATCTGTACTCATTAGCCTTATGACCATCGAGCCGTTCTGCCAAAGTCTACACTTTGTTTTCATACATGGATCCTCTCTCGGATTTTATGGCTTCAAGCCATTTATCGGAATCCGGGCCCACCATCGCTTCTCCATAGCTCGTAGGTTCATTTTTGTCTAGCAACATGACCTTCAAGACAGGATTACGTACCACTCTGAAGTAGTACGCATCCTTGTCATCCTACGAGGTTTGGGAGTGACTTGATCCGAAGTTTCATGATCAATATCATAAGCTTCCACTTCAATTGGTGTAGGTGCCACAGGAACAACTCCCTGTGCCCTGTCACACACTAGTTGAAGAGACGGTTCAATAACCTCATCAAGTCTCCACCATCCTCCCACTCAATTCTTTCGAGAGAAACTTTTCCTCGAGAAAGGACCCGATTCTAGAAACAATCCATATTGCTTTCGGATCTGAATTAGGAGGTATACCCAACTGTTTTGGGTTTCCTATGAAGATGCATTTTATCCGCTTTGGGTTCGAGCTTATCAACCTGAAACTTTTTCATATAAGCGTCGCAGCCCCAAACTTTTAAGAAACGACAACTTAGGTTTCTCTAAACCATAATTCATACGGTGTCGTCTCATCGGAATTACGTGGTGCCCTATTTAAAGTGAATGTGGTTGTCTCTAATGCCTAACCCATGAACGATAGTGGTAATTCGATAAGAGACATCATGGTACGCACCATATCCAATAGGGTGCAACTATGATGTTCGGACACACCATCACATTATGGTGTTCCAGGCGGTATTAATTGCGAAACAATTTCCACAATGTCTTAATTGTGTGCCAAAACTCGTAACTCAGATATTCATCTCTATGATCATATCATAGACATTTTATCCTCTTGTCACAATGATCTGCTACTTCACTCTGAAATTACTTGAACCATTCAATAATTCAGACTTGTGTTTCATCAAGTAAATATACTCAACATTTACTCGAATCATCTGTGAAGTAAGAACATAATGATATTCACTGCATGCCTCAGCACTCATTCGACTGCACACATCAAAATGTGTTACTTCCAACAAGTTGCTATCTTGTTCCATCTTACTGAAAATGAGGCTTTTCAGTCATCTTGCCCATGTGGTATGATTTGCATATCTCAAGTGATTCAAAATCAAGTGAGTCCGAACGATCCATTTGCATGGAATTTCTTCATGCATATACACCAATAGACATGGTTCGCATGTCTCAAACTTTTCAAAAACGAGTGAGTCCAAAGATCCATCAACATGGAGCTTCTTCATGCGTTTTATACCATTATGACTTACATGGCAGTGCCACAAGTAAGTGGTACTATCATTACTATCTTATATCTTTTGGCATGAAAATGTGTATCACTACGATCGAGATTCAATAAACCATTCCTATAGGTGCAAGAGCACTTATTCAGGTTTAATACTAATCTTGATGGTAGAGGGAGCGTGCGATGCTTGATTATATCAAACTTGGAAACACTTCCAACACATATCGTCAGCTCTCCTTTAGCTAGTCTCCGTTTATTCCGTAGCCTTTTATTTCGAGTTACTAACACTTAGCAACCGAACCGGTATCTTATACCCTGGTGCTACTAGGAGCACTAGTAAAGTACACATTAACATAATGTATATCCAATATACTTCTATCGACCTTGCCAGCCTTCTCATCTACCAAGTATCTAGGGTAATTCTGCTCTAGTGACTGTTCCCCTTATTACAGAAGCACTTAGTCTCGGGTTTGGGTTCAACCTTGGGTTTCTTCACTGGAGCAGCAGCTGATTTGCCGTTTCATGAAGTATCCCTTCTTGCCCTTGCCCTTCTTGAAACTAGTGGTTTCACCAACCATCAACAATTGATGCTCCTTCTTGATTTCTACTTTCGCGGTGTCAAACATCGTGAATACCTCAAGGATCATCTTATTTATCCCTGATATGTTATAGTTCATCACGAAGCTCTAGCAGCTCGGTGGCAATGACTTTGGAGAAACATCACTATCTCATTTGGAAGATCAACTCCCACTCAATTCAAGTGATTGTTGCACTCAGACAATCTGAGCACAAGCTCAACGATTGAGATTTTCTCCCTTAGTTTGCAGGCTAAGAGAATCGTCGGAGGTCTTATACCTCTTGACGTGAGCACGAGCCTGAAATCCCAATTTCAGCCCTCGAAACATCTCATATGTCCCGCGATGTTTCGAAAATGTCTTTGGTGCCTCTACTTAAACCATTTAACTGAACTATCACGTAGTTATCAAAACGTGTATGTTCGATGTTCGAAACATCCACAAATGACGTTTGGGGTTCAGCACACTGAGCAGTGCATTAAGGACATAAGCTTTCTACTGTTCGCATAATCGCTACTATCAACTTTCAACTATATTTTCTCTAGGAACATATCTAAAACAGTAGAACTAAAGCGCGAGCTACGACATAATTTGCAAAAGGTCTTTTGACTATGTTCAGGATAATTAAGTTCATCTTATGAACTCCCACTCAGATAGACATCCCTCTGGTCATCTAAGTGATTACATGATCCGAGTCAACTAGGCCGTGTCCGATCATCACGTGAGACGGACTAGTCATCATCGGTGAACATCTTCATGTTGATCGTATCTACTATACGACTCATGCTCGACCTTTCGGTCTCCGTGTTCCGAGGCCATGTCTGTACATGCTAGGCTCGTCAAGTTAACCCTAAGTGTTTTCGCTGTGTAAAACTGTCTTACACCCGTTGTATGTGAACGTAAGAATCCATCACACCCGATCATCACGTGGTGCTTAGAAGCGACAAACTGTAGCAACGGTGCACAGTTAGGGGAGAACACTTCTTGAAATTTTGTAAGGGATCATCTTATTTACTACCGTTGTCCTAAGTAAACAAGATGCATAAACATGATAAACATCACATGCAATCAAATAGTGACATGATATGGCCAATATCATTTTGCTCCTTTTGATCTTCATCTTCGGGGCTCCATGATCATCATCGTCACCGGCATGACACCATGATCTCCATCATCATGATCTCCATCATCGTGTCTTCATGAGGTTGTCACTCCAACGACTACTTCTACTTCTATGGCTAACGCGTTTAGCAATAAAGTAAAGTAATTTACATGGCGTTCTTCAATGACACGCAGGTCATACAATAAATAAAGACAACTCCTATGGCTCCTGCCGGTTGTCATACTCATCGACATGCAAGTCGTGATTCCTATTACAAGAACATGATCAATCTCATACATCACATATCATTCATCACATTCCTCTTGGCCATATCACATCACATAGCATACCCTGCAAAAACAAGTTAGACGTCCTCTAATTGTTGTTGCATGTTTTACGTGGCTGCTATGGGTTTCTAGCAAGAACGTTTCTTACCTACGCAACACCACAACGTGATATGCCAATTGCTATTTACCCTTCATAAGGACCCTTTTCATCGAATCCGTTCCGACTAAAGTGGGAGAGACTGGCACCCGCTAGCCACCTTATGCACCAAGTGCATGTCAATCGGTGGAACCTGTCTCACGTAAGAGTACGTGTAAGGTCGGTCCGGGCCGCTTCATCCCACAATACCGTCGAAACAAGATTGGACTAGTAACGGTAAGCATATTGAACAAAATCAACGCCCACAACTACTTTGTGTTCTGCTCGTGCAAAGAATCTACGCAATAGACCTAGCTCATGATGCCACTGTTGGGGAACGTAGCAGAAATTCAAAATTTTCCTATGCGTCACCAAGATCTATCTATGGAGAAACCAGCTACGAGTAGAAGGAGAGTGCATCTACATACCCTTGTAGATCGCTAAGCGGAAGCGTTCAAGAGAACGGGGTTGAAGGAGTCGTACTCGTCGTGACCCAAATCACCGGAGATCCTAGTGCCGAACGGACGGCACCTCCGCGTTCAACACACGTACAGCCCGGTGACGTCTCCCATGCCTTGATCCAGCAAGGAGAGAGGGAGAGGTTGAGGAAGACTCCGTCCAGCAGCAGCACAACGGCGTGGTGGTGGTGGAGGAGCGTGGCAATCCTGTAGGGCTTCGCCAAGCACCGCGAGAGAGGAGGAGCACTTGGGAGAGGGAGGGCTGCGCCAGGGGCAAGGGTGAAGCTCCCATGCGCCTCCCCACTATATATAGGGGTGGAGGGGGCTGGTTTCTTGCCCTCCAAGTCCATTGGGGCGTTGGCAAAGGTGGGAGGAAAGAAATCCCATCATTTCCTTCCCCACCGATTGCTATCCCCCCTTTTTAGGGATCTTGATCTTATCCCTTTGGGATATGATCTTATTCCTTCTAAGGGGGGATCTTGGTGCGCCTTGACCAGGGGTGTGGGGCCTTTCCCCCACTACCCACGTTCATGTGGGTCCCCCCATGCAGGTGGGCCCCACTCCGGAACCTTCTAGAACCTTCCCGGTACAATACCGAAAAATCCCGAACATTTTCCGGTGGCCAAAATAGGACTTCCCAATATATAAATCTTTACCTTCGGACCATTCCGGAACTCCTCGTGACGTCCGGGATCTCATCCGGGACTCCGAACAACATTCGGTAACCACATACAAACTTCCTTTATAACCCTAGCGTCATCGAACCTTAAGTGTGTAGACCCTACGGGTTCAGGAGACATGTAGACATGACCGAGACGTTCTCCGGTCAATAACCAATAGCGGGATCTGGATAACCATGATGGCTCCCACATGTTCCACGATGATCTCATCGGACGAACCACGATGTCAAGGACTTAATCAATCCCATATTCAATTCCCTTTGTCTATCGGTATGTTACTTGCCCGAGATTCGATCGTCGGTATCCAATACCTTGTTCAATCTCGTTACCGGCAAGTCACTTTACTCGTTCCGTAACACATCATCCCGTGATCAACTCCTTGGTCACATTGCGCATATGATGATGTCCTACCGAGTGGGCCCAGAGATACCTCTCCGTTTACACGGAGTGACAAATCCCAGTCTCGATCCGCATAAAACAATAGATACTTTTGGAGATACCTGTAGTGCACCTTTATAGTCACCCAGTTACGTTGTGACGTTTGATACACCCAAAGCACTCCTACGGTATCCAGGAGTTACACGCTCTCATGGTCAAAGGAAGAGATACTTGACATTGGCAAAGCTCTAGCAAACGAACTACACGATCTTTGTGCTAGGCTTAGGATTGGGTCTTGTCCATCACATCATTCTCCTAATGATGTGATCCCATTATCAACGACATCCAATGTCCATAGCCAGGAAACCATGACTATCTGTTGATCACAACGAGCTAGTCAACTAGAGGCTCACTAGGGACATATTGTGGTCTATGTATTCACACGTGTATTACGATTTCCGGATAATACAGTTATAGCATGAATAAAAGACAATTATCATGAACAAGGAAATATAATAATAATACTTTTATTATTGCCTCTAGGGCATATTTCCAACACAAATTTCATCGCATTCGGAGTCCGTTTGACGCCCCAACGGATAACTATAGCGGCAATATAGTCGGTCTAATGTCGGACGTTTTCGATCTCCGAAAACTGCCGTCGGGTCTCTCCCTCTCTCTCTTTTCTCTCCTCTCAGCCCGAGGCCTTCTGCACAGCCCACAAGTTCCAACCGACCCCTCACGTGCGCGTCCGAAACTTCCCCGGACCCGACCTGGGCAGTCGTCACCGTTGGATCCGGATCATCCCCAAACATCTGCAAAACATCTCCGTTTTACTTTTTGGACTCCCTAGCCTATTTTTTCTGACCGTCCGATTTTGATCGGAGGAACAAGATAGTCCCTGATCTAACCCTCTCACTATATTAACTAGTCCAACCCTAGATAAATCCCTAAACCTAGGCTTCTTGTCCCAACGCGCCGCCACCCGCTCAATCCCCATCCGGATCACCAACAACCAACCAGTGCGCTCCACCAATCCAAGCCCCCGATCCAATCCACCATCCAACCATCTCCCTTGATTTGCGCCGCCGCCCAACCACAGCCGCCCCCGCTCCTCCTCAGTTTCCCTCGCCCGCAGCCACCTCCTCCTTGGGATTTTCCCCGATTCATCCATCGCCTCCACCAAATCGCAGAGACCAACCAGCCCCTCTCGGTCCCGTAGGAGCCCGAGCGCCTCCTGTTTGCTCCTTCCTCCATGGCGCCATCGCCGTCGGCGTGCCCAGCCACCTGAACCGCGCCCCGTCTTCTCCGTCGACCAGGACCGGCCTCATCCCGCTCCTCTCCTTCCTCTCTGGTTCTTCTTCCTCTCTCTCACCCCTCTGTCTCTTTGTTTGAGTACGAGCCCCACTATGTCGCCATGGTTGGCTGCCCGAGCTTCGCTGGCCTCTAGCCCCTGCCGCCGCGGATCTGGCGAGACCCTCCTTGAAAACCGCGACTGTGCCCGGGATCCGTCGACCCCGCCGCCTCCGGCGACTCCCCTTCGTCCCCCGCCGTTCCTCATGCTGTGTTCATCCCCCGCGAGCTCCAGCGCCGCAGCTCCTCTGTTTTTCCTGTTGAATAGAGGATACGTGCCCATAGCCTCCCCGCCTCGCGCGTCTGGGCCAGCCAGCGCCAAGCCAGGCCCAGTCACGCCAGATACGGCCTGCAGGGCTCCCCTCTCCACCAGCTGGGCCAAGGCCCGATGTGAGCAGCCCCTCCAGATCCCCTCTTCCTGTTGGGGCAACAAGATTCGGCCCAGTGTGTTTTTTTCCTTGCCTGCGATTTTAGCAATATTCCAGGGGATTTCAGTTTTACAAAAAAGCCCCTCATGTTCATGCATATCCTAACTCACAAACCGTGCATCGGTTTAAAATGTTTTATATATGAAAAATGCTTAGAATTATGTGTAGATTAATAATTTACAACTTTCATCCATGTTTGAAATATTTAAAATGCTGTTTGGTTAAATTTGCTCCTTTGCCATGTTAAAATGTTTTAATTCATAACTAAATAACTGTAGCTCCAAACTTAATAAACTTTATATGTAAATGGGGTAGAAAAATGCATAGATTATCATGGTTACATTACTTTGCATGTTTAACAACTAAAAAATTTGGTTTAGGGAAGAACAGTACCAAACCTAAAATATGCACATGAGGAGTTTCCGGACTTGTTGTTTGTCGTACCGGCCTCATTTAAACTTGCCTAGATAGGTAGTTTTCATATGCTTCACCTCTTGCCATGTTAACAAACATTTAATATTGTTGAGTACATAAACGAGAGAGAACTAAATAAGACATGTGGTGTTCCGTCAATATGCAACTCATTGCATATTGAGCTCCACTTAATTTGTAGTATTGTTTGTGCACTTTGCCATGCCATGCCTCATTAATCCGGACATGCTTCATACTTGGTTTTGCATCATGCCATGTTTATGTGATGGTTGTTTACTATGTTGTTTGCTTCTTTCCGGTGTTGCTTCTTCGGGTTAGTTCCGATAACGTCACGTTTGTGAGGATCCGTTCGACTACGTCCATTTGTCTCCTTCATGGACTCGTTCTTCTTCCTTGCGGGATCTCAGGCAAGATGACCATACCCTCGGAATCACTTCTATGTTTTCTTGCTAGTTGCTCGATCTAGTGCTATGCCGTGATACCTACCACTTGCTATATCATGCCTCCCATATTGCCATGTCAAGCCTCTAACCCTCCTTTCCTAGCAAACCGTTGTTTGGCTATGTTACCGCTTTGCTCAACCCCTCTTATAGCGTTGCTAGTTTCAGTTGAAGTTTGTTCCATGTTGGAACATGGATATTGTTGGGATATCATTAATATCTTTTATTTAATTAATGCATCTATATACTTGGTAAAGGGTGGAAGGCTCGATCTTATGCCTGGTGTTTTGTTTCACTCTTGCCGCCCTAGTTTCCGTCATACCGGTGTTATGTTCCTTGATTTTGCGTTCCTTACATGGTTCGGTGTTATGGGGACCCCTTGACAGTTCGCTTTGAATAAAACTCCTCCAGCAAGGCCCAACCTTGGTTTTACCATTTGCCTCGCCACCACCTACCCTTCCCTCGGGTCGGCCAACCCGAGGGTCATCTTTATTTTAACCCCCCCGGGCCAGTGCTTGTCTAAGTGTTGGTCCGAACCTGTCAGCCGCCGGTGGCCACCAGGGGGAACTCTTGGCTGGCCTACCGGAAGTTTGGACAATCCGGTGTTGCCCTGAGAACGAGATATGTGCAGCTCCTATCAGGATGTCGGCACATCAGGTGGCTTTGCTGGTCTTGTTTTACAATTGTCGAAATGTCTTGTAACCGGGATTCCGAGACTGATCGGGTCTTCCCTGGAGAAGGAATATCCTTTGTTGACCGTGAGAGCTTGTGATGGGCTAAGTTGGGACACCCCTGGAGGGTTTGAACTTTCGAAAGCCGTGCCTGCGGTTATGGGCAGATGGGAATTTTTTAATATCCGGTTGTAGAAAACTTGACACTTAACTTAATTAAAATGAATCAACCGCGTGTGTAGCCGTGATGGTCTCTTCTCGGCGAGTCCGAGAAGTGAACATGGTTCTTGTGTTATACTTGAACGTAAGTAGTTTCAGGATCACTTCTTGATCACTTCTAGCTTCTCGACCGTTGCGTTGCTTCTCTTCTCGCTCTTATTTGCGTAAGTTAGCCACCATATATGCTTAGTGCTTGCTGCAGCTCCACCTCATTACCCTATCCTACCCATAAGCTTAAATAGTCTTGATCTCGCGGGTGTGAGATTGCTAAGTCCTCGTGACTCACAGATACTTCCAAACAGTTGCAGGTGCCGATGATACCAGTGCAGGTGACGCTACCAAGCTCAAGTGGGAGCTCGATGAAGATCGTTTTCGTTGTGTTGTTTCGTTTTCCCGTTGATCAGTAGTGGAGCCCAGTTGGGGCGATCGGGGATCTAGCATTTGAGGTTGTCTTCTTTTATTTTGGTTCCGTAGTCAGACCTTGATTGTATTCTCGATGATGTATGTTTAACTTGTATTTGTGTGAACTGGCGAATGTAAGCCATTTCTTTATCCCTTTCTTATTCAGTACATGGGATGTGTGAAGATTACCCCTCTTGCGACATGCCTACCATGCGGCTATGCCTCTAAGTCGTGCCTCGACACGTGGGAGATATAGCCACATTGTGGGTGTTACAAGTTGGTATCAGAGCCTTCCCCGACCCCCCCGCTTGATCGAATCGCTAACGTTGTTGAGTCTATAACAAAATGTTTTGAGTCTTAGGATTATATATATCGGAGAGTAGGATTCTTTTTACTTCTCAGTCCCTTCGTCGCTCTGGTGAGGCCTCCTGACGTAGAAGTTTTGACTCTTCTCTCCTCAATTTTGACGAATTTTTTTAGGATCACGCAGGTATCTTGGAATCATTCCGATGGTTTTGTGACGAGAACATTGTTCTTGGTTCCTCCTAACATTTAGGGGTTGTGGCAGTGTCCCGGGGAGTTGAGCTCCGAGGTGTTGTCGTCACAATTTTACCGTTGCAGTTCCGGAATACCTGAGTTCGCCGACATCGAAAATTTCTTTTATGCAGCTGTTGGTGTGATAACCTCGACGCCACCCAGTACTGGGGCGGGAGTTAGGGAGTATTGCCATAACTCGTATAATGGATGCTTTTCGAAGGTTGAGTTAAATGATTTCCGAAGGTTTCTTGGTTATGAGTTGAAGGATGGATACAATTGGATGTAGGATTTGCTAGTTTGGGTGAGATATTATGCTTCCCCTGTATCCCCAACACCTGATTGCATAACCAAAAAGTTTCGGGAGTTTATAAGTAGGAATTCAATTAGCTCCTTGGATGTCTTTCCAACAGATGTATGATATGAAATTGGGGTTCGACGTCTAGTGGTCCGCCTATCCATGGTTGGTTTTACAATGGTCTCATTGTGTCTTAAAGAGTCCTTGGCTATGCTGACTCGGGGATGCTTCGTATGTCATGTGCACTGCCCTGTACATGATGGTGTTGTACGATCGAGCCCGTCTGGGCCCCACCATGAAAACTTCGAACGAAATCTCTATCATATGTTTGTTCCGGCTTATTCTGCAAGCCAATCCTTTGTTTTGTTTTGAGTTGTGGTATTCGAGTTGCTTCGATGTCAAGTGTTGATCCAATCTTTTCCTAAGCGGTGTTCTCATATTTCTATGGGAATACTAATCCTTTATGATAATCGAGATTGTCATGTCAATCCTGTTCAACCGGCGTGTTTCTCTCAAAGTGGATCCGATCATTTCAACATCCGCAAGATCACCTCTTGGTTTTCCCAACGTTGTTTGTTTCATCCGTCCCCAAGTTGCCTTTGTTTTTCCCACCCTCCCACCCTTTTTCTTCAAGGATTCATATTTCTTAATCAAGTATCCTTTTATTTATGGGAAGTCTCTTCATCCTTTTCAATCAATGTTCTTACCCGGTGGTTCTCATGAAGATGCTCTACAAGTTCGTCATTCTTTGTTCTTTGTCTTCTCCGGTGGATTCAATCCAAGATTTTGGTGTTAATCTTATCCCTTTCCTCATTTCACAATGCATTCTCACACCGGTGCACCTCTTAATCTTCCACTTCTCGCTATTCAATTGTTCCGGAGTGCTGAAGATATCTCGAAGACTCGTGTTTCCACTCTGCATTCGTTCAACCTATTTCGGGGATGTTACCTCATTCAAGCCATTTAATTCAACCAGCGCAATCTTCCTTTAAATCATTCAATGATGTTTCTTTTGAGTGGGCCCTAACCCACAGGTCTTTTCCCAGGATCTTACCTGACTCTTCTTTTTCCCGGAGCCATCCTCAAATTCATTTCAAAGTTTGACGTAAGAATGAATTATCATCAGTCATTTATTTTTTCTCCAAGATCTGTAAAATTCTTTTCACTGTTGGCTCAACCTTTCTATTCGTCATCCCGGAGTATCTCAACAATTCTTGGTGGTGTTTCTCGTCGTCATTCTCGGTTTTTAAAGACCAAAGAGGATTTCCTGTTAAATCCATACCCATTCTTCCAAAGATTCGTGGTTCTAGCTTGATGCCATCCTCTCTTAATTGTTTTCAATCGTGAGAAATTCTTTTCACCCATCCGGAGCATTTCAGGAGTCTTTTCAGTTTGATTCCCCGGAGCCTTTCATCTCAGAATTATTCATTCTTAGTATTCTCTAATCAGTTCGTGACCTCTTCGTTCTCTTGCATCTTGATTCCTCAAGTATCTTCATTCGTTCTCTAATTCTTACTGGTGATTCACCCCTTTTACTTCGTTCATTTTCAATTCTTACGGCGGCTCGTTCAAGAATTCTCTTCCATTGTCATTGTATCAATTCATTCGTTCTTTTCAAATCCTACCGGTGGTTCGTCGAAGACCTTCTCAAGTTTGCGCTATATCTATCTTAATCCTTTCTACGAGAATAAGTAGTATGCCAAATCTGTTGCTTGTCATCAATCTAAATTGGTGAAGGATAAGTATAATATAATTCTTATTTTTTTTTCATCGAGTAAATGAATTCCTTCTTCCAGAGTTTGTTCATGAGGAAGAAATTCTTGGTTCCAAGTTGCTTCATCTTTTCTTTTCCGGAGTTCCAAGTTTTTCGCTTTATATCGTCGCGAGGATCCATCTAAATCATTGCAAGGCTTCAATCTTATTCTTTTCATCCTTCAATTTTTTGGATCATCCTTTTATTACCAGAGTTTTTCATGGAGGTTACATGGTGGTTCGTCAAGGATTCTTTTCATTCCTTAATTGTTCTTCAAGATTTTCTCTCGGAGTTAAGATCCGCCAAGCTATACTCTAAAATAAACATGGTGCTCAACACATGTTTGTTTTGAGGAGTTCAAGTATTCTTCATCGTGCATTCCAAAGTGTGATTCTTTCTACCTTATCTTTTGAGGTGGTGATATATCTTTTCTTGACAATTTCCATTCTTGTTTCGTGATTCACGTGTTGTCAAGAATGAGGTATTTTAAATCCATCAATCTCTTCATTGGAATTATCTTGGGTTATATTTCACCTAAAGCTTTCCCTAAGGATTGTTGCTATTTATGGTGCTTATAAATGACCCAAGTTCTTCATTTATCCTTTCGGCGAAATAAGTTTCTCGTCTCCTTGTTTATATCAATCCAATCTATTGTTTTCGTTAGTGGCAGAATTTCACCTCAAAATTTCGAGATGTTTTTCATACGCCCACATCAAGCTTATCCTTTCGCTGTTGATAATCCAACAGCTCCGTGCTAGCATTTGTGGTAAGCGTGCTCTCTCAAGATCTTGTTTCCCTCCATTCATTCCATTCCGTTCTTTCTTTTCTTACGGAGGCATTGTGATGTGGCTATCTTCACTCATCATCTCCGGTTGTGAGGACCGTGTTTTTATCCATTTAACCGGAGTGTCGTGCCCTCTTTTCAAGTTCTTCCCATGCTGTCAAGTTTTTGCCTCCCTTCTCAACCGGAGTGTCGTCTGAAATCTTTCTTACCTCTTGTGCCATTCTTTCAATAGTTTTGGAGGCAGTGTGTTGTTGATTTCATCAAGTATCCTCTCATCTTGTCAAATCCATGTTCAATTCCTAGCATTTACTGTCGGAGTGTTGTCCAAATTATATCATTCTTATTCCTTCTCTATCTTGTTTTAACCGGAGCGTTGTGCTTATCATTCCTCTTCTAACCAGACTCTCATCCAAGTGCTTTCATTTTGCCAAGTTCAAATTATATTCCATCCATTTCCAACCAGAGTATTGTCGTAATTGATCCTTATCGTTCCTTGTACATCTTGTTTCAACCGGAGTGCTTGCATGTACTTCTTGTCCATTGCAACCCTTTTCTTATGTATTTCAACCTACAAGGTTCTAGTAAGGTTCCTTGTTCCTCTATTCTAACGGAGTGTTTTCAACTTTGTTCATCTCTGTTGGATTCTTTCTTTCAAGTTGTTCAACCTCACAAGGTTCTTTGTTTTCACTCGTTTGTCAAAGAAGCAAATTAGTTTTACCTCTTCTCTTCCTCTTCCGCTTCCCTCCGGTGCCATCTTGGATCTCGGGACGAGATCCTCTCGTAGTGGTGGAGTGTTGTGATGCCCCGAGACCGATGCGCCAGGTGTCTTCCAGTTATTCGCCGATGTTGCCATGTCTTTTCCCTGCGTGTTGCATTTCATCATGTCATCATGTGCATTGCATCATCATGTTTCTGAAACTTGCATCCGTCCCGGTCCCCTCGTTCTTTCAGTTGTCCGTTCTGAGCCCAGACACACTTGGACGCGCCCGCGACACGTCCGAAATACTATTTTATAAGTGGCCGTAAAATGTTCACGGAATGGGTTGAAAGTTGGCATGCGGTGTTGTTATAGTGTAGATAGGCCGCCTGCCAAATTTCATCGCATTCAGAGTCCGTTTGAAGCCCCAACGGATAACTATAGCGGCAATATAGTCGGTCTAACGTCAGACGTTTTCGGTCTCCGAAAACTGCTGTCGGGTCTCTCTCTCTCTCTCTCTCTCTCTCTCTCTCTCTCTCTCTCTCTCTCTCTCTCTCTTTCTCTCTCTCTCTCTCCTCTCAGCCCGATGCCTTCTGCATAGCCCACAAGTTCCAACCGACCCCTCACGTGCACGTCCGAAACTTCACCGGACCTGACCCGGGCAGTCATCACCGTTGAATCCGGATCATCCCCAAACATCTGCAAAACATCTCCATTTTTCTTTTTGGACTCCCTAGCCTATTTTATTCTGACCGTCCGATTTTGTTTAGAGGGACGAGATAGTCCCTGATCTAACCCTCTCACTATATAAACTAGTCCAACCCTAGACCAATCCTTAAACCTAGGCTTCTTGTCCCATCGCGTCGCCACCCGCTCAATCCCCATCGGGGTCACCAGCAACTAACCAGTGTGCTCCACCAATCCAAGCCTCCGATCCAATCCACCATCCAACCATCTCTTTCGATTTGCACTGCCGCCCAACCACAGCCGCCCCCACTCCTCCTCAGCCTCCCTCGCCCGCAGCCTCCTCCTCCTTGGGATTTTCCCCGATTCATCCATCGCCTCCACCAAATCGCAGAGACCAACCAGCCCCTCTCGATCCCGTAGGATCCCGAGCGCCTCCCATTTGCTCCTTCCTCCATGGCGCCGTCGCTGCCGGCGCGCCCAGCCACCTGAAACGCGCCCCATCTTCTCCGTCGACCAGGACCGACCTCGTCCCGCTCCTCTCCTTCCTCTCTGGTTCTTCTTCCTCTCTCTCACCCCTCTATATCTTTGTTTGAGCAGGAGCCCCACGACGCCGCCTTGGTTGGCTACCCGAGCTTCGCTGGCCTCTAGCCCCTGCCGCCGCGAATCCGGCGAGACCCTCCTTGAAAACCGTGCCTGTGCCCTGGATCCGTCGACCCCACCGCCTCCGGTGACTCCCCTCCGTTCCCCGCTGTTCCTCATGCCGTCTTCATCCCGCGCGAGCTCCAGTGCTGCAGCTCCTCTTTTTTTCCTATCGAACAGAGGAGACGCGCCCGTAGCCTCCCCACCTCGCACGTCTGGGCCAGCCAGCGCCAAGCCAGGCCCAGTCACGCCAGATTCGGCTTGCAGGGCTCCCCTCTCCACCAGCTGGGCCAAGGCCCGATGTGAGCAACCCCTCCAGATCCCCTCTTCCTGTTGGGCCAACAAGATCCGTCCCAGTGTGTTTATTTCCTTGCCTGCGATTTTAGCAATATTCCAGGGGATTTCAGTTTTACAGAAAAGCCCCTCATGTTCATGCATATCCTAACTCACAAACCGTGCATCGGTTTAAAATGTTTTATATATGAAAAATGCTTAGAATTATGTGTAGATTAATAATTTACAACTTTCATCCATGTTTGAAATATTTAAAATGCTGTTTGGTTAAATTTGCTCCTTTGCCATGTTAAAATGTTTTAATTCATAACTAAATAACCGTAGCTCCAAACTTAATAAACTTTATATGTAAATGGGGTAGAAAAATGCATAGATTATCATGGTGACATTACTTTGCATGTTTAACAACTAAAGAATTTGGTTTAGGGAAGAACAGTACCAAACCTAAAATATGCACATGAGGAGTTTCCGGACTTGTTGTTTGTCGTACCGGCCTCATTTAAACTTGCCTAGATAGGTAGTTTTCATATGCTTCACCTCTTGCCATGTTAACCAACATTTAATATTGTTGAGTACATAAACGAGAGAGAACTAAATAAGACATGTGGTGTTCCGTCAATATGCAACTCGTTGCATATTGAGCTCCACTTAATTTGTAGTATTGTTTGTGCACTTTGCCATGCCATGCCTCATTAATCCGGACATGCATCATACTTGGTTTTGCATCATGCCATGTTTATGTGATGGTTGTTTACTATGTTGTTTGCTTCTTTCCGGTGTTGCTTCTTCGGGTTAGTTCCGATAACGTCACGTTTGTGAGGATCCGTTCGTCTACGTCCGTTTGTCTCCTTCATGGACTCGTTCTTCTTCCTTGCGGGATCTCAGGCAAGATGACCATACCCTCGGAATCACTTCTATGTTTGCTTGCTAGTTGCTCGATCTAGTGCTATGCCATGATACCTACCACTTGCTATATCATGCCTCCCATATTGCCATGTCAAGCCTCTAACCCTCCTTTCCTAGAAAACCGTTGTTTGGCTATGTTACCGCTTTGCTCAACGCTCTTATAGCGTTGCTAGTTTCAGTTGAAGTTTGTTCCATGTTGGAACATGGATATTGTTGGGATATCATTAATATCTTTTATTTCATTAATGCATCTATATACTTGGTAAAGGGTGGAAGGCTCGACCTTATGCCTGGTGTTTTGTTCCACTCTTGCCGCCCTAGTTTCCGTCATACCGGTGTTATGTTCCTTGATTTTGCGTTCCTTACACGGTTGGGTGTTATGGGGACCCCTTGACAGTTCGCTTTGAATAAAACTCCTCCAGCAAGGCCCAACCTTGGTTTTACCATTTGCCTCACCACCACCTACCCTTCCCTTGGGTCGTCCAACCCGAGGGTCATCTTTATTTTAACCCCCCAGGCCAGTGCTTGTCTAAGTGTTAGTCTGAACATGTCAACCGCCGGTGGCCACCATGGGCAACTCTTGGCTGGCCTACCGGAAGTTTGGACAATCCGGTGTTGCCCTGAGAACGAGATATGTGCAGCTCCTATCAGGATGTCGGCACATCGGGTGGCTTTGCTGGTCTTGTTTTACAATTGTCGAAATGTCTTGTAACCGGGATTCCGAGACTGATCGGGTCTTCCCGGGAGAAGGAATATCCTTTGTTGACCGTGAGAGCTTGTGATGGGCTAAGTTGGGACACCCCTGCAGGGTTTGAACTTCCGAAAGTCGTGCCCTCGGTTATGGGCAGATGGGAATTTTTAATGTCCGGTTGTAGAGAACTTGACACTTAACTTAATTAAAATGAATCAACCGCGTGTGTAGCCATGATGGTCTCTTCTCGGCGGAGTCCGAGAAGTGAACATGGTTCTTGTGTTATGCTTGAACGTAAGTAGTTTCAGGATCACTTCTTGATCACTTCTAGCTTCTCGACCGTTGCGTTGCTTCTCTTCTCGCTCTTATTTGCGTAAGTTAGCCACCATATATGCTTAGTGCTTGCTGCAGCTCCACCTCATTACCCTATCCTACCCATAAGCTTAAATAGTCTTGATCTCGCGGGTGTGATATTGTTGAGTCCTCGTGACTCACAGATACTTCCAAACAGTTGCAGGTGCCGATGATACAGTGCAGGTGATGCTACCAAGCTCAAGTGGGAGCTCGATGAAGATCGTGTTTGTTGTGTTGTTTCGTTTCCCCGTTGATCAGTAGTGGAGCCCAGTTGGGGCGATCGGGGATCTAGCATTTGGGGTTATCTTCTTTTATTTTGGTTCCGTAGTTGGACCTTGATTGTATTCTGGATGATGTATGTTTAGCTTGTATTTGTGTGAAGTGGCGAATGTAAGCCGTTTCTTTATCCCTTTCTTACTCAGTACATGGGATGTGTGAAGATTACCCCTC
This sequence comes from Triticum dicoccoides, assembly GCF_002162155.2. Classification (NCBI taxonomy): domain Eukaryota; kingdom Viridiplantae; phylum Streptophyta; class Magnoliopsida; order Poales; family Poaceae; genus Triticum; species Triticum dicoccoides. The sequence continues at coordinate 235,531,440 of NC_041382.1, read as the reverse complement.
TTGCGACATGCCTACCATGCGGCTATGCCTCTAAATCGTGCCTCGACATGTGGGAGATATAGCCGCATTGTGGGTGTTACAACATTCTTCATGAGATGGCCCTTGGTGGAGAGCTTGGATGCAATCTTGGCGGCACGACGCTCCAATTCCTCCTCGAGGGTGAGTCGAGGAGCGGTCACTTGATCATCTTGAGCGCCATCTTGAGCTTGTTCTTGATCTTGAGGTAGCTCTTGATCTTGAACTTGATAGGAGGAGAGAACTTGACCTTGGGCATCACTTGGTGATTCAACACCGTCTTGAGATTAATCTTGCCCTTGGTCTTGTTCATGAGGTTTAGGGACTTCACTTTGTTCTTCGGAAGCGTGTGGGCCTTGGGTTGGTGATGGCTCCACTTGAGTGGAGCATTGTCCTTCTCCTTCAGCCACAAGGGGTTCCTCAATGGGTAGGATAAAACCAACTCCCATTCTTCTTATGGCTTGAGGAGGAATTTCATCACCTACATCACAAGTGCCACTTTGCTCCACTTGGGAGCCGTTATTCTCATCAAACTCCATGTTACACATCTCCTCAATAAGTCCCGTGGACTAATTGAGGACACGGTAAGCATGAGAGTTTGTAGCATAACCAACAAATATGCCCTCATAAGCTCTAGCCTCAAATTTATACAACCGAACACCTTTCTTGAGAATGAAACACTTACAACCGAACACCCGAAAGTACTTGAGGTTGGGCTTGTTACCGGTGAGTATCTCATATGGAGTCTTGTTCAAACCCTTGCAGAGGTAGAGCCGATTGGAAGCATGACAAGCGGTGTTGATGGCTTCAGCCCAAAAGTTGTATGGAGACTTGAACTCCGCCATCATGGTCCTTGCAGCATCCATCAACGTCCAGGTTTTCCTTTCTGCTACACCATTTTGTTGAGGGGTGTATGGTGCGGAATATTGATTCTTGATCCCCTCATCACTAAGAAACTCATCCAAGGTGTAATTCTTGAACTCGGTGCCGTTGTCACTTCTTATAGTCAAGATCTTTGCATTGTGTTGATGTTGAGCTTCATTTGCAAAGTCAATGACGGTTTGTTAGGTCTCGCTCTTCCTCTTGAAGAAATATAACCACGTGTATCTTGAATAGTCATCCACAATCACTAAGAAATACTTTCTTCCCCCAAGACTATCAAAGGATGGAGGCCCAAAGAGATCCATGTGAAGGAGCTCCAAAGGCCTCTTCGAGTAAATGATAGTCGTGGGAGGGTGAGCCTTCTCATATAGCTTTCCTTCAATACAAGCACTGCAAGCACGATCTTTAGCAAAACTAACATTTGTTAGTCCACGGACATGGTCCCCCTTGAGAAGACTTTGCAAAGGTCTCATATTGACATGGGCTAGATGGCGATGCCAAAGCCATCCTACGTCAACTTTAGCCATTAGGCATGTCGCGGTCTTAGAGGGTCGCTCTGAAAAGTCAATCACATAGAAACCATTCTCGACATGCCCAACAAAGGCTACTTTAAGAGTATTGCTCCACAAGAGGGCCACGGTATCAATATCAAAGAAAGTGGCAAAGCCCATGAGTGCAAGTTGACGAACGGAAAGTAAATTGTATGCAAGGGACTCAACAAGCATGACCTTCTCGATCATGAGATCATGAGAGATGACAACCTTGCCAAGTCCCAATACCTTAGAAGACGAGGCATCACCCCATTTGACATTGGTGGGCATAGATGGAATCTTGTGCACATCCACCACCAAGTCCTCGCTTCCGGTCATATGATTTGTAGCTCCACTATCGAGCAACCATGATCCCCCACCGGAAGCAAACACCTACAAGAAATCAATGCTTGGTTTTAGGTACCCATTTTGTAGTGGGTCCTTTGATGTTAGTAACAAGGGTCTTAGGAACCCAAATAGACCATTCAATGTACTCATAAGGAGAACCAACAAATTTGTCATAAACATGCCCATAATTAGCACGGCACAACACATAAGAAGGGTTAAAGTCACCGGCTTTGTTGGACGGGGTGGCATTGCCTTTCTTGACACCACCACCCTTCACATTGTTCTTCTTATCCTTGTAAGGACCCTCTCCCTCCTTCACAAAGGTTTGCTTGAGAGGGGGGGGGGTCGTTTGGTCTTGTCATTCTTCTTCTTGTTCTTGGGCATGGGTGCGAACCCAATCCCTTCTTTGGCCACAACTTCCTTTTGATTGCTCAAAAGGTCGTTGAGGTTATTCTCACCTTGTATGCACGACACAAGGCCTTTCTCAAGTTGATCCTTCAACTTAGCATTTTCCTCAACAAGATGCACATGCTCACAACAAGGGTTAGTAGCATTTGCATTACCAATTAACACCATATGAGGAAAGGTGGCTTTCTCCTTGGTTAGCTTCACTTGGAGTTGATCATGAGACTCCTTGAGGCTAGCATGAACACCTTTCAAGGCCTTGTGAGCCTTGTCAAGTATATCAAACTCCACCTTGAGTCTAGCAAGATCAACCCCAAGTTTGGCCTTCTCAGAATTTAGCACACGAGATACAACTAGAGCATGATCAAGATCTTTCTTTAATTTAGCATGATCATCGTTGTGTGACTCCTCAAGAGCCAAACGAAGACCATGCTATTCCTCAAGAGCATTGGAAAGATCCGAAATCTCATAGGCATAGTCACGACTATGCCCCTCCGTCTTATAGATGGTATCTTCGTGAGCCTCGATCATGTCATTGGCTTCACCAAGTTGTTCCAAGAGAGCAACAAAGTGCTTCTTGGATTTACCCTTGAGTTTGTTCATAAAAGACTCAAAACTCATTCTCCTCGACATTATACCCCTCATGTTCATCAATTCAATCCGTCAAAGAGGGATTATTAATGATGGTAGTTTTGATGTTGGGGGTTACCTTGTTGGTGGCTTTAGCCATGAGGCACTTGGCGGTGATGTTCTCATTAGGTGAGTCGAAGAGAGACACCCGTGGAGTTGTTGCAATGGCAATGGAGGCCATGGCAACCGACTCACCATCTTCATCATCATCCTCATCCTCATGGTACTCTTCTTGTACCACCAACGCCTTGTGAGGAGTCTTCTTGGTGAAGTTGCTCTTGTTTGGGAAAGACTTGGCTTTGTCCTTTCGGATGAGCTTGCCACCATTGTCTTCCCTCTTCTCATACGGGCACTCCGCAACAAAATGGATCACATTGCCACAATTATAGCAAGTCCTCACACGTTGCTTGCCCTTCGTTCCACTTGAGTTGTTCTTGTTGAAGTTTGGCTTTTGAGTTTTTCTTGCTCCAAAATTGTCTTGAAGCAAGTGCCATGTGTTCATGATAGGCATACTTTGTATCTTCGGGGTTGCTCTCCTCCTCCTCTTCTTCTTCTTCATCCTCTTCTTCCATACAAACCTTGGACTTTAATGCAAGGTTGGGCTTCTTTTCTCTTTGAGAACGTAGCACTGCATTGTCGGCGGTCTTGTCCAAGAAGCTCATGGCCACAAACTCATCCAACACTTCACTTGAGGACAAGGTGTGGAAGTCCGGCCTTTGACGAATGACGGAGGACATGGCCTTGTGGTAAGGCATCATTGCCTTGAGGAATTTGCGCTTGATCCAATTGTCATCCATGTCCTTGCTCCCGTGATCTCAGAGTGAGACCGCGAGTTTGGTTACTCTCCGATAAAGCTCACGAGGTTCTTCATCTTCTTTCATTGCAAACTCATCGGCTTCATCTTGCACCACTTCATAGTTGGAGCGTTGAATGCTTGCGCTTCCCTTGTAGAGGGAAACAACTTGATGCCATGCATCTTTGGCCATGGGGAAGGGCCGGAGATGACGAAGATCTTCGGGTGGAATTGCATCTTGGATGATGAAGAGAGCATTCTCGTTGAATTGATTATCTGCGGCTTCTCTAGGAGTGAAGTTGCTTAGGTCATGCAGATAGAAACCTTCTTCAGTGATTCTCCAAAGATTAGTATTCACATGATTTAAATGACGCTTAAAGCGATAGACCCAAGAATCAAAATCCTCATTTTTCACAATCTTGGGGGGAGGACCGACATTATTCAAAAGAGTGGAAGGAATCAGTCCACCATAAACAAGTGGAGGTTCCACATGGGCAAACATGCCGGTGCCATTTTTACCACTAGAAGAAGGGACTTGATCACTAGTAGCTTCCCCCTTGTCAGAGTTAGCATCCGTCACTTTGTTAGTGGGATCACCCACTCTCAACGGTGCGGTGGATAGTTTAAGCCTTTCTATGATTTTGTTAAACATGCTTTCAACCTCGGTCATCATGGAGGTTTTCAATGTGTCCAAGGCCACATTGAATTCCTCACGAGAGACCGCGGTTCCCCCATTGGCCGTAGACGAGATTGGATTCACACTGGAGTGCTCCTCCGCACCATCTATGATGTCAACCATACTCTTTGGATGGTAAAGTCCTTAGTAAAGGGACGAGGCTCTGATACCAATTGAAAGGATCGATATAGTTGACTAGAGGGGGGTGAATAGGCAACTAACAATTTTTAGCTTTTCTTTACCAATTTGAACTTTGCATCAAAGTAGGTTGTCTAGAAATGCAACTAGGTGAGCAACCTATATGATGAAACAACAACAAGCACGCAAGCAAGAAAGGGATATAACACAAATAAGCTTGCACAAGTAAAGACACGAGATAACCAAGAGTGGAGTCGGTGAAGACGAGGATGTGTTACCGAAGTTCCTTCCTTTTGAGGGGAAGTACGTCTCCGTTGGAGCGTTGTGGAGGCACAATGCTCCCCAAGAAGCCACTAGGGCCACCGTATTCTCCTGACACCCTCACACAATGCGAGATGTCGTGATTCCACTATTGGTGCCCTTGAAGGCGACATCGGAACCTTTACAAACAAGGTTGGGGCTCTCTCCACAACTTAATTGGAGGCTCCCAACGAAACCACGGAGCTTCACCACAATGGAATATGGCTCCGAGGTGACCTCAACCGTCTAGGGTGATCAAACACCCAAGAGTAACAAGATCCACAAGGGATTAGTGGGGGGAATCAAATTTCTCTTGGTGGAAGTGTAGATCTAGGCCGTCTCAACCAATCCCTAGAAAATCAACAAGTTTGATTGGCTAGGGAGAGAGATCGGGCGAAAATGAGATTGTGGAGCAACAATGGAGTTTGGGGGGAAAGAGGTAAAGTATCTTGGAGAAGAAGACCCCTTTATATAGTGGGGGGACACATCCAACCGTTATGCAGCCTGCGGCCCGCATCTGGGCGGTACTACCGTTGCTGGAGCGGTAGTACCGCTGCCACAGCGGTACTACCGCTGTGGCAAGCAGGCATAGGACAACCAGGGCTGAGAAAGAAGAAGTACGTGCACAAGAACGGTACTACCGCCCTGCGGGCGGTACTACAGCTAGTGAGCAGTACTGCTGCTCCCTACAGCCGCTGGAAAAACAGAGGAGGGCAATGAGCTGTGCGGCAGTTGGAGCAAATGTAGGAGCGGTACTACCGCTTAAACAAGCGGTACTACCGTGCCCTACTGTCATCCCTACTACTGCTCCGCTGCGTGGTCTTTTACGAAAACCCGACACGAAAAAGTCGAGACCACAGCAGGGGTGGTAGTACCAGCGGTACTAACAAGTGGTACTACCGCCGATAGGCGGTACTACCGCCCTGGTCGTGGTACTACCGCGTAGCACAAGGCACCCCTTGTTTTGCACAACACGGAAACGCCAACAAGCACGAAGACATCGAGGGTGCAAGGAAAATGTGTACGTGATGATTCCACCCATACTCCTCCGAAACGGATCCCCTCTTGATAGTATGGTTATCCCTACGACTCAATTCCACCGAAAAGAAATGAAGGAAAATAATCCGTCTAAAGTGAAGTCCTCGAGGGGAACAATCGCAAAGTGCCCTTATAATAGATCACCTAAAACATTTAGTGCACACGATTAGTCCGTAAACGTATTATCATCAATCACCAAAACTACTTGAGGGGTAAATATGCCCTTACACCAGCCTAATTAAAAAGTACTCGATCACACTCATCTTCCCAGGTTGTGACAAGTGGCGTGCATGCAGTGAGCCACTTGTCGCAACTTGTGAGTTTTTTTCGTAGATTCGTTTATCCAAAATCTTTTATCTCTTAAACTGTGCGTCCAAATCATGAACGGTTTTAACCGTTAGATTTCCCACGTCAAGATCTTTAAAACTAGACCCCATGTTGATAGGTCTCGATGAACTTTTTTCATGAAAAAACCGACGAATAACCCTGAACCGGGAGCATTTTTTTTCTTTCCGAAGAGCTCTTGCGGAAGCAAATCCGTGCCTCCACGAGAAGTACATCCATGCCTTTCATGAAAGAAAAAAAACACATTTTCCCTTTTTCAAGAGGCATGACTATGCCTCTCATGAAAGCAAATCCGTGCCTCCAAGAGAAGTAAATCAGTGCCTCTGCACAAGGAAGAAACACTTTTCCCCTTTTGCGGGAGGTACGACTGTGTCTCTCACGAAAGGAAGGAGAAACATTTCTCTTTTGTGAGGGGCACGACTGTGCCTCTTGCGGAAGCAAATCCGTGTCTCAGCAAGAATAAAATTCGTGTCTCTCGCCTTTTTCTTTCTTTTGTGAGAGGCAAGACTATGCCTCTTGATACGTCTCCAACGTATCTATAATTTTTGATTGTTCCATGATGTTATATTACCATTCTTAAATGTTTTACATTCATTTAATAGCAACTTTATATCATTTTTTGGGACTAACCTATTGACATAGTGCCCAGTGCCAGTTGCTGTCTTTTGCTTGTTTTTTACTTCGCAGAATATCAGTACCAAACGTAGTCCAAATGCCACGAAACTTTTTGGAGATTTTTTTGTTCCCAGAAGCAAGCTTGGGAGCCAAGGAAGTTCCATAGGGGAGGCCTATGGGGCCCACAAACCACCAGGGCGCGCCCAGGTGGGTGATGGGGCCCACGGGAGTCCTTTCCACCGCCTCTCAACTCTATAAATACCTAAGTATTGCAAAAACTGTAGGGGAGCCGATGAAACACAATTCCAGCCGCCGCAAGTTCTAGAAGCACGAGATCCAATCTAGATCCTTATTCCGGCACCCTGCCAGAGGGGAACACAATCACAGAGGGGTTCATCATCCTCGTTGGTGCTCCTCCGATGATGCATGAGTAGTTCACCATAGACCTACGGGTCCGTAGGCAGTAGCTAGATGGCTTCTACTCTCTTTTTGATTCTCAATACAATGTTCTCCTCGATGTTCTTGGAGATCAATTTGATGTAATGAGTTTTTGCGGTGTGTTTGTTGGGATCCGATGAACGAGTTTATGATCAGATCTATCTATGAATATTAGTTGAGTCTTCTTTGATCTCTTATATACATGATTGTTATAGCCTCATATTTCTTCTCTGAAACTTGGTTTAATTTGGCCAACTAGATTGTTTTTTCTTGCAACGGTAAAATGTGCTTTGTGATGGGTTTGATCTTGCGGTATCCTCACCCAGTGATAGAAGGGGTAGCAAGGCACACATGTATCGTTGCTATTAAGGATCAAAAGATGAGGGTCTATTCCTACATGAATAGATCTTGTCTACTTCATGGATGCCATCGTTCTTATTGCATTACTCCATTTCTCCATGAACTTAATACACTAGATGCATGCTGGACAAAGACGAATGTGTGGATTAATAGTAGTAGATGCAGGCAGGAGTCGGTCTACTAATCTTGGAGATGATGCCTATACACATGATCATTGTCTTGGATATCGTCATAATTATTTGCTCTTCTATCAATTGCTCAACAGTAATTTGTTTACTCATTCTATGCTATTTTCTTGAGAGAAGCCACTAGTGAAATCCACGGCCCCTGGGTCTATCTTTTATCATATTGTTTTCAGATCTATTATTTCAAAAACCGAGAAATATCTTGTTGTACCTTTTCTTTATTTATTTTATTTTGTGTTTTTGCAAGATCTATTTATCCAATCTATTATAATTTTATCTATCTCGATACCGAGGAGGGATTGACAACCCTTCTTACGCGTTGGGTTGCAAGTATTTGTTCTTTGTGTGCAGGTATCGTTTACATAGTGTTGTTTGGTTCTCCTACTGAATTGATAACTTTGGTTTCATAACTGAGGGAAATACTTACCGTTGATGTGCTACATCATCCTCTCCTCTTCGGGGAAATACCAACGCAGATACAAGCAATCACCTCTCACGGAAGCAAATCTGTGCCTCGAGTAGAACTGAATTCATGTCTCTCGTGAATGAAAGAAAAAAGTAAAAGCATTTTTTCTTTTTCGAGAGGCACGATGGTTCCTCTCGCGGAAGCAAATATATGCCTCCATAAGAAGAAAATCCGTACCTCTCGCGAAAGAAAAAAAGAAAGTGTATTTTCCCTTTTGTGTGAGGCACGACTGTGCCTCTCACCTAAGCAAATCCTTGTCTCCATGAGAACTAATCTGTGCCTCATGACATGGCGAA